>NC_074714.1:20580435-21180435 GCF_947242115.1 Biomphalaria glabrata | reverse complement strand
TTAAAATATGATAGCACTCCATATTCCTTGAGTTGAAACTATATTCACTAACAGATGGGCGCCTACAGACTTCACAATTTAAAAAAAAAGTGTTAAAATTTAAAACACGGATGTATTCGATAAGGAAGATCAGACACCTGTCTACGTTATTGACTCAATTCTGCGTGTTCATCAAAGTCATTTGTCATCCTGGTCTTGTTCTATTTTTGTTATATCGTTAAAGTATTTTATAGCTTTCTTAAGTATATCTTAGACGCGTAAATTCTGGTGATCATTAGTGATTCAAAGAGTATTGATTTTCTCATTTGATGCTTTAAAAATGTTTGTTTTTTATTTGTTTTTGAAGTTCCATTTTAGAGCTTCTTGTTAAATTTAGGGCTGTCATTTTCAGTGCTACTTGGGCATCATGTGGTTAGCACTAAGACCAACCGTCTTGAGTTGATGCAGTACCAGCAATTGAAAACTCCTCCCTATATCACTCGATCATCAGGCCCCGCTTGTTTCCTATTATCTTACCATACAACTAACTTACAAAACGATTAGATCTAAGACCTAAGAGTACGTTTTAATGGTTTTTGGTTTCTTTCCTCAGAACGATTCGTGCGTCGCTTTCAGTGTAGAGCACCACAGAGACACAGAGAGAGAACCTCGGCTTTTTGGTGTGTGCGTGTTCTGTATTCATTCTTGACAGCAGCATCTCTGGTAAGACTTTAGTGGCATTGTTTTTTTTTTTAAGATTACATGTAATTATACTAGAAGACTGGGGTCGAAATATACTAGAAGATTGGGGTCGAATTATACTAGAAGACTGGGTTCGAGTTATACTAGAAGACTGGGTCAAATTATACTAGAAGACTGGGGTCGAATTATACTAGAAGACTGGGGTCGAATTATACTAGAATACTGGGGTCGAATTATACTAGAAGACTGGGTTCGAGTTATACTAGAAGACTGGGGTCGAGTTATACTAAAAGACTGGGGTCGAATTATACTAAAAGACTGGGGTCGAATTATACTAGAATACTGGGGTCGAAATATACTAGAAGATTGGGGTCGAATTATACTAGAAGAATGGGTTCGAGTTATACTAGAAGACTGGGTCAAATTATACTAGAAGACTGGGGTCAAATTATACTAGAAGACTGGGGTCAAATTATACTAGAAGACTGGGGTCGAATTATACTAGAAGACTGGGGTCGAAATATACTAGAAGATTGGGGTCGAATTATACTAGAGGACTGGGGTCGAGTTATACTAGAAGACTGGGGTCGAGTTATACTAAAAGACTGGGGTCGAATTATACTAAAAGACTGGGGTCGAATTATACTAAAAGACTGAGGTCGAATTATACTAGAAGACTGAGGTCGAAAAGTTCGGATGAGATCCAGTCGGACACAATTGGAACTTACGAACACTTTTTTGTTCTAAAATTATAACCCTAATACAACACTGAAATTATTTGTAGTGGTGATAGAATGAAACTAAAATTTAAAACACGTTCTAATATAGAGCTGAGGCCTAAAGATGAATCGTCCCCTCACCCCTTAAAAAAGGCTCTTCATAGATTTGACCACTTTACAACGCTGTGTATCTTTCTTGGATGTTGGCGTCCGATTTTTTAAATCAATTTTTTTTTAAATCTGAGCGAGTTCAAGGGATATTTGTGCATTGTAAAATACTACTCTTCAGTTTGAACGAAATAATTTATAAGAGATGTCCCACGTCTCTACCAGTTATGTGATGTTCTATAAATAAACATTAATCTAACGATCTGTTCATCCCCTAATTCTCATGGATCTGATAGGTCCCTTCTTGAGGTATTATGTTTCAACTAATTTCACAGCCAAAAGATCTCATTTGAATTGGAGCACTTTGTCAGACACTTGAAGTTGCTGACTGTTCACTTGATTGTTTATGCTACTTCCCAAACTTTCCTTCTGTTTCACTTCGAATGTAGTTCTTCTTGTATACACACACACTTAACGAATGACACAGCCAATAGTTGCATTTATTCCTGCACGGTTTTATTTCTATATTTTAAATATGTATGAAGTTTGTGTTTCTTTTTTTGTCTGTATGTTACTACTGCATCAGCATCTCAAATTTGAAGGATTGACACACAGTCTGGTCATAGTAAACTAACATGAACTCGCCTTGAAAAAGTCTGTTTCGCCTGAAGGATGTTAATGTGTCTTTGAGATCATGAGCGTCTCGTTGTAGACACGCTTTCAACTACACACACCCATGAAAACTTGACATTAAATGAGCAGACTTAAATCCAGAGTTGAATGTCCTTTAAGTCTGTCTTGTCATGTTGCATTTAACTCATATTAAATGTCCCCAGGTAAAAGCATTGGTGTATGTGTGTGAAGGCACGTGATTCTAATTTGGGAATTAAATGTTAAGAATGCAATAAAATGTCACTGTGTCTTTGTCCTGCTGGCTTCGTCTCGTATGTCATTTTATCAGCACACTCTACTGGATGGGATTGAGTCGTATTCAGCGTAATCTTTTAGGTTGACGTCACCATCGGGTGCTCAGTTCGTGGTGTGACCCCACACCCTAATCACACTTCCACAAGAAAAACTTTCATTATTAGTAAACGTACAGGTCGGGGATTTAGCTAATGTCAGTTCTGACCCCCAAAATAAATCGCTTTTGTGTCAGCCACACCTCTCGAGCTCACCTGTCAGTTATCAGATTTGTCAAGTTTTGTGTATTTCTTTTCTGAAATGATTACTTCGGCCACTTCCATTATAGCAGTTTAATACTTAGATTCTAGACTAAATCTAGAACTATTTGTTTTTGGACTAAAATATCAACAAGCTTTGTTTACATTCAAAAGAGCTGAAGAAAAATGAGACAGACATTCTGACAAGTTGGACACTCCAGTACGTCTTATCTTTTCAGGCTTATCATTGAATGATACCTGCTCTGAAAGTCAACTTATGACAGTCATTACTTGACCACGTAATAACAACACATTGTTCAAGTCACACGCTCACACAAGAGCAAGTTTCAGTCAGGAGCCACATAGGGCTGAGAAAGTGGAGACCACTCCAGCTTTTTAAACCTACTTCTATTGCTCTTTCAATTTTTCTTTAGAAATGGCGACGTGACTTCTAAATAGTGAACAGCGTTGTGTAATTCTGTTTACATTTTATATATTTGTTTTGTTTCACACACAAAAAATAAAAGCAAATATTATAATCTTCTCTAACATACAAGCACTAAAAACACTTGACCCTCCCCCCCCCCCCACCCCTCAGAAAACTGGGCACACGGCTAACATTTATATGTGGCACCGGTTGCTAGAATGATAAAAGGTCGTTTAGAAACTCTAGAATCTAGATGTTTTAAATAAAGATTATCCAATATAAATCTTTTTTTTTTTTACTTGTCTAAAAATCTGGCTTGTGTTGTTTCCATTCTTTGTGGTCTACAAATGTTATAAATGGTATTTGTTTTCCTTTGAATCATCAGCAGCCAAGCTGAGAGAGCCGGGAGAAAATAAAATGTGTACGTTTGTTGTCTATTCAGTCTTTGTTGTTTTCTCAATTAGGTGCAGCAACTAAGTTCATCGATTGTTGTTGTCGCCACAAATTAAAAATAAAAGTTACCTACAAAAATCGATTTCTCCCGTTAAGCTACGAAGGGCTAACACCTCACCAATCTAAACACGCTCCCAATCGACTTCAAAATCTGTGATGATTATAAAATCAGAAAGTTTACCCCCAGGCCTATTTCGACATAGAAAAATTCAATTCTACTTGATGACCTATGTCTATATGGAGTAAACTTAGAGCCTTTTAATTTCAACAAAGCTTTAAACTACAAGACACGTAGAGTTGTTTTATCTTCCGTCTTACCGCTTTGGTTTTCAGATGAATAAATGAAGGCTATCGCTTATCGTCACTATAGCTAGCCCAGCATCACTAGCATGCGAATAAACAACACTAGATTTTATTTTGTTGTATTGCAAACCAGTTGGAATGGAACTTCTGATTAATAAATTAGGTTCATTGATACAATCATTTAACAATCTCACCGAGAACACTAAACGATGCTATGCTATTTAAAAATAAAAGATTTTTCACTACCTCTGTCGCCGTCTGCTACCCTGTGCTCTTCTCATCCCATAATTCCTCTTCTTTTAAATTCATCATTACTAAATTTCGAACTAGTTCCTCATTTCTTCTTCAACACGCCTTCATCCTGTAACAAAATGTGACTTTTCACAGCTTAAACTGTGAAGACTCCTCGTTTCCATGACACCATTTAGCAAAGTCTTTGTTCTTACAAAAGCTAGATATTCAATCAACAAGTCGAATACATCAATGAAATCAAGTCATCAAGTAGATTTGTGATTGTTGTATCTTGGAAGAACAATAGTGAGCTCAAATGTGAAGGTTTTAACAATCCGAATCAATAAGTCAGTGAACCTAACTATCTTATTGTGTTGAGTCAAAGTGTTTCCCGATCATCGAGCGTCTCGACACAAGACCATTCAGTACAGAAGGCCTCAACACTGACCTGCGACGTCGCAACCTTGGGCAGTGGAGACCAATAGCTCGTGGCCACGTCGTACAGACCTGCAACGTGGCAACGGGCTATTTTTCTCCATTGCCCACAAGTTTCGACATTGCAGGTCAGCGTTCAGGACGATTGGTTTCGCTAGACGTCACATGGTCATTCTGGAGCGAGTTTTAGCCTTATAAGTCAAGTCGGAAAAATGTTCCTTAAGGATGTCTTCCCAACGAAAGCCTCCACTATAAATAGATAAACATTTCCGTTGTTATCAGCAGCATTCGCCGACTTTATTTGTATCAAGGATCTAACTGTTGCTTTGATTAACAAAAGTTGGCTGATCTAATGGTCGTTTATTTCTTCGACAAATGTCTTGGCCATGAACATGCCTTCGTTTTATCTAAAGCCTAGCGGTACTCCTTCCACGAAACTTCAAACAAGTCTTTTGGATAAAAAAAATTATCCCCATATTTGGGCTGGGTGGAGGGGACAGGAATCTCGAAAACAGCAGTAACGATTTTCCTACAAATTTAAAAGTTGATATATATTGTTTGGGAAAAGAATGACTAGCTTGTTGGCCGGAATGGAAAAACTGTAGTTTGACCGTTATAATTTTTTAAGTATAAAAAGAAATTAATTCAAATTTGGCAAGAGAACAAAAAATGTATTTATCTTGAACAGACTAGACGACTTCCTGTATTTCCGCATGTAGGCTTTACTCATTCTAACGTTTAACAAAGTAATGCTCAGGAATATTTTGTGCACCGTCTAGATCTAAAGGCCTTTCATTAGAACATTATGAAGTCTCGTAGAGTTTATATATTCCCTTAAGCAGCACTTTTTCACGAGGTGGGGAGTGAGGGAGGGAATGGGTTTGGGTAAAAACAATGTTCCGGTTACTTTTTTTTTTTAAATCTAACATTCATTAGTTATCAAGAGCAAAATATTAGATGTATAATGCGGCTATTGTCTTTGTTAACAAACTCTGTCTTTCTGGTAAAAAGTTTGTAAACGTTATTTGTCCGATAAAATTTTCTACAAATTTAATTCCACGACTGATCCAAGCTAATTAATACAATTACACTTCTTATAAACTGCCCTTTTTTTTTAAAAATATTTTTAAAATGTTTTTTTTTTTGTTTCGGCAGTTTGTTTTACCTGGCATAATTCTTTTCACCTGAAGTTGTTAAAACATTTTTGGGTTTGAGATTTTTCCTTTAATGTGTAACTGTTATGAGAAAAATAAAACCAAACGAGAAACGTCAAGCTTCACGTCATCAGTTAGCACTACAGTACATCTTGTATACTTGCTGAAGCTGATGTGGGGGGGGGGTCAAGCTAAAGTTCCGTCCAAAGGGTCAGTGACCCAGAATTTTCCGAATTCCTCAAGGTCGTGGAAAAATAAAAGCCGACCCCATAACACAAGGCTTAATCTGCACGTACGCTCGCCTTTATCTTGAAGTCCTCACCCCCTTCGTACCTAGTGGGCTCTACGACCTACACAGGAGTCTAGGAGTTTTTTTTTCTTCTGGTGGGCGTGGTTGTAAACAGGGAGTCATGTGAGCAGCTTGATTAAAACAAAAAAAGTAATGTATGGTGTAGCTTCACCAAGAAGGTTTCGCTGAGCATGCGCGATAAGTGTGTGAATCTTTCTGTGTCAATCCAAGAATAATATTTAGTAAATAGAACTCAGCCAGAATTGAAACGTACAACATATTGCTTATCCGGAGGCCCTACTTCTCACAGAAAGATATTGACTGCCTTTGAGTACGAATCATTGGAAAGTGTAATGTAGTTCCCATGATTGCGAAGAAAATTTATTTTTGTAGCCACATCTGACTCACGTTGTCTGCCTGGAGTCGACTTAAGGTCGACTAGACCCATCTAGAGAAATAACAAAATAGCAAGCAAAACCCTCAAAGTAGCTGACCGAAGAGTGTAACATCTCTAAGCGGTATAGATGATGTAGAGACGGTTGCATGACACAATGGCGAATGCAAAATATCGCCGACAAAATAGCGAACGACAAAATAGCGAACGACAAATAGCGCGGACTTGTTAATGGAATCTAATCAGTACCAGATTTTCCTAATGGGAGGCTCTGGACATGATTTTAGGTTTTAGAGTCAATGTAATGAATATTAGTAAACCTAACTGTATGTCATAATTGTGAGAAAAGAAATGGAGTTCTTCTCATTCTTTTCTTTTGTTTAACATGCATGTATTTTGTTAAAATTGATCTATTTTTGAAATGTTATCCCTTTTAAGAGGTAAAACCCTGTTCAGTTGCACAGTCCTACTAGGACATAAATCCGGCCATGGATAGATTGATTTGTGTATTATTAAAATCTGTCAGAAATGTAGATTTAATATCTATATAATATGGCGGCAGCTCTTTTTCCTCAAACCCAAGAGGCTTAATGCTACAACCATGACAAATTCAAGTGACGGGATTAGTCAAGCTAGCTATCCCATCCTCTTGACAATTTGTTTTTTTTTAATTTTATTCAATTGTTTTTTTGGGGAATATACATTAGGGACACAAAATCGATTTTTCAAAACAGTCACGTATCTTATTTTATTTCATTTTTATTTCGCATAGATTTCAGTCAGCGAATGACCAACTCTAACATAATTTTCGCTATTTCCTGTCTATCACCTGCCTCCTAGATTGTCTCCACTGTTTGATTGTATATCAACTGCCAGACTCGCCCATGCACACATTCCATGAGAACGTGATTCGATATGCCAATTATGCTTGCATATTAAGTACATTGTATTTGGAATAGAAATAACTATAATTTATTCATTTTTGTCTTTTTATGAACTGTATTCTTTTATGTTCGTGTATTTCTATTTTACATTTGAACTACTTACTGAAAATAGAAGTTTAAAAAATTAAGATCAACAAAAAGATATTAAATTATTGGCACTAGTTTGTCATGCGCGCTATTTTGTCGTTGGCGCTATTTTTTTTTCATGGGCGCTATTTTGTTGTTGGCGCTATTTCGTCGTTCGCTACTTTGTCTCAGGTCACATATTAGAGACAAGTCTAGAACTGCTTCAACCTTCAGCCATGTAAAAAAAAAAAGTAAATGGAAGGATGTGTTGAAACAAGTCAGGGTTGTCTAATCTGTGGTAGTGCCACTGCAATGATGCTGGACTTCAAGTTTCCCAGTATTGTGTGCTATTAAGGCGCTTGAGGTTGGTCTCAAGTCTAAGTTCAGCTATTTGTAAGTCGGTTCATGTTGTTTGGGAAAAGAAAGCGCAAGGTCAGAGTTCACTGTTGAGGGTTAAAAAAAAAAGACTTTAGGGCCAAAAAGAGACAGACTGAAAAAAGGAGAGGGGCGGGAGAGTGCGTTTTGTTATCAAGGTCCCAAAACTTGAAACCCAAGATAAGATAACTGCGTGAGTACTTTGTGATTTGTTGTTTTTTTTTAACAAGAAAGCGCAAACTCACACACTTTGGTTAAATTTGCAGTTACGTGGCTTAGTTTGAAATGTCATCTTCTTAGTATCTTCGCACCTCTTACAAAAAACAAAACAAACTAAAATATACATTTGAAACCAACTTGAAGTTACTGTCTGTAATCTTAGTTCTGTTCCTGGACAAGTTAAGTTTTCAAACGGAACACAGTAATTCCAAATGAACGTCAAACTTTCCGATTACGTTTACCATGTCACAGGGAAACGTCATTATAAAATTTTCGAAAAACAATAACACAGCATTACATAGCAGCATGGGATCTTTGGAGGGTCTTGAGTTCAAGTCCTTTTCGTCGTCTTGCCCTGCTGTCCTTCACAATGTTGTGCCTGGACTAAATCTTGAGTATTGAAGAAACGTGTGAAATGAGGAGAACCCAACATCTTCCCCACTTCTGACACCACTTTAAACACCTTTCAATCGACTATTCGATCCCTATACATGTCTACAGTATTACGTTTCTGATACACTTATTGATGTCTGTTTATGGGCACGAACTTGAGGCTTGGTATACGTACATCAAACAAGTAAGGTTTCGATGAACAGGATTTTCCTGAACCAGTCTTTTTTTTTCATCTGCACCCATTTTTTTTCCCCTTTAAATTTCTCACGACTTTGTTTTGCGAACCTTTGAAGTTTAATTATGAATCACTGATTTGAATAATTTCTTCCTTTTCTTCTCACTATCAGTTGAAATGATCAGTTTATAATGTACCTGAACTTCGAGGATGTACTGGATGATTTGGCTGAATGCGTATGTGACTGGATGACAAGTTTTCAATACTCGTCAATGCTTACTTTACCGTTCCTAGGCATACCGGTAGTTCATGCTTGACTTGTCATTACTTCCGGTTACAAGAACGCGTTGTGTGTATCAAGAATTTAAGTGTTTATTTCTTTGGTGCATTCTAAGGAATTCGTGTAATATCAGTTACTATAAAAGAAGGTGTGTTTATTTTTTTAATATAAACTTGAGTTAGATATACTATATATAAGTTAGTAATAAATGTATTGAACATGCATGTTTATATTGTTGTGGTTAGGCTGCCCACAAATTCACGGGGGTTAATATTTCCCGGATCTAGTTGTAGTTCTACCCTCTCACACAGAGTGCTTCAGTTTGTGGTGTGTGCACATTACACTCGCCTTTCTTTGATGATGTGTGCACATTACACTCGCCTTTCTTTGATGATGTGTGCACATTACACTCGCCTTTCTTTGATGATGTGTGCACATTACACTCGCCTTTCTTTGATGATGTGTGCACATTACACTCGCCTTTCTTTGATGATGTGTGCACATTACACTCGCCTTTCTTTGATGATGTGTGCACATTACACTCGCCTTTCTTTGATGATGTGTGCACATTACACTCGCCTTTCTTTTAGTATGTGTAGACATTCAACTCGACACACGTTGTTTCTTATGTCGTTAAGGTCCTCTTCAATCTGCGCGGTCTTGCTGCATGCCAGTTTTATGTAAGAGTCTATGCGCGTGTACGTAGTGGTACATATGCAGCTCGCTCTAGTCAAGTTGAACTCAGGCTTTTACTCTTTCATATAAGAATTGGGTTTAAACAGTAACATCGTAAATAGCTTTGCTAATGAAATCACTAATTCCACCTTGTTGAAAGGGGAGTGCATCTACCACTTCTGATGTTGTAGAACAAATGGATCTGAACGCAAAGTATTGTTTGGTCTGGAAGATGTCACAAAAAGATTATTGTACTCATATATTAAATTGTAGATCTCCTTTTGCTAGAGGAAAAAACCCACTAGGCTACTCTATATGAAATGTATCCCGATGTCTGTGTTGCCTCCTAAAGCAAACTGACTCATTGAAACGTGTCTCACGAGTTCTGAAATATGTGTCATAATGCAATGCTTGTTTCTGGAACAGCGGTACTGACGGCGGTCCTGGCACCCTTGCGCGTTCCCAGTGCGTGTGTATGAGCTAGAAAGAATGTCGCCTTGACCTCGACATTCACCCGATTGTGGGACTCCAGGGGCGCTTCTGCTGACTTTCTCCCATCACATGACTTGTAGACCTCGTGATGTTGCCCTGTCATATGTTATATAATCTTGTGTGTTAACATTTCCCTTGGCCTAGCTTTCTTCTGAATCCAGGCCATCGCCCTCGAAACGAAAGGAAAATTTTAAGATTTTGTGAAGGGTGTAGGTTGTATATAATGTTTTTTTTTTTTGTGTGCATGTTATAATGTTCAAAAATAAATGGGTCCTCTAGATTCGTGTCGATTTACTTACTACTCATCACATTAGAGGTGGCGCGAAAATGGAGTTGTTTCCAGTCATTTGGACCCGCATGCGATCGTGAGTCGGGACTATGTGTGTGACAAGAATGTTTTGATACTTCAAGAATCTGTCCGAATTAAGCGGCGGGTGAATGGAAGAGTTACTCTGTGAGGTGGCAGAATGGGTGTGGTGTTCTTGTTTAGAATGATGTAGTACAAGCAGACGAGTCAAATTTCGCTCTTCATCAAAGAAGTTAAAATGATGAGAACGAATATGATGGTCTCCAAAAAAAAAGGAGAATCAATTGTTAAGCAACTTATTTTGTTTGTGTATGTGTGGGTACGAAAATACAAAAATGGAAGAAAACACCAAAAAAAAAAAACGTTAAAAATATTTTTTTTTCAAACAACAATCACCTCCTTTGTGCACATTATAAAGCTACTGGTTTTCTCTTAAAAAATAATGTTTGACTAAAATACAATGGAACACATTTTTTAACAAAATAGTATATGCCTCCTAGTTCTCATTTTAGTGCTGGCTCTGGAGAGGGATAAGAAAAATAAAAACACCGCAAATCCTTTTTTTATTTTAGAACTTAATACAAAAAAATTCGTCTCGTGACTTGAAATCTAGGTCAAGTTCATCCCGCACTCTTTCCTCCATTTTTTTTAAAAACGTGAAGCAGACCACCTCCCATCTTTGTTTTTTTTTTTCCTCTTCAAGGATTCTTCACGACACGACATTTCTGGACTTAACGTAAGGAGGTACAAATAGCGGGCTAAATGAATTGATGATCAGTCTGTCCTCCTAGCTTCTGATTCAGCTTCTCGAATTCTTTGATATTTTACGAATAAAGTTTTGCACTTTTTTTGTTTCATCGTAATATTAAAAGATTTAAGCCATCAGTTAAAACAAATGAATAATGGGCATTTTTATGGTGGAGAGATGCAGAATCAGCCAATCGCCATAGTCGTGGATAGCACGTGATTCATTTAGCCGTCTGCTCAGTGCCCCTCAACATTCTTTATAAAGGTTATATCAACTCACTTTGTCTAGTACAATTTTTTTTACACCTTAGTTCTCCCACACCCAATCTCGGAGCAAGCTGAACATTTTGCACAATTATTTCTTTGACTTGACAACACAAGAATCAATTAAAAAAATTAACCAATTATTTGATTAGTTATTGTGAATTAATTATTTTGTTTGGTATCGAATATGGGGGAAACATTTTATTGACAAATGTGGTGGTATAAGTTGAATAAGTCCCCTTTATACTTTTTGTACAGAATTAAGTCGCTGCTTAAAAGTCTGAAACTATCGATACTTCTATTTTCATTGGTACTGCGCTGGCACAGTAGTTAGTTAATTGGCTTGAGGAGGCTTGAGCCCTAGAGCTCGAATTCAATTCGTACAACTTAAAAAAATTACATATATTTGAAAAGCTATCACTGTACCCTTCCCACAGATACCCCCCCCTTTTCTTGTTTTCAACTGAAGTTGCAATAATTAATAAATGCAATAAAATAAAAGGGGGGGGTTGTCTTTAACGAACAAACCAAGTCTAGTGGGTGGCAACTGAAAAGATTTAGAAACCATCTAACAATTATGGTCTTTGACGAATTATCATCATTAGTAAAACCTAATTTGAAACTGATGTTGGCAAGTTTTCAAAAATATGAAAGGAAAGAACATTTCATTATCAGTGGTCTTCTTATGCATACAATCGAAACTGTGATTTGGTTGTATACAAGTACAGACAAGTGTTGTGGGTAAATGGTAGTATTGTAAGACAGAGCACTCTATTTTATAATTAACAGTTCACGTGCTAGTGCATTCTGGTCGAAGACATTTATAATGTTATGTAATGCCCTAAATAACTGTAAAAAAAAAAGGCGTCGTCTCGTGACTTGATATAGAAAAAAAAAACTGAGCAGGTATAAATATCAAGCTGAAGCCGCATGGCTCCTAGAGTACAGCTTTCCATTTCAGTTGGATAAGTTCAGTGTCATTACAATAGTTGGTAGGAATAACGCGGACTCAACACATTTGCTACTTATGAAACATATGTTTGAATTCTAAGGTACTCATGTGGCTTTTTTTAAAATTCCTAATTCAAAAGAAATGTATAGCCTATTAGTTGCACTAAAAATGGGCGTTTGTTTATAATTCTTGTATAGATTTATAAAACAAGAAATGATAGGATATTAATATTCTTAGATGCATACAAACGCGATTTTAAAATTCTAGATCGATTTGATCATCCAGACTGAATACTGCAGGAAGTATTTTTAAAAATCCTCTTGCGAATGAAACGAACTTGAAACAACTTATATGTTGAACGGTCTACAGTTTTGAAAGAAATAGAATTTGGAATGGACTACAATTTTGAAGGGACTAGAATTTTGAAGTTCATTAGTATTTTGGATAGACTTGTATTTTGAAAGTTCTTAGTGAAGTTGTTCCAACAGCTTTTCATTTCGTTTAGTGCTGTCTCAGAAAACTAAATCTCGTTGTTTTTGTTGTTGTACGTGTTTTAACGAACGTGGAAAGATAATGCAATAGACAAAAAAACAAAACTGTGTCTCTAAAGGAAATGAAAGATTAGATAAGAGACTATAAGAAGCAGGACGAAGTAAGTCTTGTCATTGCGTGTCTGTAAGCCATCGTGCAACAATTACTGCAATCTTAGCGTTACAACAAACGATTCACATTGAATGCTAAGTTCGTATTGAAAACTCTAGTCAACACTATCTCGATTAGATTTGAAAGCGTTCATTGTAAGTCAATTTTCTTTTGTACAAATGCTTGACATCTGAATGACCAATTGTATAAAGTATATTGATTTGCAATTACAATCCGGTAGCAAATATGTTCCTTATCTTGGTATATTTACACAATGCATTGGTTAGGGGATAGGTCCTATTTAAAAAAAAATAATCTAGTTGAACTGTTAGCAGGAACTTGCATCCAGAAATAGTATCTGTTTTTGTTTTTCTTGTGTGTACTAAGCTATGTGGCTCATTATGCTTCAGACATAACTGTAACGCAGGCAATATTCGATCCTTTGGAAACCAGCGTATCGGTTCTCATGAGTTACTCTGCGCGCTTTGTTTGAGAAACCTTGAACGGCCCGATGCTCACATCTCCAAGAATTACGTCAAATAAAGGCGTTGTCAATAATTAGTGGCCGTGTTGACATTCCCTGATGTGGCGTTTCAAGAGAGGGGGGGACCCTTAAAAAGTGACAACTACTGTGCCTACGTGTGCTTGTCAAATTATGTCTCCACTGATGGGCACGGTTCATGTCAATCATGTGTGGCACAGGTAAGACCCTTCCCTCTCCTTATACCTGTCTTTGACGTCACGTCGATGGATTAAATGGTCTGTAATCTTGCTCATTACTGAGCCTGTGTAACAGTTATATGAAGTACAAACCACGGTCTCTGATCTTGCTTGTTACTAAGCTTGTGTAACAGCCAAACTGTGTGAAGTGCACATCGCTGTATTTCGTCTTGTCTTTATTAGCCTGTGTAACAGTTAGTTGAAGTACAAACCACGGTTACATTGTATTCCTACTTAACCTCTTTACATGTTTCATAATGTGTATGCTATGTGTAGAGTCCCTCTTAGGTTCGAGTACAAGCTACCACTGATATCAACGAGTCTTAAATCCTGATTGTTGCCACAGCGGTAAGCCAGGTTTAAGTTGAGTGTAACACATTGGCCCAGCTGCTGTACATTTGTGTGCAGAATAATTGAGTAACATTGCAGCCAAATTATGTATTCATGCTAAAACAAATACATTAATAATACATGTTTACCCGAGTTCATATAGCATATATTGATTTTGTTTCGTTTAATTGTATGTCTTTTCCCATTCATTGCACCTCACTTTTTTGTTTACCCTAGTGGCAAGCTTCACGTGTGTGTAAGCTGAAGCATTAGCATATAGGCCTTACATGTGGTTAGCATTTCATCACATTCTTTTCTGTCTTGCTTTCTCGGTTATTTCTTTATTCTGTCTGCTTGGCAGTGCTTGCAAATAGTATTGAGTGCAGTGCACTTGAGATTATACTGAAGCAGATACCCCAAACACAGGCACCATGTTACACTAGCTGTAGTCAACTCAAGGAGTTCCGTGTTACTTAACCCACCATTCTAACTATTACAGGCACCATGTTACACTAGCTGTAGTCAACTCAAGGAGTTCCGTGTTACTTAACCCACCATTCTAACTATTACCTTAACGCTTTCTCCAACGTCTTACACTCTCCACTGCCCTGCTGCTTCCTAGTTTACAGAGCAGCTGTGCTTTTAAGGCGGTAAACCCTGGTCCCCAGGATACGGAATGCGCCCCCCCCCCCATGACTCCATCTTACACACGCTGGCTTCCCTCGGACCACTACTCACGCCTAGCCACAGCTACACACATCGCCACCTGAGACACTGCACGTCATCCCGACACATGCTCTACTCCATGTTTGAATACATTGTTATCGCCCTTGCTTAAAAAAAAAACAGGAGGACGTAACTTGATTCAAGTCCGTAGAGATTAGAAATATGTTTTTGACAGAAAAGTACGATCTGGTGATGAGGCGTTGTCTCAATGTCCAACTGGTCAAGTCAACTTAAATAGGTCTACTTTGGAAAGTGCAATCTAAACTTTTTTTGTTTGTTTGTCCACATTACATAACAACAAAACAGAAAACAGGATGACATGTCTATCAGACCAGGCTTTGGTCCACCCCCCATTAAATATCAGCACTTCAATAGAAATAGATCAAGATGTTTAATTAAATGTCTTCGTATTTTTGTTAGTGTTATTTGTGCCTTTTGTTTTGACTGCTTAACATTTGACTAACATGGAGCTGTTCACTTCAAAACTATTAGAAACTAAATGGCTGCACACAAAACAACCAATAGTGCAGGGACTTAGAAGCGGTTTTATTTGATCAGCTTTCAACTATCTCTTAGTTTTTACCTCTATCCAACTAGATCTCAGAGACTTTTAGTCATGTATACCCTCAGATGGTTTCAATGAATCATGAACTGATTAGAGTTATCAAAACATCAAAGATGTATCTCTTATACTGTGGGTCAGGACTTCCATTCTTTCTGATTGTTATAAAACAAGTATGATATACAATACTGGGTAATAATAGTACAAATAAAAGTTCATTTCGCCTTTCAGACCTTACGATCCATGATGCAGATGATGTAAAGGTCTTCAGTTTCTATTGGCAAGTGAGGGTTTCATGTGGCCAGTACAATTACCAGCCACCTTAACTTACTCAAATTAAAGTCAGGTACCCATCAGAATTAGACTTAAGAGTGTCCAGAAATACAAAATCCCAGTCTTCACCAGGATTTATCCCTTCATTTAGAAGCCAAGTGCTTTACCACTCCGCCTCACATTAAATAATAACAGCATAATAGCATACAATTTTCTAAGCTAATAGAAACTAATATGGATGGATAGGAGGTCAACAAAATTGTATATGTTCTTGAAATTTTATGCTCTTCTGACCTACCCCTGACTTTTGGCTGACAATTCAGATCTTAAGATGAGGTTTCTTCTTGGCATACTACCCTAGTATAATAACTTTTTTTTTTTGCCTAAAAAGGGGAAAGAACTTAAATACTTTTGATCCAAATTCCTCATTCATATTTTTACTTATGTTCAACTTTTAAAAAATTCTAGATTAGTAGATTGTTGATTGATCATCACTCAAGATGAAGTCGGCTGCTTGCCCCTTTTTGAACAAGTTTTCAACCACTTCCATCAGGCAGTTTGCCCCACTGTTCCTGAATTATGTGGAGAAATGCCCAGTGATGATGACCCAAACTCGTCAACAGTGGACCATCAACAAACAAAATGGTAAGGAGAGCTTGATGAACTAATTGAGGACTGTCTCTCAAACACACTTGACATTTTCAGAGTGTTAGCTTCAATGTCTTTTTGACAATAAAAACTTTTAGTATCATAATTAAATCTTAATTTCTGATTGAAATGTGTCATATAAATGTAATGAATACTCAACTATAGAAAAAAGTCCACAAGTTAAATGGCTAAGAACTTAGATGAATGTCCTTCAAAACCATTCCTATTGAAATTGTAAATATCGTAAGAACAGTTCATTTCTAAAGATGGTTAATGCTCAGCAGATTATTGTTACACAGTTGCTACAGCAATTTACCTATATACAAAATCTACTGTTCCAATAAACATTTAAAAAAAATATAGTTTTTGACTGTTTAAACAATTTGACTTTATGCTTATTAAAGTTTTTGACTGTTCAACTACCACCTTTTTGTACTTTTAGCTGCCCCTGAGGTGGAGAGCCAGAACAATGAGTGCCCATATGTGACCGATGCTGAGGTGACAGTGACTGAGGCCCCAAAGGTTGCTCAGGATGACACCATCAACCAGCAACTTCTGAAAGTGAAGCCCCATGGGAAGAAGCATGAACTTGGTAAGAAACATTCCAAGAGCCAGGAAATAAATAACCATCTGCCAGTTTGGGCAACATAGAGTGGCATTAGGATTGTTAAAGAGGCAGTAGTGACTTCTGGTCTTATATATTGGCACATTTTGAGTAACCCTTAAAATTATAATATAGGCTAAAATATTTTGTTATATATATTTCAGCAATCCTTTATTTTTACCAAAGTACTTGTCTTAATTTATTGCATAGGTATATAAAGCTAAAATAATTTTTTAAACTTAATTAGGCCACTACTATTCTAAACATCTTTAACTCCAATACAAATTCAATAGTAAAACTATATGTAGAGTCACTCTTAGAAAAATTGCTGGGCAGATATTTTTGTTTTAAAATAACCTAAGAACACTTAATAACTTCATATAAATACTTTTACTCTAAATATACTAATACATTTTTTCTCCCATTTGCTAAGATACATATAAGAACTCTTCAAATACGCAGTGGGTTGCTAGGAAAACAATTTAATGAACACATTTTAATAAGAAGTTTAATGAATAACAATCTGAAGCTTAACATCGATATGAAAGAAGCCTCTTATTGAAAGAACTTCTTTAACTGTGGGAGATTAATAAAATATTACTAATTAGTTAAAACTAAAAGTCCAGCTCATTTTGTGATAGACTTGTGTTCACTCCCCTCAGACCAAGCCACCTCAAGATTCTTCAACTATGAAGGATTCTTTGCCAGCCAGCTGCAGAAGAAGAAAGATGAGCACACCTACCGCATCTTTAAGAAGGTGATGCGTGATGCCTCTTCCTTCCCTCAGGCCTATGAGCACAGCGCCGGCATCAGCAAGGACATCACAGTCTGGTGCAGCAATGACTACCTGGGAATGAGCTGGCACCCCAAGGTCAAGGAGGCAGTCAGGTATGTACAAGGGCCAACACTATTTCTTTCATACATCCCCTGTTTAAAACAATAGTAATTAGCTTGGCTTGAGTTTTCTTGGAGAGGTCCAATGCATGTCTACTTGTGACTTTTTTTTCAAGTTTTACCCATTATTAAAACTTTGCAGTGTGCAAAACATACTTATAACAACAAGTTGTCTTGAAACATTTTGAAAACAAACAAGAAATACAACTTTATTAATATTTAGCATCAATAATTATTTTTATATCTAAAAATTTGGATATATTTCAGCAAGTAATAAATGTAATTACAAATAGAGGACTTTTAATCAAATAGTATTTATTAGTAAATTTGAAAATATGTTAACATTCTATAATTAAACTGGTAAAATTGTTATTATATCTTCAATTAATTTTATTTTTATTATATAGTCATCACTTTATGTTAAGACCCTACATATTTTATATAACTATATAATGCGTCCTCTGTTACAAAAAATTAAGTCAATATAATTGCTTAAAGTGTGATAAAAATCAGGTTTGGCCAAATTTCAATTTCAGTATTTATTTTTAAATTACAAGTTTGGATAAGCTAATATTTAACACACTAATATAATTACTAATATAGTCTGGTTATTGTCACTTGTAGTTGAATATAGTTAGCATGAGATATATGAGCTGATCACCAAACTCAAAAAAAAAATATCTTAATTCCAACAGTGAGGCCCTGATGAAGCATGGTGCTGGTTCAGGTGGGACACGCAATATCTCTGGAAACTCACCCCTCCATGAGGAGCTAGAGAGAGAGCTAGCCAAACTTCACCAGAAAGAGGCTGGCCTTGTTTTCACTTCCTGCTATGTAGCCAATGACACTACCCTGTTTACTCTTGGAAAACATCTTCCAGGTAAGCGTATGTTGTCTTTTCTTTTTTAAATAGCATCCAAAGACTTCTTGTCTTTCTAGTTCTTGATTGTTTTACAACATACTTAACATTTCCACTTCTTAGTGTCCAAAAAGTATTGGACTGAAGGCCCTTCTAATCTTTGATCAAAAGAAAGGATTTCTTCCTGTTGCCAGGTAAGAGAAATTGGCTCTTCGCTGACCACTCTGTTGCAAGATGATCCATTCATTTGAAGATTATTTATTCACTTCTGTATTAGGTAGTTCATACTTCTTGAGTAAACCTGATGCCCCTGCGTGGGGAGGTCAGAGGGCAAGCCCTTCAAGGAAGTACTTTTCAACTAAGATTTAGGAATATCTTATGTCATAGTTTATTACCTAAATCTTTTCCCTGTATTCCATTTAGGTATGCACTTCTTCTCTGACGCTGGAAACCATGCCTCTATGATACAAGGCATCAGAACCAGCATGGCCAAGAAACATGTGTTCCGACACAATGATCCTGACCATCTGGAGGAGCTCTTGAAGAAGGTGGATCCCAATGTACCAAAAGTTGTGGCCTTTGAAACTGTTCATTCTATGGATGGTAGGCATAGAGTTCTATATCATCTCTTTGAAATGCAATTTGTTGTTTACTGCTAGGAATACTTGAACAAAAAAAAAAGAAAAGTAGTTTTTTCACTTTCATTAGCTCATCATGCCATCTTTGGATGAAAAATAATTATAATTTAATAACTAAATAGAAATTTTTGCCTTCAGGTTCGATTTGTCCCACTGTTGAGATGTGTGAAGTGGCCCACAAGTATGGAGCTCTGACCTTTGTTGATGAGGTTCATGCCGTTGGCATGTATGGTGAACATGGAGCTGGTGTTGGGGAGCAAGACAACTGCCTGGACAAGATGGACATCATTTCAGGAACTCTGGGTAATTAAAGCTTTTAGTGCAATGACTGTCTGGACAAGATGGACATCATTTCAGGAACTCTGGGTAACTAAAGCTTTTTGTACAATGACTGTCGAAAGAACAAGATAATGCTATTTCCATTTGGAGACCTCTAGGCCTGTGAGACTGATAAGATCAACCACTTAGCACAAGTACATGTATTGTTCATATTTCATTAGGTACCATTACAGCTGAATGAACTTATTTCATTATGTACCATTACAGCTGAATGAACTTATTTCATTATGTACCATTACAGCTGAATGAACTTACAATACGTTAAAGTTCAGAATTAGGAATAGAAAAATCCATAAATGTAGTAAAGCAATATTAAAATATAATAATAATTAATATGTTTATAACTTTAATCTATAAAAGTCATTATTATGTAATTGTTTTATGCTGTCTTTAGACTCATTCCACCTCCTGATGGTTTGGTGGGAATTAATTATTGATAAGTTCTACTAGCCTTTGACCTATGAACTTTGTTTTCTTTCTTGTAGGCAAGGCATTTGGCAACATGGGAGGCTACATTGTTGGATCAGCTAAATTGGTTGACATGATAAGAAGTTTTGGTGCTGGATTTATATTTACCACCTCTTTGCCTCCTACGGTGTTAAAAGGTTGCCTAGCATCTGTGAGGGTGAGATTGTCTTTTTTGTTTTTAAAGTAAAGTTGGCAGTTCATCCTCAATTTTTATTATTGTCCATCTATTGCTAGTATAAGCATATAATCCCAAAAATCAAGCTGACGTTAATTTTTTTTTTTATGCTGTATATTTTATCTACGCTTAAGAAATTATTTGGTGAATCTAGTTACTGTTTAGATTGTTCCAATATCTAATTAGCATTGCCACTTTCAACCTCTAAATGTCCAGGTTCTAGCAAGTGATGAAGGTAGAGAACTCAGAGCTAGACAAAAACGCAATGTGAAATACCTCAGAGAGAAACTTGTTGCTGCTGGACTTCCTGCCTCACACAGCCCAAGTCATATAATTCCCATCATGGTAATTATAGATTGTTAATCAATCTTATTTGATCTTTTTCTATGGATTTTTTTAACTTGAATTATTCAATAGATTATCTTATTATCTTATCTTAGATTATTAGAAATGGTCTTTAAGGATCACCCAGTTCTTTAAACAAAATGTTTTTAATTTGCATACTAATTTACCCTTGAACTACTGGTAAAAGCACTTAAGAAATATAGAATAAAGAAATTATGTCATAAATTTCAAATGTACAAAGTAATATAAGAGTAAACAGCTGCAGAATATTTCCTTCATACTGTTTCTGAGAACTTGTTGAACATTTTCTTCTTATGCTTTAAGTAAATAGTTTACTGTGACTTCTGTTGTCACTAGTGATGGGAACTAAACTAAATTTTTTTAGTTAAACTAAAACTAAGTTTGAACTAAAAAAAAGTAATTAAACTTTTAGTTAATCACAAATTGAAAAAATTAGTTAAACTAAACTAAGAAACTTTAGTTAAACTTTTACTAACTATTTTGACCTTTTTTAAGGACGAAACAGCCAAAAATGAAAAATATAAACAACAACCAATCTCTTTAGCAAAATGTAATAAACATTTATTTGTGCACATGAAAAAAGATTTAAATGTCTTTATGGGATAGATGTAGATTAGACTAGAATGATACTATTATAAATTTATAGCAAGAAATTAGAAGTAATTGTCCAAGTTCTAATATAAGTTACCTTTTTAGAAGTAATGATAAAACTGCATGTTGACTCGCTAGCTAACTCTAGATTCTAGAATATTAATAATATCTTCTACAAACGAAATGATCAGAATATCATCAGAAATATAATCTGGATCTAAATCTAGAATTAGATCTAGCTACTAGACCAAGATCAAATAATTAATATTTTAATCTAAAAATAATTTAAGAAATACTAGTTACTACTACTACTACTACTACTACTAGATCTAAATAGTGTCTAGTAGATATCTTAGTAACTCTAGATCTATCTAGAGATTTTAGATTATTATAATTATGATTATAACAAGATATGGGTATTTAGATCTATAATATAATATAATATACTCTAGTAGATAATACTAGATCTAGATCTAATAGATCTAGATAGTAGATATAAGTATAATTATAATAGAAGTAGATGTAGATCTAATCTAGATTTAGTTACTATTAGATATCTAGCATAGTGACGACTATTATTAGTAGGCCTATTATAGTCATTATTATTATAGAACTATCATCTTTGCATCTTAAATTAGGTCTCAGTACTATTATAGGCCTAATAAGTAATCTAGAATTTTCTAGATATATCTAGATCTAATCTAGACTCTAATTCTACTTCTAGAATAGTAGAATCTCTAAACTAATAGATCTATATTATTGACTTATAATTTTAAATTTACATTTAGATCTAAGACTACTAAGAGTTAGACTCTACTTAAGACTAAGACCTAAGAGACTAAAATAATTAAATATAGAGTAATATAGACTATTATGACTATAGATGTAATAGAAGAAATAGACTAATAGTAATAGACTAGACGTCACTAGACTCTAACTTTAGAATTTAGATCTATCTAGTAAAAAGTTTTAAAATAAAAAGAGTCGACATTTCTTTTAGATCTATATAGTAAAGCAAAATTCTTGGCCTGCAGCTATAAACTAATACAGGAACACACTGGTGTTTAATAAAAAAAAGCAGCAAAATGTAGATCTATAGAAGCAAGGAATTATCAGGATTTATCAAGCAGCGAAACTTGCTAGAAATATAATGAACACGTGTATTTTTTTTTAAAGGCGGGAAAAGCTGCCATTATAGGGTAAAGGTCAAAAGGCTTTCTAGTGACCTGTGCACCCTCTAGTTTATTCTCCTCTCTATCATTCATTATATATATTCTCTGAATTACATATATCTAAATATTTATTGGTATGACCGTATGTATGTTAAAAAAGTTTGTAAAATTTGTAATTAAACTTTTTAGTTTGTAACTAAAAAAAATTAATTAAACTAGGATTTTAACTAAACTATTTTTTTTTAATTAAACTTTGGCCTTAACTAATTTTTTTTAGTTAAACTAAAAGTTAGCAACTTTTTAGTTAACTTTTGCCCATCACTAGTTGTCACTTTGTATTGTCCAGGTTGGAGATGCTCAGCTGTGCACTCAGATTTCAAATGACCTGATTACCAAGTATGGCATCTATGTCCAGTCCATTAACTACCCAACTGTAGCCAGGGGCACTGAAAGATTACGTGTGGCCCCCACACCTCACCATACCAAGGCTATGATGGATGAATTTGTGGCTAACCTGACTGAATTATGGAAGGTAACATTTGTCTCAAAAGTTTTATGTGGAAAACTTGTTTGTTTTCAAAAGCATTTTAACTTAAGGCGGTATTTAAACAAGAATTAGATTATCTTCATTTAGCTCTATGTCTAGAAGACTTAGTGACTCAATGATTTTTACAACTTTTAGCTGATTTAAATCCTGTACTACAGTGAGGGAAACATATCTTAAGTTTGATGTCTTTCCATCTTGTCCTGTTCTATATTAAATAAAATTCTATTATTTCCACAAGATAGGAGTTTATAATTTTACTTGTTTTTATGGGATATAGACATTTTACAATGGACTAAAATAAATGTTTTAGTGTTGCCTAAACGATGCTTTACTGCCTTTCTGAATTTCATTATGAACAGTCAGTTTTATTTTTAAAAGTATTTCTTTCCATTAAAATTGTTCCTTTCATACTTCAACAAAAAAGAATGCATCCAGAAGATGTTGAAGCTGGAGCCATTCATTTCCTGACAGTTTCTTATTGGCATATAACTTTTTACATTTGATGCAGAGATAAATCTTTCGTTCATGATTTGTATTCTAAAAGATTCTTGATTTGTTTTCTATCTTTGTTTACTTGCTATAGCTTATTTAAAATTTTAGGAAACATTTGTCATAATTTGTACAACTCTTTACTTTGGCGTTGTCATGAGCTAACACTGCGATTATTTAAAGTAAACATAATTTTGAATTGAAGTTCTTACCTCTTGCCTTGTGATCCTGAGATTCAGTTCTTAAATATTACATTCTAAGTGCAGGATAAGAAACAAACTTTTAGTTTTCTTTACTAGGCATTCTTCATTTACAATTTAAAGACTTCTTGCTGATATGATTATTGTTGCATGTCCCTCCAGGAAACTGGTCTACATTTGTACGGCCATGTATGTC
Source organism: Biomphalaria glabrata (assembly GCF_947242115.1). NCBI lineage: Eukaryota > Metazoa > Mollusca > Gastropoda > Planorbidae > Biomphalaria > Biomphalaria glabrata. The sequence continues at coordinate 21,156,750 of NC_074714.1, read as the reverse complement.
CCAACACCTGCAGCAACTGTAACAAGGAGCTGAGCATCCAGAAGATGTTCAAGCCGGAGCCAGTCTGTCAACGCAGCAACTGTACCTACGCCTCCCTACAGGCTGCCCTTGCTTGAGCTTTGAGAATCACACACACCCTTTTTTGTTTTCAACTAATATATCTCCTCTATTCTATTTTCCTAAATTATGAACTTTAAAAATATTTTGCTCTTACAATGACTTTCTTTCAAGTCTTGACAGAACATTCTGTGATTTAGAAAATAAATTGAATTAAGAAAAAAAAACTTAGTCAAATTTGGCCTTTTTCTTCCTACTAAATTATTAATTTTTTCTTAAGTTATCTTTTTTTTCTTTCTTTTTTTTTAAAAAAAAAGATACATTGACTTGTAAAAGATCATATTGTTTGGTTGGTACAAATCAACTTTAAAACAACACAATGACAATAATTTTAGATGAACATTTTTGGGAATGTCAAAAACAAAAATTTTTTTTTTGTGTGAGAAATATGTATTCATTGTATGACATTTAAAAACAATAAGTTAATATGATCTTTTACAACCTGGACTTAATGGGTGAATCAACCTGCACACATTGGACAAAGAGACTTGGTATTAATGCAGTGCTAGAACTTGGTTTGAAGAGATGATTTCTTTCATATTCAGGACACTATTACATCAACAATAAATTGACTAAGTTAGCAACACATCTAAAATATGAAATCATGGCAAACTAAACAAAAGTTTGTGGCTTAATTATTATATATACGCTTTGGACTTTCATCATGATAGTCCCTAGTTCAAACCCTGCCATCCTGCAGGAAGTATGGGCTAGGATGTAATAATCTTCATGTCTGAAAGAATTTCAGAAACATATTAAAAAAAAGTTTTCTACAACAAAGAATATGAGCAGTAGATCTGTTTGGGTTCAGTTGACTGTTTTTGCTTTTTCAGAGAAAACTTTCCAAGATCTCATCTCTCACCAGTTTAGCATTTCTTTAGAACCATTGCCAACTGGCAAGGATTTTTTGTTTCAGTCTTACCAAAATATTTTTCTGGATTAGAATGAAAGAAAAGAACACTATTAAGACTGAGAACAAATAAATCCTTTGCGCATTTTTTTTTAATAGCATGGCCCAGGCAATTTTGATTTTACACACAGGTGCTGGTGGTGACTTGGACATTTTTTTGTTTTAAATTAAAAAGTTAAAACACATTTAGAATATAGAATAAGTTGAAAAGAAAATGGCAACATTTTTTTCCCCAAGGATCCAAGGTATTCAACATCAATATAATTTTGGCTACATGAAACAGCAAGTAATCTCATTTGGGTTTTGAATTTTAAAAAAATGGGAATTCAATAGTTGCCATTTTTTTTTCAAAAGAACAAAAAAAAACTAAACTTCAAAAAGAATAGAAGAGTTTGTTACAGAATTAGAAAAATAAAAATAGCAATAATAGCACTATTACAATGAATGTTTTATTAGGTTGAATAGGACCAACTGGGTTAAAAAATAATAATTTTTACAATATTTAATATTAATGATTGCCAAATTAGTGGGTTATTTAACAGCAAAACATTTTTTCTATTTCTGCCATATACTTTTTTAAGGAGAGAAATGAGATGTTTCTTAAGATAGGCAGCAAATTTTTTATTCAAAATTTATTTTGATAATTTTCAACTAACCCTAAATTATTAAACAATTTAACCTGAAGGATTCATTTTTTGCCATGCTTAATGAGACTTATTTTATTTGTTTTTTTTATTCATGTGCCAAAATCAGCTTAATAGAAATTAACAATTTTTGTGTGTCCAAATTAGTAAAAAAAAAGCTGATTATTTAAAAACTGTTGTTTTTTTTTTCTAACAAATCTAAACAAATACTGAATTCATTTAAATTTAAACTTTTATTCCATGTTAACTTTGTAAACAAATGCAGCTAAATGTATTCCTATTTAAAATGAATAAAATTAAGATATTAAGATTAAAAGTATCAATGAAAATGTTGAAATATTAATAAATCTTAATTTTGTTGACACTGTTTAATTTTTAGACCAATATTCTTGCATGCATTAAGTAAGGAAAGTAAGCTTGACTTTTCTTTTCAAAATATAGAAAGAATAGTTGTTTTAAAAAAAACAAAAACAATGTAGGCTTTGTATTTTGTTCTACTTTTTTTAATGATATGATAACGCAAAGCTAAAGTTATTTAAAAGTATATTTATATCATTTTACAATAAGATCAACCCAGTTGTATAAAGGCAAAAACACACAAAATTAATTTTAGAATTTATTCTCTACAGAAATGTTAGTTGGGGATTTTTGCAAGTAAAAAAAAAAATGTTTTTTGTTGGTCATTCTATTTACTGGCAATTGACAAGCATTTCACAAGATGTTTCTCAAGTTATTTTTTTTTTCTTGGAGCAGAATTTGAATTTTTTAATGTTGTAAGAATTCAAGACAGTTTTAAGTCAGTTGATAATGACTTTTGACTTTATCATTTTTTGTAACTCGCATCAGACTTTAAGGATGTTTTACCACCATCACCTCTCAGTGTTGCTTCTCCATCTTTGTGCATGCAAAACAAAGGAGTGACTCATGACTTGAACAAAGCAGGATTGATTCATGACTTGAACACAAAACTTTTTTTTTTCTTTTACTGAGGTGTAAAAAGTGTGTTAATTATGGACTCCCATTTACATCAGCAGAAAAGAGCAAAGAAATAAGAGCCCATGACCTAAAATTGGATAAATTTTGTATCCATATTGTTTGCAATCAAGTCCAACCTAGTGGTCAGTATGAAGGATCAACTGTAAAGCTCAATTAGCAGGAAGTAACTTCATACTTTTGCACCTCATTGATTAGATTTATCCCCCTTTTTTTCTTCCAAATTATTTTCTCTCTTCCCTTCCCAGCAATTTTTTTCTCTCTTGTTAGCTCAAAGTTTTCTTTCTTGAATTGAAGATTTTGTTTCTCTGTAAAGAAAGTGATTGTTTGAGGTAACAACCAACACAAACCTGAAAATCCCTTGTCTCTACCATGTCTCAAAGCTCAAAGGTCAAGGGTAAGAGTTACTGCATGCTTTTAAAAAACATGCACCATATTGATGTATCGTTATATTGCATGCACTATGTTTAAAAGTCCTGATATTCGATGAAAGATAAGTATCTTGATTTGTCAGACTGGTACCACAATATTTTGTTTCTCTGCAATATGTGTACATATATAATATATATAAGCTCAATAATCAAATGAACTCTATTGTGTTCAAAGTTACTTTACAAATTGTACTCTTAAGATTTCTGGAAACTCTGCAACATGTCTCTGACCTAGTTCTGGTAGCAAAGAAAAGAAAAAAAATTTAAATTTTTATATTCCTGATTACATGCAGGCACTGTTGTTTTTTTTGTTGTTGTTGAAAGTAATACTGATTTGATATTGTATTTGATACATTGAAATAAACAAGAGTTCTAGAAACAAGTTTTATATTTCAATGTTTGATGACTTGGAAGGGGCAACACCTTGGATCCTGACAAATTTTTTAAAAAGTATGAAAAGTGCATCATGATACATTCATCAAATGTTCAACAAGTTTGTGCTTTCTGAGTCATTCAACATTTGTTTAAGATCATTCAAACTGTCATTGATGATCAATATGTGATCAATATTTGAACATTCTGTTTTGAATTTATTGTTTTAATAGTGTTTTGTTGGTCTTTTTTGTTACCAACTACTGCATTTGATACCTTTTAAAATAAGCCCATTGTTAGGTATCATATTTTCAGAGATTGATAGGTCTTTAAATTCTCTTTCTTGTTAACATAGTGTTTGTGTTGACCAGTTTGAAATACATGAAATAAAAGCAGCACTTGAGAATTGTTATGTAACAGATTGAAACAGCAAATAAAATGACCAATTTGAAACATAATCTATTCATAGTTGACTTCGTTGAAAGAATATTATTTCAGGAATTTTTTTAGTAGCCTACACCAAGACTTGAGCACACTGATAAGCTAAAGTCTTGTATTGTGCTAGCAGGAACATGTGCAAGGATTGGATATGTGATGCTTCTCAATTTAGTCCTTGTTTAAAGCTGGTCTTAAGGTATATGTTTCTGCATTGATGACAATATCTGAATTTTCTACTAAAGGTTTGTAATGCAGTGGCAGACATTGAGATACAGACAGAAATGCAGTGATAAACATACAGTGACAGACATGCAGTGACTCACAGACAAGTAGTAGCTGATAGGTATGAAGTGATTAATAGAGATATGCAGTGGCTGACAACATACAGTGACTCACAGACATGCAATGACCAACAGTCATGCATTAACTTGACCAACAGTCATGCATTAACTCAAGACATGCTGTGACCAACAGTCATGCATTAACTCAAGACATGCAGTGACTCACAGTCATGCAGTGATAGACATACAGTGTCAGACATGCAGTGACTCAAAGACATGCAGGGACAGATATGCAATGATAGACCTGCAGTGACTGACAGATATGCTGTGTCTGACAACATGCGGTAACAGGATTTCAGTTTCAAACATGCGGTTGAGCTCTGATTGAGGAGGAAAAAAAAAAGATCTGGCACTTTCCCATTCCCCCCACCTTTTTTTTTTTGAGAATAACAAGCTGACAAATTGTGTACACTACAACCTAACAAATTGTGTACACTACAAGCTGACAAATTGTGTACACTACAACCTAACAAACTGTGTACACTACAAGCTGACAAATTGTGTACACTACAACCTGACAAATTGTGTACACTACAAGCTGACAAACTGTGTACGCTACAACCTAACAAATTGTGTACACTACAAGCTGACAAATTGTGTACACTACAACCTAAAAAATTGTGTACACTACAAGCTGACAAATTGTGTACACTACAACCTGACAAATTGTGTACACTACAACCTAACAAATTGTGTACACTACAAGCTGACAAATTGTGTACACTACAGGCTGATAAATTGTGTACACTACAACCTGACAAATTGTGTACACTACATGCTGACAAATAGTGTTCACTACAAGCTGACAAATTGTGTACACTACAGGCTGATAAATTGTGTACACTACAACCTGACAAATTGTGTACACTACACGCTGACAAATAGTGTTCACTACAAGCTGACAAATTGTGTACACTACAACCTGACAAATTGTGTACACTACAAGCTGACAAATTGTGTTCACTACAAGCTGACAAATTGTGTACACTACAACCTGACAAATTGTGTACACTACAACCTGACAAATTGTGTACACTACAACCTGACAAATTGTGTACACTACAAGCTGACAAATTGTGTTCACTACAAGCTGACAAATTGTGTACACTACAAGCTGACAAATTGTGTACACTACAACCTGACAAATTGTGTACACTACAACCTGACAAATTGTGTTCACTACAAGCTGACAAATTGTGTACACTACAACCTGACAAATTGTGTACACTACAACCTGACAAATTGTGTTCACTACAACCTGACAAACTGTGTACACTACAAGCTGACAAATTGTGTACACTACAACCTGACAAACTGTGTACACTACAACCTGACAAAGTGTGTACACTACAAGCTGACAAATTGTGTACACTACAACCTGACAAATTGTGTTCACTACAACCTGACAAACTGTGTACACTACAAGCTGACAAATTGTGTACACTACAACCTGACAAACTGTGTACACTACAACCTGACAAAGTGTGTACACTACAAGCTGACAAATTGTGTACACTACAAGCTGACAAATTGTGTACACTACAACATGACAAATTGTGTACACTACAAGCTGACAAATTGTGTACACTACAACATGACAAATTGTGTACACTACAACCTGACAAATTGTGTACACTACAACATGACAAAATGTGTACACTACAAGCTGACAAATTGTGTACACTACAAGCTGACAAATTGTGTACACTACAACTTGACAAATTGTGTACACTACAACCTGACAAATTGTTTACACTACAAGCTGACAAATTGTGTACACTACAACCTGACAAATTGTGTACACTACAACCTGACAAATTGTGTACACTACAACCTGACAAATTGTGTACACTACAAGCTGACAAACTGTGTACACTACAACCTGACAAATTGTGTACACTACAAGCTGACAAATTGTGTACACTACAAGCTGACAAATTGTGTACACTACAACCTGACCCGACACCATCAACAAATAATATCTCGTCTCGGTACAGGACATAACAGAATAATCTAATTGTTCCGGATATCGGAGCTAGTGAAACATACTCCCTTGGAGTGTCACCAGAGAACGGGGCGGACTGGCTATATGGGCATTTGGGCAAATGCCCGGTGGGCCGGTACTCAAATGGGCCTAAAGGGCCTCATGATTTCCACTATGGCACCCATTAAATTGTTTAAGGTTTTAAATATTCTCATATATATAAGGGGCTATATGAGTGTCATGCTAAAAACACCTTTTACAGTGTAATACTAATTTAATCTAACACATTTTCAATAATAATGTAATAGCCTGCTTCCGTAGACAGTGCTATTAGTAGGCTTCATCATTTTAGGGCCTACAAACATAGCTAATAAAAAGCAACACCAGGCCTATATTTCTTAGAAAGATAAGGAGCATGCATACAGTTATCGATACATTATAAAAAAAATAGCATAATGATTTTGAGAACAGATCGGCCAATAATAGGAGGCCCATCATATGATACCGGTATACAATTTATGGGCTGTATTGTATAAAAATGCCTGGGCCGATTTTGACATCCAGTCCGCCCCTGCCAGAGAATGCCGAGACACCCGAACAAGTTACTGACACCCAGAACACCTTATAAGAGAAAAACTGTTTGGAGCGCTTGTGATCTGGAAACCATTGCACAGTTCATTTCAGAGAATACAGAAAATCAATCTGACGAGTGATGATTAGCCACAAAACGTTTTAGCCAGAGTAATACTGAAAGCATGAGTAAACCAAGGAACACCTTCCCAGAGTAATACAGAAAGCATGCGTAAACCAAGGAACACCTTGCCAGAGTAATACAGACAGCATGAGTAAACCAAGGAACACCTTTTGGGATCGAAACTATAATGGAGCAGTCACGTGTGTCCGTTTTCTTATTTGGATACAAAGTTATTAAATTACGTATTTCTATAGACAGACATTAAAAATGAGATTTTCCGTAACATTACAGTTAGCCTACTGAGTATATATAGTTCACAGATAAGAATAAGAAGAATTGTTATTCGTAGTTTGAAATCACCACCATTGTTTTTAACGGTCGTTGACTTGTAGCACCAAACTGCTGGTAGACAATATAGACAAAATCAAATTGATACGAGATAAAAATCAATGTAGTAGACTTTAGTTCTAATATTTAAAACAAAATCTAACTCGCTACAATAACACAACCTTTCAGTCTCACGTTCTGGCGTCGTCTGTCCTAACTAAAACCAAGTGACGACAATGCCACCTATCTTACATCATTCACAACCAATCGCTAACATCTTCCCGCCATCACCATAGAAACACACACGCACACACGCACTCCATAACAACCATTTTTGAATGCTGTTGGAGAAAGGAGCCCTAAAGATGTTTGGAAGTTGTCTTCTGACTTCTTAACTCACTGAACTTTTAGTCTCAGTCTGTTGCCACAGAAATCACTTTGTGTTGTCTTTTCAGTTTGTCTAAATTTGATGCGGTTTATTTCTGCATCGTATGCAATACTGTGTGGTTCTTTAAATGTGTACGTTTTTAGCAAGATTTTGTTCGTTTCAAAACTGGTTACTATCTCCACACATTGAATCTACAAACTGATGATTTCCTTTGATGACATCTCTATCCAGAACGAGTCTCCAGGAATGTGGCCACGAAACTGTCTAACATGGAGCTATTAGTAGGCCTTTAAAAACACAATTTTGATTTGACATTTATTGTTATTTCTATCTAACTGGAACAAAGAAATAATTGAGGCCAAAGGTAGTACGTTATCTTCTTATTTCAAGTTTCAAGACAATTCATAGGTCCAATTGTTCAAGTGTTCTTTAAATCTTAGTTTACCTCTGTGTACTGTTGAAATAAAGACTTGTACACGGTCGTGGTACACACACCAGTCTTTGTGTCAGCGAGCTCAACTAATCTGGCCTGGTGAAATCAATAGTTTCATCGAACTGATAAACACTACAAGGCCCTGTTGAAATTTCGTTTATGCAACGGTTTACTAGGCTAGAGATAATCCTTGAGGCTTTGTTTACGGTGAATATAGGGCTTGAAGACAGTGAGAGGGACAGAGAGACAAAGGGAGTGTGAGAGGGAGAGAGAGAGAGAAAGTGAGACAAAGAGAAAGAATGAGAGTGAGTGAGAGAAGGAACGTGAGAAATAAAGAAGGATACAGACGGAGAAAGTGTGCAAGAAAGAGTAGGTGAGAGATAGTAGTCTTAATGTATGCATTCAGCACTCGTTAGAAATAGTTATAACACATACTAAAAAATAGAAATCGATTTACTAAAAAATCAGTGGCTAGAATATTTTAGCATTTTATTCTCCAACATTTAAATTTTAAATATGTTAAATGACAAATGTACCCGAAAATAATCGATCTACTAGCCGTGATGCTATATAAATATCTCCATGAAAGGCATGCGCAATGTCAATGATATATGTAAGTGACAAGTGAGTCTTCCTAGCCAAATACAATTGTGCAGACTAGACTAGAAGACATTTGGCTAGCTTAAGATTATTATTGTTATTCACCTAACCAACTAGGAGGTCTAAAAAACAGATTAAGGCCTAGGCCCACCGCCAGAAATATTTGGGCCCCAGACAACTGGAAAGGTGTCGGTCCATCTGCCTCCACCTCACGCACTCATTAATCAAATGCCCCTAAACTTTCAAATAAGTATAATGAGCGTGAATGGCGCTCTCTCCTTTTGTTGGGGCTCCGGACTAGAGTCCTGTTAGTCTTCCCACCCCCTCCCCCGTTGTACAACATATAACTTTTCAAGAAGATCATGTAAAAAAAAAGTATTTATCATACAATGAAATTCAAATCAATAAACGATAACTTCATTTTCTAGGGGTTTTTTTTTTATTATTTTATTTATAATGTTAATGATGGTTTATTCAGAGCAATGAAAAATTCATTTTCAAAATAATTATTGTAAAAGCAAAATCTGTAAACCCGAAATTAATTTTCAAAATAAAAATTAACTGACCGCTTTAAAAATAAATCGCAAAATCTAAAATAATTTTTTCCCTTCTTATTTATATAGGCCTACTATATGATGGAGATTCCTATCTATGACGAGTAAATAGAAACAATGATGTTGGAAGTTGTTATCTAGGAGTTAATGTATATTTTAAAGGTTTACTGTAATCATTAGTGCACCTTTTAGCTCTGGTGTATCAAATTTCAAAGCTCTCATTGCACAACCAAATTTTGTCTTGTGTTCACTAGTGATCCTTCACTACGACTTCCCTGACATTGTTCAGTTGATCCATTAATTTCTCCCCCATTCATTTTTTTTCTTTACGTTTCATTATATTGCCTTCATATTTCTTCACACCACTTTCTCATTGTTCCTATGTTATTGTATTTTATTGCTAGGATGGAAACAGGTCATTAAAATCGAAATGCAAACAAATTGTAGATAGGATTAAAAAATTTTCATTCAAAAGAAAGTATAAAAAACAACAACAACGGAAAAGTTATCAAACAACATAATTAATGGACACCAACAAATGTAAACTTAAGCATCAATATAAAATATAATTGCAGTAGGCCTCTATCTTCAAGAACTTGAGAACATAATATTTCCTTCGAGTCTGGAGGAGGATGAAAACGCTTTGAGTAGGCGCCACAGTGTCATCAAGCTTACTTCCTTTCATTCGTCCAAGAAAAACGAGACGTTTAGTTAGCGATGCTTGGCGATGCAAACACCAATAACAATGAGCAGGACCACGAAGCAGATGCAGCCCACGACGATGCCGATGATGATGGGGGTCGTGAGCCCACATCCTTTCACCTCGTCCCTGTCGTTGCCGCAGTTGTCGTAACCGTTGCAGGTCACATCGTCAGAGATACAGTAGTTGTTTTTGTCACAGTCGAACTGACCGCTGGCACAAGCTAGGATACAAATAGAGCAGTGTTCTTATGTCTTAGGATGCAATCAGAAACTTTGAGGTATAAAATTAATAAATTAGAATCATTCTACAGAGTTAGGGTTATTCTACCTATTTAGAGTTCTACAGAGTGGAGTTATTCTACAGAGTTGGAGTTATTCTACCTATTTAGAGTTCTACAGAGTGGAGTTGTTCTACAGAATTGGAGTTATTCTACCTATTTAGAGTTATTCTACAGAATTGGAGTTATTCTACCTGGTTAGAGTTATTCTACAGACTTATAGTTATTCTACAGACTTATAGTTATTCAGTCCCAAACATCAATATCCTTTCTTCGCCATTAGTAACTGGTCCCATAGCAAAACAACTGTTTGAATAACTTTTCTACAACACATTTTTCATGCTATGTAGCAGTGTTTCCCAAACTTTTCCCTTAACTGACCACATCGCACATTCTGAGTATTTGTTTTTTTATTTTAGAGAGACTAATTCACGTAATGGCCTGCTAGTTAATTATTCCAGTAGTTCGTGGAACACAAGGGTTCCGCGGAGCACAGTTTATGAGAAACACTGCTATAAAGCATGTTCAGTGGGCTATGGCCCAATCTCTTTTGTGGATATGTGGGGGGGGGGGGGGGAATAGAGGGGTATCTGGGAGAAGGCTTCCGTGCTGCCTGTATGTCAATCAGCCTCAAGGTCTACAACACTTACTTTTATTTCTCTTGTCAAATACTTCTGTGACTAGAAGGTCAGCTTTCATGCTTGAAGTCAACCCGTTTTTAGAGTTATAGCTGAAGTATCCCTTCTGGCCGAGGTCATACAACCCTGAGGGTTTATACGCACCACAGAAGCCGTCATCTTCATCTATTGGAATACAATTGGTTAGGATAAATACGTTTCTAGATTGACATAAAACAGAACTATGATATCGTTATACAAAGTAGCAAGGGGCCATGCTATATGCTAGTGTTACCGTGCCCCAATGTCGGATCCGGTTGGGGTCGGTTGGGACGAATATCAGTATAGAAATTATACAATTTGTGTACACATTTATTAACTTAATTTAAAATATAGTGTAATTATTTAAATATTAACACATTTTTATTTTAGTCGTCCCCTAAGTAAATAACATTGGTATGTAGGGCGATCCGTTGGGGTTGGGTGGGGGATAGCATCTACGATCCCCTCCCACAACTCCGGCCTTACCGTTCGGATAGGGTGGGGCAATACATTTTTTTGTGTGTGTAGAAATCACAGCTAGTGATCAACATTTATGTAATAATGCTACTTATATTTTAACCCATGTGTCTTGTATGTTACACAGCCCTCTCATTTCAAATTAAATCATTTGTAACTATAAAATGAAAGATGGTTAGGGTTACCAGGTGGGACAATGGGAGAGGCAGTAAATGCAACACCCCCCTCCACAACAGGCTCCAACCTTTGGGGAGAGGGGCGAATTTTCCACAATAGTGAAAAAAAAAATGTCACTAATATAAGTTGTATATGCTTTATGTTACATTCTAATATCAAGTCACCTCCCCTATCCATAATGTCAAATGAAAAACATTAAGAATAAATATAAAATGGGGAGTGGGCCCGTACCAGATAATTCGTTTTCACTCTACCGTCCCCCCCCCCTTTTATTCCACCGACAGCTTGATAGTCAACTATGGCGACATTTTTTATGTCATTCCGAAGATGTTCCCTGGCATAACTTTGTCATAATTAAAGAAAATATTGAAAAATTCAGAATTCGGTTCGGTTATTATTAAGTTGAGTTCGGTTCGGTTCTATAACGAGTATGGTTCGGGTTCGGTTCGGTCAGATCAAAAGTTCGATAGTATTAAATTAGATAATAGTAAGAGTAGGCTACATGTAATACGGCTCGTTTACTAGTTCAAACTTAAATTTCAGCCTGATACATTTAATTATGTCAGAACGAAATGTCTGACAAACGAGTCAGCTGCTTACTTAATATGACTAAGAAATTTCTGTATGTAGCAGACACTTAATATAGGCTAAATAAAACTAGTAGGGCCTAAATACATAAATAAATAAAACAACACTTGAGTGAACACTAGCAAAGTTCTATAATCTTTAATATTTATTCGTTCTTGAGGGGTAGGTAGTAATCGCGTAACTCATTCAGAAAAATATTGCAACCTGCCTTTTTACCTGCCTTGGTGGACCACTTCGGGGGCCGATTTTGAGGTCTTTGTAACCTTGTTTTGTGTAACGCAATTCGCTAACACCGTATAGATCTAAATTACATCTCTTTATTAGTATAATTAAATCTAGATCTTATATATTAAAATCTGAATGAATGCGTTGGTTAATAATGAAGTGGAATAGATCTATTGTTCTAGAATTTTAAAATCTACATATTTTTTGGCATCTCGTACAGCACAACAGACAAACTTACAAAAGCCGTCAAGTCGCAATAGGTTCTGCATATACCGTTCACGCCATTCACGGTTCTGCGTGGACACTGGCGGATCCAGAACTTTGGAGTGGGGGGGGCGATTTTTTTCCAAACCCTAACCCTAACGCCCAGTAAACCCTAACCCTATGCATAAACGTGCGTACAGCATATATATATATATATATATATATTCGATATATGAGAATAAAATAAGACTGTTTCTCAATCTTCGGCGAAAAAAACAGAAAAAAAAAAGTCTTTCTCCTTCAAGCTTGGGGGTCTGGGAGAGCGCTCTAAGCTTCTTCAGTGGGGTTCGGGGCAAAGCCCCGACGCCCAAAAGCGTTTTCTTGCATTTTTCTCTGCAGAAACGCATTCTTCTGACATCTACAGCTCATTATTTATTAGTGGTGTTCGGGGCGAAGCCCCGACGCCAAAAGCGTTTTCTTGCATTTTTCACCGCTGAAACGCATTTTTCTGACATCTATAGGTTATTATTTATCAGTGGGGTTCGGGGCGAAGCCCCGACGCCAAAAAGCGTTTTCTTGCATTTTTCACGGCTGAAACACATTCTCCTGACATCTATAGCTCATTACTTATTAGTGGTGTTCGGGGCGAAGCCCCGACGCCAAAAGCGTTTTCTTGCATTTTTCACCGCTGAAACGCATTTTTCTGACATCTATAGGTTATTATTTATCAGTGGGGTTCGGGGCGAAGCCCCGACGCCAAAAAGCGTTTTCTTGCATTTTTCACGGCTGAAACACATTCTCCTGACATCTATAGCTCATTACTTATTAGTGGTGTTCGGGGCGAAGCCCCGACGCCAAAATCGTTTTCTTGCATTTCTCACTGCAGAAACGCATTCTCGTGACATCTACAGCTCATTATTTACCAGTGGGATTCGGGGCGAAGCCCCGACGCCAAAAGCGTTTTCTTTCGTTTTTCAAGGCTGAAACGCATTCTTCTGACATCTACAGCTCATTATTTATTAGTGGGGTTCGGGGCGAATCCCCGACTCCAAAAGTGTTTTGTTGCATTCTTCACTGCAGAAACGCATTCTCCTGACATCTACAGCTTATTATTCATCAGTGAGGTTCGGGGCGAAGCCTCGACGCTAAAAGCGTTTTTTGGCATTCTTCACTGCAGTAACGCATTCTCCTGACCTACAGCTCATTATTCATTCTATTATAAAGGACCTTTTGAATAATGAGAAAAATATTCTAATATGAATTTATAGTCCCTTAATACATTGCAAATAAAACCGATTTGTTCTTTGAAAAGATTAGATACCCCACATATTTAGATTAAGGTTCTGAGGATAGCCGCCGAAAAAAATTATTCGATTAATAATATTCAATAAAATTCTAGCATAAATTGTGAGTTATAGTCCTAAATTTATTTAACTAGAAAAATATGAGATAGAGTAAAGGTTGGAAAAGTCGACTAGGAAAAGATTATCTGGCTTTTGAACTCATCTCAACCGTGACTGTTATATTGAAAAATTTCGTTTGAAAAAGTCTTTCTTAAAATAGTTATGATAAATTCATGTCAAATTACACAAACTCTGTCTGGAAAGTTGAAGGGCGGTAAATTGAAAACGATTAATTCTCGCTCCTTTTTATAATTTCTGCTATTGATTGCATTTAGCATTAAAGAATAGGGGTTGGGCGACTCGATATACGAATTTTCTTTATAGCATATATAAATTATATTAGTTACAGATTTTTAAAATTTTGTAATTTCTTATTATAATACAAAAAGAAAAAGTATTGATTTGTTTGATGGGGGGAAGGGAATTGCATGTATCGCACTTCCACCTGTTTATATTATATAGATATTTGACTAATTTTTTTCACATACTATGATTTCTCCATAAAAGTAGGACCGCCCCCCCACTCAAAGGGTTTAGATGGGAAGGGCAATGGAGGTATTCACTCTTCCCCTTCCAATCGGCCAACAGGTGAACGAAATTATATAAAGACCGGTTAAAATACCAATAACAAGTTTTAATCATATAGATATTTAATTGATTCTGTTAGCAAGCTGTGATTTGTACAAATAAATAGGACCGCCCCCCCCACCCAAAGTTTATGGTGGGGGGGGGCGGATTGATGCCATCGCCCCCTCCCGACCCTATCAAATCGGCCAAAATACTAGAAGGGGGGGGGCAAAATAATCTAAAAATAGGTTGAAATATAAATAATTAGTATATATTATTAACATAAGTAATAAATTCGCATACAAATTGTGTGAATTCTATACTATAATTCGTCCGCCCCCCCCCCCGGAAGGGGGGGGGGGGGTCGGCCGAGTGGGGGGGGGGGGGCGATCGCCCCTACCGCCCCCCCCCCCCTGGATCCGCCAGTGTGCGTGGACACATGTGATACGTGAAACATTAAAATAAATAGTAAACACTGTATTCATCATTAAACTTCGGAATCAATGACATTGTCATTAAATAGACTCTATATCTAGATATATATCTGTATTATATAAGACCTACATTTCAGACTTTAGACTAGATTGTCACTAGTCTTGCTCTAGCTCTATTTGACTAAAGTTTATTAATTAGGAAAGGGCTAGGCCTACATCTACTATCTAAATTATTCTATATAGAGTCTATATCTAGATCTAGAAAAATTCTATAGCTAGTCTAGATCATACTCGCTCAGTAGATCTACTATCTATACAATATTGAATATACTTCTACTTTTGGATTTACTTTTCAACGCCAAGACCTAATATACTAATATAATAATAATAAGGCTTGTCGTCGAGTCCGAACATTAATGCGGAATCCAATATTTCCCGTGGCTACGCAGCCCCAGCTGTGCCCTACATATTTTCCCACCACCAAGGCTAGCATACCAATTGTCAATGTCTCACAACGGCTGATAAGAGAAATCAGGAGAAAACACGACCCCTTAACTCAAGAAAACATTAAGAAATTAAGACAGATAAAAAATAGTCAGTGAGATTCATAACAAATGAATATTCACAATTGATAATACAGTAACACTTTTAAAAAAAAAAAACAACACCTTTTAAAAAATCATTAAGAGTTTTAAAACCACTACAATTTTTATTTCTACAATTAATTTTTTGTGTGAAATTGTATATCTGAAAATGCCGGATACTTGAAATTAGCTAGTCCTTAAAAAAATACACAGATACACTCATCAAAAAAGGTACTGTAAATGTGTAGTTTCATACGCTTTTTCAGGTCTTTTCTTTTTATAGCATCTATCGGGTTTGACCCCAACTACCCGTATTTTTGTGGAGAATTTGTTTCTTTATCAGGCACACTTAAAATTATATCATAATTATGTCAGTTTAATTTAAAATGAGAACTGAAAAATGCTAAAGATACATAAGGAAAATGGTACTTCCGGCCCAATTGACTAATTCTAGTTTTAAACCAAAGAAACGAAACGCATAAGCGCAACATAGCCCATTAAGTGTGTTTTTTAAAATTAAGAAACAAACGAAACAAACAAATTTCAATCATAGGAATTAAAGCGATGAGGCAAAAACAACTTGCCAAAGTAGTAATGACTGTCTGAAGTTGAAAGCTGTATAGACTCAAAGGTACACTCGTTTGCGATCAAACCAATGATGTTCCTGAAGCCGTTAAAATGATAGTAGGTAAACCTTGCAATCAGACGATCTCCAGACCTGGGAACTAGCGTCACCTTGCAGTTTGGTTGAAACCAAGAGTTAAGTTTGATAAGGACGTCCCCGTTGACCTTCACCTCGTCGCCACACTCGCTGCTGAGATACTCTAAGCAGAATAGAAAACAGTCAAATATATCACTAGCATGATCATATCAAGCAACAAGATTACAAAGAGAGTTTGTGTTTCAGCGGGCCAGAAAGGTCTCGCGATTGGTCATCTGTTTAAAAAGCTCTTTAAAAAGGGAGGCTTCAATATTCCATACATGGGATCTAGAACAACTAAAATATTTTCTAGATCGGTTTAATTTACCAAAACACGATAGTTTTTTATACGCAATTTCGACCAAATGTTGTTTTTTTAAGCTGACAAGTACAAGATTAAACTTCCATTTTTAAGCACTGTTTACACCCTTTTTATGTTTCAAAATAAATATGATATATATTGAAATTATTCATCTATGCCTATTCTGTAACATATGCATATTCATATTTTACGAAATTTGAAGTGTTTACTTCAAAATGACTGGAATACAATGATAAAGTGAGAATACAAATATTTGTTCTGCGCTACTTTGTTCGCGCTATTAGTCCGCGCTACTTTGTCTGCGCTATTTTGTCTGGTCACCATATATTTTATATATATTATATATATATATTGTCTCGTGCTGTATGTAGACATTGTTGACAGGGTTACTTGAGTGATTGATCCCCCCCGCCCCAACAAAACAATGACCTGCTAACTATTGCAAAAAAAAAACAAACAAACGGTAACTTAACTTTTATGACAATATTACAAGGTTATCGGGGCTTGCAAAGACCCTCCTTAGGGGAACAGTATCAGGAGAAAGCAGAAGAAGCAGACAGAGAAAGCGATGGATTGAAGGAGTTGGGGAAGGTGACTTTGAAAAGCTCGGAAATCTTAGGAGGCGCTCTTGTAGTTCTAGAGGCGCTTTTGTATTTCTCGAGGCGCTTTTGTACTTCTAGAGGTGCTCTTGTAGTTCTAGAGGCACTTTTGTAATTCTAGAGGCGACCGTCCAGCCGATAAACTAAGTCAAATCAGGTGAAACTCGTTGATCTGAATGTTTCTATTTATACCTAAGTGTCTGGCAACGTCTTTGGTCAGTAAAATGTTGTAGTCCCCAGTGTTTCACAAAGCTTAGATCAACTCTTGTCTGGTAAAAATATTTGTCACGTTATTTCTCCCACAGTCAATATCGGATCAAGCTTAAATTTAGAAAAAAAAAATTCTTTTACCTGACAAACAATTAAAAAACTTAACCAATTATTTGATTAACAATTGGTAAGTAATTATTTTGTTTGGTGTAGAATAAAGGAAAGAAACTGTACTTGACTGATGTGAGGTTATCAGTTGAATTAGTCCCCTTTAAAATGCGTAGAAAGAAATAGGTGGCCGATTTAAAGTTTGAAACTAACAATAGATAAGACTTTCTAATTTCAGAATTCACAAGCACTTCCCTGCTACTTTGGTTGATATGTTGGCTTGAGGAGGCTTAAATAGGCTTGAGCCCTCGAGTTTGAATTCAGTCTGTTCCAACTTTTTGTCATAAATATATTTAAAAACCTTCACCCAGATATCCCTTCCCCCCCCCCCTTCCTACTGGTCCAGATTAGTCATAGGACCAGGGCGTACTACGAAAGCTAAAAGCATGAAATTCCGATAAATAAAAACAATTGGTACAAATATTTCTAATCGCATAGATTTTTTTTGTTAGTCTATTACAAATTTAATTACATGACTGTAACATGACTGATTCAAACGAATTGGTACTACTTCGCTTAATACAAGCTTTTGTTTTTTTTGTGTGGATTTTTTTGGGGGGAAAAATATTTTTTTTTATTTTTCTTGATATCTATTTTTCTATTATGATATGCTCATGATCTACGACTTTCGACCTCTCCGTTAAACTTGCCCTCCCCCTCCTATGTGAGTCTGTGCTGTGCTTTTTTATAACTATATCAACACCGAAAGCAAATATAATAGAACAAGGAAACTTCAACAAACAAAACAAAAAAATAAAAACAACATAAAAGCATAAACAAACAGAGAAGAAAACATAAACAAACAGAGAAGAAAACAAACAAACAGAGAAGAAAACATAAACAAACTAACTAAAAAACAGAAAAATTAAAAATAAGAATACATACATTAACAAATTTGAAAAAAAAAAAAGATAAAATAACCAATAAACACAATAAACAAGAAAACAAATGAAGAAAAAAAGTTAACAAAAATATGTAACTCATGAAATTAACAAACATACAATTAAACATAAAGCTTCTACTAATTGTAATGAAACGATAGTTTTCACAATTTCGGTTGAATTTGAAAATGATTCTCTTTGAAAATGATGAATATAAATATATATTAAGCAAAAATGGAACTATTTTCAAATGGCCATAACAGATTAAAATTGGATGGAGTAAGTTTGATGATCATTAGATCCATAGTTTTGTTTTGAAAACAGCCTGGGAAACAATGTTCAAACAATCCTCAACTTACTTTTAGAAACATCGTACCAAGTATTGCACAATCGTGTTTTTACTTCCATAAATTCTATTCTCTTCAAACTCAAAGCAATACTAAAATATTACATGCAAGAAAAAATTAAATACTTGTTTTTGTAGCTTCAATTGCTGCATTGAATATTGTCGCAGCTACAAGACACACATTCAACAAAGTTCTAGCCATTTTCATGTGTAAATCCAACACACACACATAGACGAAATCAAGCAGAAATCAAATCCAAATGCTGAGAATGACAAAAGCTGAAAGTCCTGGAAACCAATTGACACCATACAAAAGGTACAAAGGCAATGCCTGGCGTATAAAGTCAATATTGTACTTAGGAAAATAAAACTGAACATCAACACTGAAATCTAAACTTTAAACTCATGCCTAGTGAGTAAAAATCTATTTTAACATAAAACGTTATCTATCGACACAGTTGATCCTTATCTAAACCAATGCGTTTTGTGTCAATAGTACAATGTTTGGTAACGAAGCACGCTCGCTGACGTCTTTCTGATAATGTCTCAATTCTGGTAATAGGACGAATTACAAAGCGAGGCTAGATCCCTAACGAATGTGTTCCATTAGCTTTTAGTATGTTTATGGACGCGAGACATTTCTCGACGCAAGGGTTGTTATTATATAAAGGAATAATTAACCAGTTGCAGCAAGATCCTTGTCAAGATTCCATTTCAAAGTAACCAGAGTGTCAAATCAACAAGCACTATAACAACAACAAATTTGTTAGGTAGTGGCATCCATTTTACATAAGCTCTTTCGTCATTGTGTGTACAGGAAAGGGCTTTTTGGTGTAGTGGGCGAGATAGAAACCTTACTTCTCTGTTACAAGTGGCAGAATTTAAGTCATTGTTTAACAAGCATGACGCGTAGGACGTGATCATTTTGTTTTTAAAAGTGACTCTGAATTATATAAGATAAGAAGAAGATATGTTTATAACTGTCAAGTAACATCATTAGGGTCAATATATAATAATTTATATTACATGTTTATAATAATTCTACGTCTTTTTTTATTTAAAAAAAATATTTATCCAATATCATTTCATCATAGGAATCCTGACTATTTCTAACTTATCTAGAACTGAGGCCTAGAAAGAGAAACAAAACAAAAACAAAGCTTACATCAACTCGCTCTGTCGGTCTATCTGGTCAAATATTTGTTTGTTTCTCCCATACCCTATTTCGGATGAAGCTGAAATTTCGCTCAATTATTTCTTTTACCTGACAAAACAAGATTCAATATAAAAAATAACCAATTAGCTAATTAAATATTGGTAATTAATTATTTTGTTTGGTATATCGAACAAGGGAAAGAAATATTACATGACTGATGTGGTGGTATAAGTTGAATTAGCCCATTTTATACTTTCGTAGGTCGAGGCTCTAAAGTTTGAAGCTAGCAATAGATAACTATAAAACCTTCTATTTTCATAAGCGATTCCCTGGCAGAGTGGTTAGTGTATTTGCTTGAGGAGGCTTTAGCCCTCGAGTTCAAATTCATGTCGCTCACCTTTTTTTTTCCTAAAAGCATTTAAAAAAGCGATCACCCAGATACCCCGCTTCTTTCTCCCCCTTCCCCTTTCCTAGTGGTTCATTCAAGGGAGAGGATCATAGCGTATTGAGAAAGATAAAAGAATGAAATTGCGCTAAACAAAAACAATGGGAAAAAGATTTGTAATCACACAGATTTATTATTTTTAGTCTAGATCTGTTACAAATTAAATATATGACTTTGAAACCTATGGACCTCATTCACTAATCGTAAACAAACAACATTTAGTCACGTGTTAATATTTATAAAACAACGGAAAAAAACTGCCACATGATAGCCATTTTGTTTTAAAAATTAGATCGTAATTTGTATAGCAGAGTTAGAGAATCACGTGGCTAAATGATGTTTGTTTACGATTGGTGAATGACGTGATAGCCATTGTGTATTAAAAATTAAATCGTAATTTGTATAGAAGAGTTAGAGAATCACGTGTCTAAATGATGTTTGTTTACGATTGGTGAATGACGTGATAGCCATTGTGTATTAAAAATTAAATCGTAATTTGTATAGCAGAGTTAGAGAATCACGTGGCTAAATGATGTTTGTTTACGATTGGTGAATGAGATCCATTGATGCAACTACACTTAATATAAGCTTTGTTTTTTTTAAAGTGTTTTTTGTTTTTCGTGCTTTACATTCTTCACGTAATTCGTTTCTTATCAAACATCCGTTCATTTTTTTAAATTCTTTCTGTGACTACATTATTTCATGGAAGTATTGTGGTATCGTATATCATACGAGCAAAACACACTGGCTGCGCCCGTTGATTTGTTCATTGGCTTTATATTGTTTATTATGGCCCAAACATCCCCTACCTTTTTTCGAACTTTCAATATTTAAATGATCCCTGTAATGTCCCCTTTGGCCCATGAAGTATTGTGTATCTTTTACACTCAAATGAAACGGCACGTTCTCTATCTCTTTTCTTCTTTCTCTCTTTTTCTAGTTCTGGAACTTGGCTGCCTGGTCGTGCGGTTTGCGCGCTGGACTGTCGTTCAGATTTATCGATGGTCCCGGGTTCAAACCCTGCCCGCTCCCATCCTCCGTCGTCGTTTGGACTAGGAAGTAATTATCTTCAACTCTGAAGGAACATCCGAAACATGTCAAATATTTTACAAACATTTTACAACTTTTTTTTTTTTTAACCTGCGTTTCGTAATTTCTTCCACAAAAACTTTTTACTTGATTTGGGAAAACCCGCTTCATAATGTGCCACCGACACATACACCACATAGGCCTTGGGCACATTTGAAAGGCTCAAAGTATTATCAAGTACTTTTTAATATATCGGCTTTAAAACAACATGTTGTTTCGAAATTGGGAAAATAAAATTTTGCGTTTTTTAACGGATTGTGAATCTGTCAAAACCGATTCATAGCGAGCGCCTTAGAGGTAAAAGAAAGTTGTGTACGAAATTTCATGCGAATCTGTTTGATAGTTAATGAGATCTCTTGATCAATCAGTCAGTTAGTCAGACAATCAGTTAGTTGTATTTTGCGCTTATAATATAGATTGATGAACACTGCACACATTGAAGACAACTTTTCCAATTTAATTGAACTCAGAGGTGCACAAGTGTTTGCCTACTGGAATACGAACATAATTGCCTTCAACGTCATTGTATTGCCAACATGTGTAGGATTTAGCTTTGGTTTTCATGATCAGTTATATGACACTAAATTTGTTTGTATTTTGTTGGAACATCTACGTATTCGGTGTTTCAGGAATGGATCGTACTTGGATAGTTATTTCCCTCCAGGATATTTCTTTGATTTTGTACAGCCAATTTTTCTTTAACTCGATCGTGATGCCCACGGAGTGCCCATATTCTGCTTTAAGAGAAAACGCATGATGTCCAAGATTCTCTACAGATAATCTCTTCACATTTTTCCCTCTTGATTATTTAAATATTGAGCCTTGCTGTCTTTATTGTTGCCTAGTGACAGACAAACATTAAGTTCCCTCCAAGCAAGTGATTAGTCGCTGACAAGCTAAAACCCCTTGGCTACGGCTTGGGGGCTCGAGTTCGAATCGCGACTCTAGCAGGATTGTGTTTGCTGAGCGGTTGGAAAGCCTTCTCCCAGATACCCCTTCCTCCAATGGTCCACAAAAGAGATTAAACCATGGAACTATACTAATGGAACACCAGCTTCGAGTTTTTTACAAAGCCAAAGAGAGTCGAAGTGCCGTCGCGCATCATTTTTGCGCATGGTGCAATGTGGAGAAATCCATGATGATGCCAAAGAAGAGATTTACTCCGTCAGTCCCTTGCAATGGGTGTAAAACTTTCGTACGCTCTATTTGATTAGATGTGTAAAAACTTCATCCATTTTCTGACTATCTGATATAATAGATACAATTTTCCCGAATAAGAGATCGTCACAAAAGTTATTTTTTTCGACCACCCTATAAAATGCCACATTTTTTCAAAAAAATAGAATCTAAATTCCGAAAATACAATCTTTCAGTGTTTCTGTGTTTGGTTTATTTACACTAAATCTGGATGAAGACCTGTCTACCGTTCCTCTAAATGCGTATTTGTTACGATATAGGCCTACTAAATTGCACGAAATAAAAATAAAAATAGGAGGCCTAATACAGTTTTGACACTCCAAGCTACGCATTTCTAATCGTTTTTTTTTTATCATTATTATCGAAAGGACTAGGCTATAGGCATACACGTCTCGTGGGAAACAAAGAAAAAGTTCATCTCGGTAATATTGTAGCCTAAATAAAATGACCAAAAAAAAAACTATAGCCTAATCTAAAATGAAATAGATCTAGAGCTAGATTTTCTTGGACGAATGATACAAAATAAGTATAAATAATAAGAAATAAGTCATAGTCATATGAATCTGATAGATCTAAAACAAATACTGATAGTCATTCATTAATTAATTATTAGAATTACTGGACTACCAACTGGGTATTTTTATTGCCAAAATACAATGTATTTTATGGCATTTATTAAAAACAACAACCAAAAATTAAGCGTTCGACGCAACTAGATTTAATATTAATAATATAGATTCTGGTTCTAGATCCAGAAAGCTACTTCTCTAATTCAGTTTTCTAGTTTAATTCTAGTTAGATCTAGATGTCTAGACCAGTAGATCTAAATCTAGCCAGGGTTTTTGTCATGGAATAGATCTATAAACCTGCAGCCGCCTACTAATAACGATATGACAGATACTATTGATGAGATACTCTCTCTACTTCTATATAATATAATATATATAGGGATAGATCTACATCTAGATCTAGTAGATCACAGTAAAACTCAATGTGTACTTCCGACTTTAGCTCAACAAGTCTACTCCAAAGTATACTAGTAAAGTCACAAAGTGTAAAGGATCATTATATATTCAAATAAAAAATTTATAGGCCTAAATGAATCGAATAATCAGTCACTAATTTGACTAATCTAAATTGTTATTTTTTAAATGGCAAGTGTTATTGATGACTTCTGACTTGTACACGAGTTGCAGAGATTCTAGCTTTTATTTTGATGACATGTTACGATATATCAATGATATTTAGATAAACGCAAGTACCAGGTGGAACAGAGAGAAGGACCATTTAATATAAGGCAAAGAAGTAAGATGTTTATAATCCATCAAACTCACAGAGGACTTGTGTCATTTGTGACGGCATTTCATGCATTTACAGAAGCTACAAACTATGCTACAAAAATGATAGGCTTGTCTTTGATTCCTAAGACTTATGAGGAATGCTATGTTTCCAGAGGCTACTCAGCCCCAGCTGTGACCTACATATTATGCCACACTGAGCACAGGCATAACCATTGTCCACCTGTGGCAGAATCAGTTGTTGTTTTTTTTGCCGTCTACCCTCTGCAATTAATTTTCATTGGTGTATACCACACCTTTGTAAGTGACCTCCAGCTGTCTCGTTCTGAAGCTTTATGCAACCAGGTGCTCTCTTATTCTATGTCAGTTAAAGTAAGTTGGCGCCTAAGCTTGTCTTTAAAGCATTTCTGTGGTACCTCTTAACGTGCATATGACATGTTAGGCAAATGGTTTTGCCTATCGGAATGCCATTTCGGAAAGTATAGGTGCTTAAAATGAAACTCCAAATATCTGGACTTCCAGTTACCAAGAAAATAAGCTTAGGTTTCAAAGAGACGACACTGGCATTTCAGCTAAGACGATCAGTAAAATTAATAGCAACTTTGATTGCAGTCCACCAAACAAGATTTAAAAAAAACAAGTGTGGCTTCAATAGCATTGATGATATTTAGTTTACTTTTATCTCATTTACTAGTATTACTATTTCATTGACTAAGGTTTTTTATTGTCAAATAGGCATAAGTACATGTACTAGTTCCTGCAATTTGATGAAAAATAATAATTAAATTGTGTATAGTCTATATACAAATGTTTATAAGAGATCACAGCTTAGCTTAATTTACTTAATATTTTAAAACTATGATTTTGTGTTCTGACTTTACTCTAAATAAATTATATTTTATTTTAAGAATGCAAAGTTGGAAATTCTGTTCTGATGAAAAAAATTTTTTTAAACTAAAGTAGATGTTTATGGTTCTTTTGTATTTATTTTTAAATTATTTATTCATTAAAAATTAATTGCTCATTAACATTTACTTGAAGTAAAGATCAAAAACACAAATTCAATACATGATCAGCTCTCAATTCATGCAGATCACAGCCCATCACTTAAATGTATTTACTGTCAATTCTACAGACTATTCATTTCAAAATGTTGCTTTAAATTGTTATGACACAATCAAAGTACTGGTACCTCACATTGATGTAGGCCTAAAGCAGCTGAAATAATGACAAATTTTCATTCACTAACTTGTACTGTCATTTATTATCCAACGTGTTAAAACTAATGACCTGTATATATAATTGATTAAGCAGGAGCATCAACAAATCTTGAACAATAATTGTCTACAGAAAAACTTTATTCTTATCCAAACAATATACATTTACAATGTATTTAAACAAGTTAATTTATACAAATCTGTATGGCCTAAAGATTATAGCATATTTTGAGCATTGTGTGAATAACAAGTTACATTATTACATGAAAATAGTGTACTCATTTTTTTAAATATTCTGGGTAATAAAAATTAAAAACTAATATGATACAATAAAATTGAAGCATTAGTCAAATAAAAAAAAAATTTCACTCAAGATCTATGTGAACTCTATGCTTGAAAAAAATCAATTTGAAATTAATTTAAAAAAAAAATAATTATGGTTCTTTAGTCAATGGAATGATAGCAGCAATTATTTAATAATTTCATGATTATCCATTCATCTCAATATACTTAAAACTGAAAAATGATTCGTAAGGTTTTAGATACAACCATTTGAAATAATGATTATAATTTTTTTCCTAACTTGCTTAATGCAAATCTAATATAAACAAGATTTTCTCTGTCAAGAAATGTATAAGGGAACAACATGCATGTTCTTCTCAGTAAGTTTTGCAAAGGGAATTAAGAATATATGATGTTGCTTTTTTTTTGCCAACATTTTAAACCTTCGCACCAGGTTTTAGTTTTAAGGAGAATGCACCATATTTTATATGTTTACTTTTGTTAGATTCTTATTTTAATTTTAAAAAAGTAAAATTTCCCTTACATATCTTGCAATCTATGGGGCAGATGATATAAAGTTTATCAGTTTCTGTGCCCCATGGTTAGCGAGGGTGTCATGTACCCTGCACAACAACCAACCACCTTTTGAAAAAAAATCCCATTTCAGACCTCACAATCTATAGGGCAGATGATGTTAAGGTCATTTGATTCTTTGGCCAGTGCATCATGTGGCCAGCACAACAACCAACCAAAACGAAAGTCAGCTACCCATTAGAGTTAGGTGGACTCAGGGGCACCCAAAAATCTAAAAAATTTAAATCTGAGTCTTCACAGAGATTCAAACCCATGATTTAACCATTCAGCCATGGATCCCCAAACTGCCTTTACTTATTCCTTACTATTGCCATGTATCCCTAGCCTTTTGAATTCTGAAATTGAAAATCCGTCTTAATTGAACCCAGGAACCCTCAGTTCAGAAGCCAAGTGCTTTACCACTCATTCACTGCACTCCCTATTGTTTTAATGGGGCTCAGATTAATAGTTTTCAAGTACAATATCAAACAGATTTAAAGAAATACTAAATCCAAACCTGTTGGCTGGATGACAGGATATACATAAATATGTATAGAGCTTACAGTATAATATATATATCTTAAATTAAAATTGGTCCAAGACTTTTATTTTGCAACATGATGGGATTTTCCTTTCTGGTGGTGCTATGCAGGAGTCCAAGAATCTCATCTTTTCTCATAACAGAAAGTTATCTAGTTATAAAAATAAATAAAAGGATTTAACAAAAATAAAAATATGTGTGACATATGTGTTGACCATGCTAAACGTATATATGTTATTAAGTATAATTATATAATTTTGCTATTCTAAAAATAGTCTGTACCTAAAAGGAGCTACTGTGTTAATGTGTAGACATGTCTACCCTGACCTTAATAGTTATGAATTATTACTAAAGGTGAAGGCAGATATTCAGTTAATTTGATGGACATTGCACTCATCTAAAAGCAACTATAACATATATTATGATTTACATTTTCATGGAAAACTAGTTTTTCAAAAATACAAGTACTTCAGCTTATGAGAAAAGTGCATAGGGAAAAATTGCAGTACCTTACCTTTAAGAGGTGCAACCAATCATTGACTTGTCAGGAATGCATGCCTTTTTCTTGCATTTCCAAACATAACTGTAATTATACAATTAGGCATAATGGCTAATTTCTTTTAAAAACATTAAAATTAAAAAATAATATTATTAAATTGAATACATTGTTGTATCAAACATACAAATTATCAGACATAATTTAGCCTAATTTCATCTAACAGTTTATTGTAAAGGAATGGCCTGCACAACAGCCAAGTATATTAGGCATTCATGAAAGATGAATTTGCTTAAGAGTGTTATAAAAAAAAAAACTAGAGAAAAATGTTAAATTCCATCCCCGATATTTGGATGTTGCTTGACCATGAAAATCACACTTCATAAAACATCTTTTAGATAACTAAAATAAAAATTGTATAGTAGTACTCACAATAAATATTGAATGGATGCCAATATTATTAATGTCTGCCCAGAGAGTAGAAATAGTATAAGTATGATCCTTGAGCCATTCTGGTACATCATCAGAACTGGTTGGCATGGTTCTACTTGTTAATAACTGAAACATTACAAACATTTTTTTTAATTTATAATTTATCACAGACTAGAATAGAAATGTTGCCAGGAAAAATACCAATGGTTAGAATGCACCTGATGATACTTTTGTAGCCTTAAAATGCACCAAAACTTCATTCATTAAATCTGATAAGAAACATATATGTATCACACAAGTCCAAGTTGATCAGAGTGTCATAGCAAATAATTAACTAGATATGTGAGTTTTATATTAAAGTGCTGAATTTCAGGGGATAGATCCAACTTGACACCACATCATTTATTATTTCATGAACTCATGGGTCTGGGCATGGCATGGAATGGGAACTATTATCTTATCTTATCTTATATAATACAGACTTTACTTCAAAAAAGAAGATGATTACGTCCTACGCGTCATGCATTTAGTCATGCATATTAACCAATGACTTAAATTAAGCCAAGTCACTGGTTTTCCTGGCTAGCTCAGGCAACCCATTCCATGCTCTAATAGCACTAGGGAAGAGTTTAATTAAGAATTTAATGTATGGGGTGTAGGCGAGGCATGGATTATAAATTGTCTTGTATAGATTAGATTGGGTAAAACTTCCCATCCAAGGTAACTTTTACTGATAGATCTGGATCAATTATAAATTTATGGGATCTAGGCCTGCATAAATTTTATCTTTTATTTATATATTTTATGTACATAAATAACTAGTCTAGATCCTATAATTATATCTTAATAATAATTTTTGTAGATGTCATATAATATCTAAAATATTAAGTATAGATCAGTAGATTTAGAATTTCAGCTAGTAAATATTTTTATATTCCAAATCTAAACTGGATCTATATATTGTATATCTATCTAGAATTTATATCAGTAGATTTAGTATTTTAGCTAGTAAAATACTTTTATATATTCTAAATCTAAACTGGATCTAGATCTAATTATTCTAGAAGCTTAGGTCTAGAATCTAGAAGACTAGTTGTCAAGATTTGACTACACTATGGCTAAGGCTAATGCACTAGCTAAGTAGGCCTACTAGATAGATCAAGAGACAGAGTACTAATAGTAATAGAATAGACTCTTGCCTCGTTGGGCCTCTCAAATCAGCTACAGACTTTAGAGACAATTTAGGAAGGTGAATTTCGATCCAATTCCAAGATCTACAAACTACAAGTTAGAGTCTAGCTAGAGATGCTAGATCTAGTCTAGAAGGCTGATCAATTAAAAATAAAATCAATCATTTCTAAAGTTTGTAAAATTATATTTTATAGATCTAATCTATCTATTTATAATATAGAAATCTATGTCTACTATTTTAATATTTAAAATGATATGGCTGATGATATTAATTATTTTAATAGAGACATTGACATACAAAGAAACAAAATAATTAGATCTTATACTAACTCATAGACTCTACTTATACTGTATTGTATTAAACCTTCGAGTTTATGTTTCACTATCTTGACTTGACTACATTGACTAAAAAGGGCACTATCACGCCACGGTGACTATGATTATTTATAGATCTAGAATACTAGTCTAGATTATTATCTATGATGATGATGATAATCAACTGGTAGAGCTATAAGTATAATCAGTATAAACTATAATATAATCACTGCATTCGTTTCATTCACTGTCTGTATCAATAATCATGTGATGTGAAAGTGAAGTCTAGATTTACTACTAATGATTTAGATTAGATAGAATTGATAGATTATAAATCGACTTTCTACTATTAAAAAGTATTATTATTATAGATCTACATCTACTAATATTAGTACAGGTACTAGATCTACAGGCAATACACTATTGGTTATAGTGACTATAATTACCGTCACTATACACTAATTAATACAGTTACAGTATAAGTATAATTACAGTCTAATGAGTCTATAGATGATCGATAGAATCTAGAGTTCTAGAGTCACTAGATCAAGTAGATCTATAAACATTCATATTGATCTCATGTATGGTCTAGATCTAGAGAAAATAGAGTGGAAATCATGACTTTATTAGATCTATTGAGTTATTTTTTTTTTAAATATCTTTAAATAGATCTAGAACCATAGTCTAAGTCTGGGTGTTGTAGATCTAGATTATTCTAGATATAAGAGATCTATAGATAAGTTCGGTTTTTTAAAAATGCGCATTCGAAATTTAAAATACCCAGATTTAAGTATTAATATACCCATATTGGTAGGGCCGCGTTAATCATTTATTAGATCTATTAAAGCATGTCTATATAAAAGATATTATTATTAAAAAAAAATATTATTATATAAAAGATATAGTTGTGAATATTTACTAAAAAAATTAAAATAATGAATTTTTTACTTTTGCCAATTAACACTCTGGCTGGCAAAAAGGATGACTCCTCAATACTGTGAAAAGACGATAACTGCATGAGTTGGTTTGGAATTGTATTTTGTAAGACTAACTTTAAAAAAAATATCCTTTAAGAGAATAAACGAAAAAAGGTTTGTCAGAAGAAAAGCTGGCTGGACTACGCAAATAATGGACCAGCCTCTCTCTCTTGTTAAGAACATTGGTGACCGGGAAAAGTGGAGGATTTAGTTACGCGGGACAGATGATAATGATTTCATGTACATAAAAAAAATCCAGATTTTGTGTAAAATACCCAAATGTGAAAGTACTGAAAACAGCTATTTTAATGGGGTGGCCTTAAAAAAAATAACTTTTGTGACGATCCTTTATTCAGGAAAATTTTATAAATCACAAAACATTGTGAGAAAATGGATGAAGTTTTTAGAGATCTAATAAAATAAAGCGTAGGAAAGTTTTACTCTCATTGAAGGTCAGTCCATGTGACTGGAGGAGTAAATTTCTTCTTTTGCATCCTCCTGAATTTCTCCATATTGCACCATGCGTGAAAATGATGCGCGACGGCACTCCCCTAGTAAAAACTAGGAGCTGTTGTTCCATTAGTATAGTTCCATGATTAAACCATTACTAATTGGTCATTTAAAAAAAAAAACACTATTATAAACGTGTCCGTAACCAGTGCATTGAACAATAAATTAAAAACATGTAAGGCTTCAAAAAAAAGTGTAAAAGTGCGTAACAAATCTGGTAAAATTTGATTCCAGCTGGTCTACAGCTTACGTTTAATATTATTTAATACTAAAAGAATAAAAGAATAGTGGACATCACAAATTACCAAACCAAATAAATGTGTTTGTTTTTGTTTATGTAATTACAATGTGTAGTTTTACTGATAAAGTTTGTTCTCAGTTTGATGCCCCCAAACACTTGATGCCCCGTGCGGCCCGCACCACCCGCACATTGCTAGCTACGCCACTGCATCTATAATATTAGTCTACCTGACTAGTGAAATTTATAATAGGCTTTAAACACGTTTTACTAAATGCTTGTGCATCGTGAAACCCAGTTAAAAATAACATGCCAAGCCACGAAATCCGATGTCTAATAAAGATTCTAAAATGTACTAGATACAGGGACAACACAAATATTTAGAAATGATTATCCGAGGAAGTATCTAAATAAAATAGTTTTTTTTTTAAATTGTTGTCATAACGACCCTGACCAGTCCAATACATAAACCAAGATGTAGTGCATGTCCAAGGCTTCACGGGGGACAGCCTGGCCCTTTAAGAATTTATCTATGGTTGCAAATTGTGTAAGGCTCGTTTGTTTCTATGTTAACGAGGGTGCCATTGGTCAGGACAACGACCAACCACTTGATGTCTCTAATGTCAAGGGTACACATTAGAGTTAGGTCTAACTCCTTAATTCAAACCCAGATCATAAAAGAGCCAGTTTTCACATGGATTCGAAATCAAGACCTTCGGTACTGAAATAAAGCCTTTGACCACTCAGTCACCTTGGCCCTTTTTTAAGTTATACATATTGGAAATACTTTCTTAAACTCAGGCCCTTAGATATATAATAAATGCGTAGGCTTTATGAGTCACAAGATATTTCGAAAAATTACATGGTAGACAATTTACTAAACCATTGAGCAAGATAGGTTAAATGTCGATTGCCTCCCTTATATAAAAAAAAGTCTTCTGTTCTATGTGTTAAGCAGACTAAATTCTTCGATGAACATTGAACGCTTCAATACATGACATACCAAAAGTAGACAAGCTACTCATTCTTGGGGACTTCAAAGCAAGGCATTGACTGGAATAGAAAGATGCCTGTCTTAGTACGATAGATGAAACTATACAAGAAATGGCAGGCAACCACAACATGAAGAGCTGGGGTACCCGAGTCTACGGACCGACACTAAGATAACATTAACTTTCAAGATTTACCTTTACAGGTGTCGTAATTTACCAGTTTGTTATCCATTCGGCTAGCAGGCAATGCAAACGTGTGCAATTATTTGTTGGTACTTTCATTATATAGATATCTAGAACTAGATCTAGACTTATGATTTAGAAATCTTAAGATCTAGTCTAGATCTAGATCTACTTCTAGATTTTAGTATAGTTTCCATGAATAGATCTCGATCTCAAGCCAAATTTAAATTTATTTCCTTTTTTTTTAAACTAGGAAAATGGTAACGGTCAAACTAGAGTTTTTCCCCATGTGGCCAACCAGGTAGTAATTCTTTTCTTAGCGATATAGGCCTACATCAACTATTAAATTTCTAAAAAAAATCAATAGAGCCGTTTTTGAGATCAGCGTCCAGGTTTCTCCTACCTCCATGAAGTTCTGACTTAAATAGAGGTATTGTAAAACAAAAAAAAAAAAAAGAAAATAATTGGATTCTTGTCTCTGGAAATCCAACTGTTCCATGAACTTCTATCTGATGTGTATTCATGCCCTCTGTTGGCCGTGTTCCATGAACTTCTATCTGATGTGTATTCATGCCCTCTGTTGGCCGTGTTCCATGAACTTCTATCTGATGTGTATTCATGCCCTCTGTTGGCCGTGTTCCATGAACTTCTATCTGATGTGTATTCATGCCCTCTGTTGGCCGTGTTCTCTACCGTTATGTCATGTCGAGAAATGCTTTAAACCTCAACTCTTTGTTTCTTATCCAAACAAAAACAAAAGAGGAAATGTATCATGGGAGTTATAACGTGTGGACTTAAACATTGTTTGCGCAATTAATATCATATTATACACACATTGTAATTAACCAAGGATTACACAGTTTTCGTAAGTTTCTTATGATTACAAACTTTCAACACTTATAAAACAATACATGATTATACGGTATTTATTTAAAACCAATGTAGGTACACTCTTCTTTCTAAACCAATCATCATCGTGACATGAGGTTGCATAAGTAACGAGAATTTAAGTTTACCAAGGGGAGGGGTGGGGGACTAAGCAAATTTACTTTCGATGCAACTCTAGAATACGTGAAAAAAAAGTTCAATCCCTGGTATAGACACTTCCAGGCAGAAAGGGAAAGAGCCTGAACACTGTAAGTTAGCAGGGTGCTAAAACATAACATGACAGGTTTGGAAAGTGCGAGCTATCTTAGAAGGATAGAACTAGTGCAAGTGAAAGTAGGCTTTTCGCCCTTTACGATGATAGGAAACGCTGTCAGATACCTGGACCATGATGTATGAGGCCAGTTTAGAATCTAAGTACTTACATATGTGTAAGAGACAGTTCCAGTTTGGAGTCTAAGTGATTAGAAATGGTGGGCAAGAAAAGGTGCTTGAGGAATTCCCCCTCCCCCCCCCCCTAATTTTGCAAATAAAACAAACTGTTCATTCTATCTATATTTCTGTATTTTACAATGTTCTAGAAAGATTATAGAAAAATATCCGAGAAATGTGTCTTTTTTTCCCTGCAAATTGCAGATTTAAATACCTTTGCTTTATTAAGCCTATCAATTAATATACGAATAGAAAGAGAAAAATAATAATGTATACATCTTCTCTCAGTGTTAATTCTATTTTTACATGTCTTGATTAGTAAAATTATTTTTTTACAAATTAAAAAAAATTAGAAATGATTGGAAATAGAATTTGGAGGCACAACCGGCGTCAATGAACACATTGTCGTTTCCCTTCTTTACTCCCCTATCCTCTGACTTTCTTTTGATTTGAGTGAATCACTCCCTTCTGTCTCCAGATCGCCGGCTACACTTGATAGCATTGAGTCCTGGTCTCGGAAGGTGAAGTCAGAAAGACTGTCCTCGCAAGACGTGATGACATTACAGAATGAGCCGGAGGTATCCACAGACCGTTGCAGGGACTGCTGAGATGACGGAGACCCTTGCTGCTGAATGATGTCAGTGTACCTCAGCTTCTCAACCTTCTTCAGCATCATCTTCTTCACGATATAGTAGACGCCCGAGAACGTGATCCCTGGAACGATCAGGATGACGGAAAGGAAGACCAGAGTCCTGAGAGTCGTGACCCAGCAGTAGTCCAGCTCATCCTCGCCGTCTGGGCAATCTTCATTCTTGTTGCAGGCTAAGGAAGGATCGATGCATATGCCTGCAGAGCTGCAGTCAAACAAATTATTTGGGCATCCTCCTGCGGGAGTAAACAAGACACAAAAAGTGGACATGACTTTGAGAGCCTGGGCAGATCAGATCAAGTGGAGCAAGATTTGTAGTACAGAAAGACAAATTAATGCATTTCTCCTACAGATATTATTTATATTATAAAGGTATAATCACAGAAAGAAATAAAATACGGAGAGAGAGAGAGAGAGAGAGAGAGAGAGAGAGAGAGAAAGAGAGAGAGAGAGTGTGTGTCTAGGAAACCAACTTCTTTTCAAAGTACGAAAAATAAGACAGGAAGTAAGTATAACATTTTCCAGTTATTAAAACATATTTATTTGTTATTTTTTCAATTTAGGCTTGGGTTATAACTCAGCGTTTCTCAAACTGTGAGGGAAAGGGAGGTAGGACTCTCTCTGCTAATTTTTTTTAAGGAGCCAAAAAAACAAAAATTCTATTTTCATTAAAGTTATCAATCCAAGTTTGAAAAATTGATTGATTGTTCTTAGGATATGTCTCAGCATAAGCCTGGACTAAGTGATTTTATTGAATATATACAAAGCAGGATCTCTTACTTTGACGATTACAACTAGAATATGTATCGGTTCTCAGACAAAGCGACTTTACCCATTCATGCAAACATACACATTTCTCACTTTATACACATTTCCTTTAGTGCACAATTACTCACAAACTGTGACACCACGGAGAAACAGTACAATATTTTTACTCACAAACTGTGACATCACGGAGAAACAGTACAATATTTTTACTCACAAACTGTGACATCACGGAGAAACAGTACAATATTTTTACTCACAAACTGTGACATCACGGAGAAACAGTACAATATTTTTACTCACAAACTGTGACATCACGGAGAACAGTACAATATTTTTACTCACAAACTGTGACATCACGGAGAAACAGTACAATATTTTTACTCACAAACTGTGACATCACGGAGAACAGAACAATATTTTTACTCACAAACTGTGACATCACGGAGAAACAGTACAATATTTTTACTCACAAACTGTGACATCACGGAGAACAGAACAATATTTTTACTCACAAACTGTGACATCACGCAGAAACAGTACAATATTTTTACTCACAAACTGTGACATCACGGAGAAACAGTACAATATTTTTACTCACAAACTGTGACATCACGGAGAACAGAACAATATTTTTACTCACAAACTGTGACATCACGGAGAAACAGTACAATATTTTTACTCACAAACTGTGACATCACGGAGAAACAGTACAATATTTTTACTCACAAACTGTGACATCACGGAGAAACAGTACAATATAGCTACCCTTTGCGGTACCACGGAGAAGGAGTGCTTCGGTAAACAGTATGGTGAAAGTCATGACCTTGTAGTCGTCTACATTATAGGTGTAGGTCAGAGTGCCGTTTGAATCTAAGTTGTAAACAACCTGTGGTCTCGTCTCTCCACAATATCCGTCATGCTCTGTATGACAGCAACCAAAACATGGGGCGAAATAAACAACTTCTTTAATGATAAGCATAACTCATATAAACAATTGCCGACTGAAGGTGGCCAACGATATATGTGGTATGTGTGGTTGAGTGGCATAAACCACTTGGTGGTTCGAGATTGAGTCCCGAATCTGAGTTTTGTTCCTTGAGGGCCTAAAGGCAGCACTGAAACAGGTCTACAGGTCCACAGATATGATGGGGCTAGAGCGTTATACAAAAGTAATTCGCCTTTAAAAAAAATAGTTTATGTAGCTTTGGACTTGAGTGAACAAATAGAAAAAAGGAAAGAGAAGCTGGTAACACAACATAACAGCTGTAAGCCTAGATTTAAACAAAACAAATCATTGATTGCAACACATTACATACACAACTTACCAAAGAAACATTTTCGGGGGCTACATAGTTGGATCGTCTCGTCACAGCGTATATATGTATTCCTATAATGAAAGTTGACAAATGTAGCGAGCAAGCTGCCGTTAGTGGAGCTGACCTGTAGGATGCAGGGCGAAACAAGAGGGCTCTCTTTCAATTCCACCCTCATAGCTTTATTGACCTTGAGGTGTTTTCCGCAGTACTGGCGCAGGCTAACTAGAAGGGAAGACATTCAGGTCACAATTAAGAAATCTGTTGAAATATTTGAGCAATCTATAGGTAGCATTCTCTCCCTCTCTCTCTCTATTCTAGCAGACTAATATAATTAACCATGAAACATTTCGAATTTAGCCTTTTAGAGTATCAGTGAAGGACTTAGGAAATCAAAAGGAAATATAAAAAGGTGTATGAGTGGTGGTCTGGGGTAAACCTGGCTTCTGTTTGATTTTTTTTTCTAGGGCGCAGCTCAGTCCTCCCTAACTTACGCTGGGAAAGTAAAGGCGGCCACATGAGATCCTCGTTAATCGTCGCCCATAAAAAAAGATGAGCTTTACATTAGCTGTAACCATAGATCGCAAGGTCTGAAAGGGTTGGAAGAAAAAAAAATCCCATTTAGAGCTTTGTGGTCTATAGGGCAGATGAGAGAGAGAGAGAAAGAGAGAGAGAGAGAGAGAAGGAGAGAGAGGCCTCACAACTGACATACAAAAGAATAAGTAAAACTAAAACGAAAACAATATGACGCTAAAAAAAAGTTCTCACGTGTATCTGGGAAAAAGATTTCTTCCTGGCGAAGTTCCTGTGCTGATGAAGCAGCTAGGACAAAGAGGGAGACACAAAGAATCGAACCCTTTGTATACCTGCAACCTAAACAGTGGCACATACTGAAGAGGGAAGTTGAATTGGCTACAAATGTTACTACATTTAGTCTAGAATGCGTTGGGCGATTCGCATGGATCTTGTATGTCCAACCATAACTTAAGCTATTATATAAAGCAAATGGCATTATTTAGATGGAACAATAAATACAACAATAATTACAACA
This sequence comes from Biomphalaria glabrata, assembly GCF_947242115.1. Classification (NCBI taxonomy): domain Eukaryota; kingdom Metazoa; phylum Mollusca; class Gastropoda; family Planorbidae; genus Biomphalaria; species Biomphalaria glabrata. Next base: position 21,119,770 of record NC_074714.1, on the reverse strand, counting down.
TTAATTGCAATATTTCTAAAGCATTACTCCTATAACGACTTTTTCCCCACTTCTCAGGATGAAATACATTCTATTCTATTTCTAGATCTAATCATTTCTTTTAGTTTGTTCTTTGCAAAGAATACAAATTACTTTCAGGCATTCCGTACCGATAGCTTAGAATTCCCAGAGGAATGCGCATTTCAGATGTGAGTTGATTGAGCGGACAATGGTTATGCTTGCCCTGAATGTGGCAAAATATGTAGATCACAGCTGGGGCTGCGCAGCCACGAGAAATACTGCATTCCTCACTAATCTTCGGACTCGAAGACAAGCCTTATTATTATTATATTAATTAAAATACTTTTGGCATGGGTGTTACGAATGCTCTTGAAAGCTCTATCGAGAGGCCCTCTCTTTGAACACTCTGGATCTGAGCAATTTATCAACGCTTTACTGTAACATTTCTGTCACAAGATCTTGGACTCCAGTTCACTTTAACGCTGTGTGAGTTTCAAAACTACTTAATTAGTCTAATTTATGCCCATGCCCTTTGTTACCATATTTCGTCCATACCTATAACTACTAATCATCTTCAGTTACAATCAAGAGATTATTGATATTAATATGACTCACTAACTATCTGCCAAAAAGTATTTGATCAACGAATCAAAATATATCTTTCAAAATAGAGTTGATCCGCGAAGCAAAAATATTATCTTTTTACCATTAATTCCTCTCTCTCTCTCTCTCTCATTATTTTAAATGATAAAATATGATAGGCCTGATTTTGTAAATGTTCATGTTCCTAACTCTAATCTAATAAATTAAAAAATAAAACGTACTGAAGTATGCCTCGAGATTGATACCAGTGAACTAACAATTGATATGCTTAAATATTGTATTCACTTATTGTGACTTATATGTGAAACATTGAAAGTACTTTTGAAAGACGACTTCTTCTTGACCTACCCAACATGCTCCTTGCTTGTGACAACACTGCCTAAATAGATTCACTTTCTGTTTGCTCACGATCTGTATGACCAATGTTGATGGGGAGACTGGGTGACTTTAAACCAAAGCGCATAAATTTGAGTGCGTCTCTAACGAGGGGCTCAATCATCTCTAATTGTATTCCAGAGTAATGCCATATCGTCTGCAAAATCCAGGTTCGTTCGTTCATGCGATTGGATACAGAAAGCGGTTTAATTTTTTTTTTTGTTTTGTTTTGTTTAAGGCCTCGTCGATGTCTAGCAGAATGAGCATCTGGGATACGATACACCCTTGTTTCACAACCGTCTCTAGTTTGAAGAGCTCCGTAATTCCATCGTCTGATAGAAAGCTTGATTTGCTGCAGAGACTTTGCAGAATCTCGACAAATTGGTGCGGAAAGCCATATTCCCTTGCTATATTCCAGAGTGACTCACAATAGAGGCTATCAAATAACGTTCTTTAAAAAAAAAAGAAAATTGATCCTCAGCCTTTGTTTGTTTGACCTGTTACAAAAGACCAAAATTGACAACGGAAGACGTGTCACACTTCTAAATAAGAGAAATAAAATAATATTGTAGATAAATAGATTCTAGATGGGCAACTTTTATCCTAAACTAGAACTATATGTGATATAAACTAGCAAAATATAAAAGTATCTTTTCTTTAAAAACAAAACCAAGCCGATATAATGGAAAGAATTCCACACTTACAACTATATCTCTCAATAATGTAGAAGTTATTTACTTTTTCGATATTAAACAAAATAATTAATAACCAATAATTAAATGACTAATAGGTTAATAATTTTTTTAATGATTCGTGTTTTGCTACATGCAATAAATAATTATTGTTAGTATCAAACAAAATAATTAATTATCAGTTATCAGTTATTATATCCGGTAATTTTTAAAAATTGATTTATGTCTTGTCTATGCCAGTGAATAATTGTGCAAAAGATTTCACCTTGATCCGAGAATGGATGAGAGAGAAATAACTTTGTACAAACTTTTGAACAGACAGAGAGAGCGAGTTGGTATCAGCTTTGAAAAAAGCCAATTAAAAAAAAAATATTTCATAACCTACATGCTTTGTGTATCATGGGCGTAGCCAGGGGTGGGGGCTTGGGGTTAACCCTCCCCCCGAAATGAAATCCCCCCCCCCACGGGAAACGAACTTTAGTGACTGATTTTTTACTTTTGATTTTGTTTATTTTAGGTGAGATTTTAATACTAAACCATCACTTGCCCCAAGCGCAGCCAAGGGGGTTTTGATTTTAAAACCCCTACAAGGGGGTTTTGAGTTTAAAACCCCTACCGTTTCTATAGAACAAAACAAAAAAAATGTAAACGACAATCCCCAATTTCCAAGAGCTCAGTTAAGGAAGATTTTGATTTTAAACACCCCCTCATCAATATGAAAAAAAAAGCAAATTATGCACTCAAAATTTTATGCGCGTAGCTAAATGGTTTTTGACTCAGTTTTAAGTTTAAACTCCCCTCCAGTGGAGTTTGAAGTTAAAAAAATACATCTTCAATAAAAAAAATCTAAATCTAAAATCTTTGAGCGTAGCCAAAGGGTTTTTGAGTTTAAACCCCCCGCCAGCGGGATTTGAAGCTAAAAATTACATCTTCAATGTAAAAAAAAAGCAAATTACACACTAAAATTATTTGAGCGTAGCCAAGTCAATTGGGGGTTTTGAGTTTAAACTCCTCTACTCCAGATGGTTTTGAGTTTAAGATCCTCTTAAAGAGCGTTTTGTGGTGGAAAACCTCTATCTTCAATATTATTCTAAAGCAAACTACAGTTACCAAAGTCTATGATCGTAGCTAAATGGGGTTTTGAATTGTAAAAAACCCAAATAAGTCCTGAGATTTTTTAGTTTAAAACCCCCAACAGATGATTTTGACGATAAAACTTCACTTTTCGATATAAAATCTAAAGCAAACTACAGTCACCTAATTGCAAGAGCGTATTCACGAGAGGTTACATATTTCTACCTGTTATTAATAAAGTGCAGTGAATAGTTATTTGCAGAAATTGAAAAACACTAATTGTGACTCAACAAAGATGGCTAAGACAGATTTTAGGAGTCAGTTATAGAGATCGGGTGTAAATCAAGGAAATCCTATGCCGAACCTTAGTAAGATTGTGACAGAGCGTCGCATGAGGTTTGCGGGACATGTTCTCCGACTAAATGAATTAGGCATAAGAAGAGTTGCGATGACATCCTAGTAAAACTTGGCGCCACACATTCATGAAGGTCCTCAGAGCAGGGGGAAGAGGCTTCAGACATTACCAGTGACAGATTTTTGTGGAAACAGCTTGACGGCAAATGCGCCGAACGGCGCGGGAGGGTCTAAGTAAGTAAGAATAGCACATTAGGACATTAGGTTTTTGAAATAAAACTTTTTAATAGCATGAAAATGCACTGTAGATACCTCAGAATATGCATTTTGTTGGCATTCAATACCAGAAATAGTGCTTTTGGCGGCGGGGCTCCGCACCGTGCTGGTGGGAGCTCCTAGCGCTCCCCCAGACCCCTTTGCTAACAATGGCTGAGAGTCAACAATTTTTCCACTAACTCCAGGAAGAACCTATTCTAGGGCACAATAAACGTGTTCCGAAAGAATGAAGGGTCAGTATGTAATAAAGATTAAATACACACACACACATACATACATACAAATATTTTTTTTCGCCGGGGGGTGGGGGTGGGCGGGGGGGGGGGTCGAAAAAAATCCCCCCTAACCCCCCCCCCCGAAAAAAAATCCTGGCTACGCCCATGTCGAATATAATATTACTTATAGAAATGTAATGATCACAAATAAAACTTATCTATTGCACCTGACGGTAAAGGAACATTTAGAGGTCAGAGTTGATACAAACTATTCATCCTACATCCTACATCCACAACAAAGTCTACACTTAAAAAAAAAATACACAAGTCACTAAATATAGAACACATCACGTGAAGTCCAAGCCCAAACTTTCCTTGATAACATTGCAGCTTTAAACCATATAAAATAAGTTGTTCTCTTTAAATAAGTGAAAAAAAGAAATAGATTGACAAACAATAAATAAGTCGGTGGTCGTTACTGAAAGGAAACCAAGTAAGTAACATAAAATAAAAGTCTAGATGTATCTTTGAATTAGCCATCCTGGTTTTAATATTCTGATCATTTCCTTACTCACAGGTAAATCATATTTTTGTTTTTTTAGAACAAAAAACCGTGTTACTGGTGAAAAAAAAAACGATTTGTAGTGGTTTGTAGCAATTTGTAGTGATTTGTTGTAATTTGAAGTGTTTTGTAGTGATTGAACAATCTTAAGAAGACAGCGTGATTAGACGTACCGTGTTCAAATAGATTTGAAGAATAACGAGTTACACAAAATTCTGTTTCGAATCGGGACTATGTTGAGAGGATGGCTAGCTGTCGAAGGTACGGACCAATTTATTAAGTAGTATAAATGAGATGTGGAGCTCATTAGCCTAAATGTAAGAAATTGTCGTGGCTTGCCCAGTAATTTTATACGATTGTTTAGAAAGCTGGTGACGAAGAAAAATTTCTTCAACGGTCTTGCAAGAAAAAAAAGAGAGGAGAAAAGAGAAGAGAAAAGAGAAGAAAGAAGAGAAAAGAAAAGAGAAAAGAAAGGAGAAGAGAAAAGAGAAAAGAGAAAAGAGAAAAGAGAAAAGAGAAAAGAGAAAAGAGAAAAGAGAAAAGAGAAAAGAGAAAAGAGAAAAGAGAAAAGAGAAAAGAATAAGAGAAGAGAAAAGAGAAAGAGGAGAAAAGAGAAAGAGAAAAGAAAAGAGAAAAGAAAAGAGAAGAGAAAAGAGAAGAGAAAAGAGAAGAGAAAAGAGAAGAGAAAAGAGAAGAGAAGAGAAAAGAGAAGAGAAGAGAGAAGAGAAGAGAAAAGAGAAGAGAAGAGAAAAGAGAAGAGAAGAGAGAAGAGAAGAGAAAAGAGAAGAGAAGAAAAAATAGAAGAGAAGAGAAAAGAGAAGAGAAGAATGCTTTATCAATCATTACTGGAGATTTATTGTAATTAAGACAATGACTGAAATCAAAATTTTGACGTAAAGTCCTAATTTATATCGTAAAGATGTTTCAGAATGTCATGTATCATATGGGACTCTTATCAACTTGTACTGCTTTGAAGTGAAGTCTAGTGGATTACTTTCCTAAAATATTTTTTTTCTTTTTAAATTGTGCTTTACTTAAAAGAATCAGTTACAGTAAGTATTAAGTATTTCCATGATTAATATTTTTGACAGGTTCTACGAATTACACTTGAATATCAAAATGCTGCTTTCGGTCCTGTCTGTGTGTCTGCTGTCACTTGCCAGTGCTCAGTATTACCCTCCAATCTGTGAGTTGAAATCATTCCTTGACCTATTAAATCCATCGGAAAAAAAAAACTATAAACATAATAAACGTGACAAAACTTTTTAATGCTATTAGTGATAAGTGATTTTAAAAAAATAAACATCGTAAGTCAGTTATGAAGAATACATTATTCAGATGAGTTTTCAACTTTAGGGCCACAGAGGAACAATTAGAAAAATAATATTTTATGTTAAGATTGCTTCAAAACATAAAATACAAGGCAGGAGATCCGCTGGTCAGCCGCTTTTAAGGTATACTGATGTATGCCAACGCGACAAGAAGCTCATTAAAATCACCAACAGTTTGGGAAAAGTTGCACTGGATGGATCCCCATGGCCATCGAGCATAAAGGAAGGGTCCTAACTGCAGGAAATTAGACAGAAGGGTAAAAGTGCAACAGCGCCTGGTGATGACAGATGTCCAAACAGTGACCGCAGCTATGGCCTCTTTAGCCACACGAGAAGTTGCACATTGAAAAAGAATGTCTCTCGAGACGTAAAAATGTGACAGGATTACAAAAAAATAACATTTAAAAATTAAAAAAAAATTTAGCTCGTGTATTTCAAAACTAGTTCTAGCCAAGCCTTGCTTAGAGTGTGCAAATTTCGCAACCACATTGGGATTCCCACCTTCGAGGCTGAAGTTACATTGCAATTTTACGTATGCACACTGCTGACTAAAATGCAGGAAACCACTGTCCTCTAGATGCATAGGCGAGACCCTAAGGAGATCCTTTCAATTCCTTGAAAGCCTATTAACCAGGACATCCGCATTTCAGAGTTCGGAATAAAATTAGAATCGTTCAAGAAAAACAAAATGGCTACTGCGTACGTGTTGTCTGACGTCACTCTGGCATCACTCCACTGGGACTGATTTAGGAACGCATTGCTAGAGATGAGCACAACGGGTATGTGTAGCTACATCAAGTCAAACTCTTTTTTGCATAAAAATTCGTTCCAGTGGATGAGAGTCACATCTGTAAATATGAAATTAATGGTCAACATTTACTTTTCAGATCATAGTTAAAGATACTGGATAATGTAAATTATTATTATTTTAACAAAGCCTAAGTCTGTCTGTTAAAAATGTTAAACATGTAGTTTCTCCCATAACTTATTCTTGGATCAAGTTTAAACTTTAAACATTTATTTATTGCACCTAACAAAACATGAACGGATAAAAAAAAAATGACCAAATCGTCAAATAATTACTGGTAATTAATTATTTTGTTTAATACCAACAAAAGAAATCAATCCTTCAGTATTCAGAGATGTGACTTAATATTTGGTGATTTTGCCCCTTTATATAATTTTTTTCCCTCACCTAATCTCGGATCAAGTTAAAACTTTTAATATACTCTAATTGTAAGTAACAAAAAAATGAATGAATTAAAATATTACACAATGAGTTAACTAATAATTGGTAATTAATTGTTTTGTTTGATATCGAAAAGAAAAATAGTTTCAACATCACTGAGAGATAGTTGTAAATGTGGAGTTTTTCCTCTTAGATAGTTTTTTATGCATTTTTATATTTTGCTTGTTTTTTATTTATTTATTTTTCGGTTGTGACCCAGGGCTCCAAAATGTTTCAAACTATCTTTGTTTCTAATACAAAAGCAAAGTTACAGGTTCACTACTCACAACTCACACCTTGGCACGAACACACTGACGTTGGATTAATTCTTCTGTGATGAAAAATAATATAGATTTTCATGTTTATTTCTAAATACTGTAAAGTCATCTTTGCTTAGTTTTTTTTAGATTTTCAAATTGAATTTGTCAAATATTCTTTAAGGAATGAAAGTAGGAAAAGACTAGAACGTGCTATGGAGAAATGTAGTGGCGACATCAAGGAATCTACAGAAAAAACTTATAAAAACTACTTTCTTCTACAAGTAAAAGACCTTGGGAACGTGATTTACGGTGTCATAAAGTGCTCAAAAATATCACTTTTTAAAATGAATAATTCAGCCACACTTCCTATATAGTGTGGCATTGTGCACCAAAATAATTATCCTTTTATAGCTATCGGCTATAGAATTAAAACCTCTATAAAATGTATTGCTTGTATGCGTCATCATTGCACAATTTAATGTTTACTTTTCCAGATGACCTGACCTACTACTGTGGCTCAACCATTTTCGTCGACCGGGAGGTCAAGGTCAGAGTAAGGTCTCAGACTTACCTTAACCCGAATCAGAACTGTACACTGATCCTGAGACCGAACCGCGGCAATAGGCTGGTGGCCTCGTTCCTCGGCTTCAACCTGTCCACTTCTTACTACTACGACGATTCCGGAAACTGTCAGTATGAGTCCATTCAACTGACTGCTGATGGCTCCTCACAATTTGGTAAGTTTACCTATGTAGTAAAGAATGAGTAGCAAGCGTTTGCCCATCTAGTGTAATGAGATCATTCTATGATGAAGTAAACATACTTAAACATTGTACATATGTTGTATGAATTAACTGCGTAAAAGAAAGCTAGGCTAATGGACCTCATTCACCAATCGTAAATAAACAACATTTTGCCACGTGGTTCTCTATATCTTCTATACAAATTACGTAATCCATAAAGGCTGTCACGTGATACGTAATTTTCATTGTTTTATCGATATTGTCACGTGGCTAAATGTTGTTTGTTTACGATTGGTGAACGAGCTCCATTAACAATCAGTTGCGTAGATCAATAGACTTTCCCTTTGATTGCGGTTGTAGGAGTGGAGGTAGACCATCCTTATAACGTGAAGCTTACAATAACAACGTTCTGTAGGTTACTGGTTTCTAGTTTGAAACAAAAACTATAACAGGTGAAGGTTACATCTTATTAGATAGTGAGACTCTTTAGCCATTCACTAACACCAAAAACGACATAAATAATAATTAATCTTAATTAACACTGTAAACACCATATTGTTTTATATTGCTCCATTTTGGTTCTCCTCTCCTTTCAACACGCATTCGCACCATTCCACATTGACACTACGATGAGCACGTAACAATGAACCACAGAATATCAAATATTTGCGTCTTGATTGATTCAACTGTCGACTCATCTAACGAATGACTCTTAACATTTCTAGATAACGCAAATGATTTCCAGATGAAGTGAATGACTCACGTCATAACTGACTGTCCAATGACTGCCAGCTCTCAATTGACTCTTAGATAATGCTACTAACTTTTAGATAACTCAATCCACTGACTTTCATATAACTCCACTGACTCTCGTAAGAATTAACTAACCCTAGTGTGACTCAACTCTTAACTGACTCTTTTATGACTTAACTAACTCAAGTGTTTCTTGTTTCACTATAGATGTCTATCCTTTACCCTCTTGTTTCACTATAGATGTCTCCCCTTTACCCTCTTGTTTCACTATAGATGTCTCTCCTTTACCCTCTTGTTGCACTATATATGTCTCTCCTTTACCCTCTTGTTGCACTATATATGTCTCTCCTTTACCCTCTTGTTGCACTATATATGTCTCTCCTTTACCCTCTTGTTTCACTATAGATGTCTCTCCTTTACCCTCTTGTTGCACTATAGATGTCTCTCCTTTACCCTCTTGTTGCACTATATATGTCTCTCCTTTACCCTCTTGTTTCACTATAGATGTCTCTCCTTTACCCTCTTGTTGCACTATATATGTCTCTCCTTTACCCTCTTGTTTCACTATAGATGTCTCTCCTTTACCCTCTTGTTTCACTATAGATGTCTCTCCTTTACCCTCTTGTTTCACTATAGATGTCTCTCCTTTACTCTATTGTTGCACTATATATGTCTCTCCTTTATCCTCTTGTTGTACTATAGATGTCTCCCCTTTAATCTCTTGTTTCACTATAGATGTCTGCCCTTTACCCTCTCGTTTCACTATAGATGTCTGCCCTTTACCCTCTCGTTTCACTATAAATGTCTCCCCTTTACCCTCTTGTTTCACTATACATGTCTCCCCTTTACCCTCTTGTTTCACTATGGATGTCTCCCCTTTACCCTCTTGTTTCACTATAGATGTCTGCCCTTTACCCTCTTGTTTCACTATAGATGTCTGCCCTTTACCCTCTTGTTTCACTATAGATGTCTGCCCTTTACCCTCTCGTTTCACTATAGATGTCTGCCCTTTACCCTCTCGTTTCACTATAAATGTCTCCCCTTTACCCTCTTGTTTCACTATGGATGTCTCTCCTTTACCCTCTTGTTTCACTATGGATGTCTCTCCTTTACCCTCTTGTTTCACTATGGATGTCTCCCCTTTACTCTCTTGTTTCACTATGGATGTCTCCCCTTTACCCTCTTGTTTCACTATGGATGTCTCTCCTTTACCCTCTTGTTTCACTATGGATGTCTCTCCTTTACCCTCTTTTTTCACTATAGATGTCTTCCCTTTACCCTCTTTTTTCACTATAGATATGTCTCCTTTACCCTCTTGTTTCACTATAGATGTCGCTTCTTTACCCTCTTGTTTCACTATAGATGTCGCTTCTTTACCCTCTTGTTTTACTATAGATGTCGCTTCTTTACCCTCTTGTTGCACTATATATGTCTCTCCTTTACCCTCTTGTTTCACTATATGTCTCCTTTTTACCCTCTTGTTTCACTATGGATGTCTCTCCTTTACCCTCTTGTTTCACTATGTATGTCTCCCCTTTACCCTCTTGTGTCACTATATATGTCTCTCCTTTACCCTCTGGTTTCACTATAGATGTCTCTCCTTTACAATCTTGTTTCACTATGGATGTCTCCCTTTTACACAATAGTTTTAGCATTTCCACTTCTGCTCAGAGCTATGATGTGTACACATATCTTTTGAATGGTAAGGTAGCTCCGATATAGAGTTTAAAATAACAATTTTTAAAATTAAATTACTCTGAAATTAATGTGACACTCATTTGTGGACACATTTCCTGTACAGGTTATCGTGGCTACTGTGGCTACTCGGTGCCTTATGGTCAGTACAGACTTGGATCCATAAACACAATATCCGTCATCAACTGGCAGCAATACAGCTATATATATGCGCCCAATCTGGACATTATCTTCACGGAAGTATCCAGCAAGTACTCCAATAATAGTAAGTAGAAGTATTGACATTGACTATAACAATATCTATCATGGGCGTAGCCAGGATTTTTTTTCGGGGGGGGGGGGTTTGGGGGGAGTGAATTTCCCCCCCCCCCCGACCCCCCCCCCGGGAAAAAAAATTATATGTATTTATGTGTGTGTGTGTGTGTGTGTGTACATAATCTTTATTACATTCTGACCCTTCATTCTTTCGGAAGACGTTTATTGTGCCCTAGAATAGGTTCTTCCATGAGTTAGTGAAAAAATTGTAGATTCCCCGACATTACTAGCAAAGGGGTCTGGGGGAGCGCTAGGAGCTCCCCCAGCGCGGGGCGAAGCCCCGCCTCCAAGCACTATTTTTGATATTGAAAACCAACAAAATGCATATTCTGAGGTATCTACAGTGCATTTTCCTGCTATTAAAAAGTTCTATTTCAAACACCTAATGTGCTATTCTTACTGACTTAGACCCTCCCACACCGTTCGGAGCATTTGACGTCAAGCAGTTTCCATAAAAATCTGTCACTGGTAATGTCTGAAGCCTCTTCCCACCTACCATGAGGACCTCCATGAATGAGTGGCGTCAAGTTGTCCTAGGATATCATTGCAACTCTTCTTATGCGTAATTCATTTTGTCGGATAACATGTCCCGCAAACCTCATGCGTCGTTCTCTCACAATCTTACTAAGGGGTCGACTCCCAGTTCGGCATAGGATTTCCTTGATTTAGATCCGATCTCTATAACTGACTCCTGAAATCTGTCTTAGCCATCTTTGTTAAGCTATATTTAGTGTTTTTCGATTTCGGTAGATGACTATTCACTGCAGTTTATTAATGGAGCCCTGCCACTGGTAAAAATGTGTAACCTCTCTTGAATACGCTCTTGGAATTAAGTGACTGTAGTTTGCTTTAGATTTTATATCGAAAAGAGAAGTTTTATCGTCAAAATCTTCTGTTGGGGGTTTTCCACCTCAAAATGCTCTGTAGGGGGATCTTAGAAACAAAACCATCTGGAGGGGTTTTAAACTTTAAAAAAAAGCCATCTGTAGAAGAAACTCAAAACCCCCGATTGGCTTGGCTACGCTCAAATAATATTAGTTTGTAATTTGCTTTTTTTTTATATTGAAGATGTATTTTTAGCACCAAACCCCTCTGAATGGGGGTTTAAACTCAAAACCCCTTTCGGCAACGCTCATAGCATTTTTAGTGCGTAATTTGCTTTTTTTCTTACACTAAAGATGGCGGGGGATTTAAACTCAAAACCCCTTTTGACTACGTTCATAGATTTTAGTGTGAGTAATTTTCTTTTATTTATATCGAAGAGGTACTTTTTAGCTTCAAACTCCACTGGAGGGGAGTTTAAACTCAAAACCCAATAGACTACACTCATAACATTTTTTAGTGTATAATTTGCTTTTTTTTATTATTAAAAAGAGGTATTTTTTACCTTCAAAACTGAGTCAAAACCCATTTAGCTACGCTCATAACATTTTGAGTGCGTAATTAGCTTTTTTTTTTATATTAAAGAGGGGGTTTATCGTAAATTTTAGACGGGGTTTTAAAATCAAAATCTTCCTTAACTGTGCTCTTGGAATTAGGGGATTTTCGTTTGCATTTTTTTTTTGTTTTGTTTTATAGAAGAGGGGGATTTAACTGCAAAAACCCCAGGTAGGGGGGTTTAAAACTCAAAACCCCTGGTAGGGGGTTTTAAACTCAAATCCCCTAGTAGGGGTTTTTAAACTCGAACCGCTCTGGTAGGCGTTTTAAACTCGAACCCCCCTGGTAGGGGTTTTTAAACTCGAACCCCCCTGGTAGGGGTTTTTAAACTCGAACCCCCATGGTAGGGGGTTTTAAACTCAAAACCCCTTTGGTTGTGCTAGGGCAAGTGATGGTTTAGTATTAAAATCTCACCTAAAATAAACAAAATCAAAGCAAAAAATCAGTCACTAAATTCCGACTCCCCCCCCCCCCCCCCGAGGGGGGGATTTCATTTCGGGGGGGGGGGTTGAACCCCAAGAACCCCCCCCCCCTGGCTACGCCCATGATATCTATAGATCATTGTATGATAATGGTCCATAATGTCAATTGCTAAAATAAAAACGTTTCTTTCATAAAGAACAATAGAAATATTTTACGGGTCGACTTCTGTCGTAGATCGATAAGACTTATGAGTTTTTAGGATAACAGCCTGAGAATCAGGAGTTGTCACCCATAATTTCCCCCCCCCCCCTCTGTTCTCTGCTCACATGTTCTCCTTTCCACACAAGTATTGGATACATATGGAGAGACGGATGGGGTTAGCAATCAGCAGCATCACTGGATTGATAAAATATAGCAGTGAGCTACAATCTGAGGATCACTGGCTCCTTCTTGCTCGTCTCCTTTAGTCTATTAATTTTTTAAACTTTAGCCGCAAGAAAGTGGATTCAGTTTTCCTTCCAGTCTACAGAAATGCAATTTTTTAATTGCGTCACTGTATCCATGTTTGTGATATCTTTATGATGAGTTCATTATGTGTTTGTGATGTGGTTCAAATATCAGAAACAAATAGTGATAGGTCTATTAAAAAATTTATAACCGTTTAGACTGAAAATAATAAGATAGTGTCTGTATTGTTATTATTTTTATTCAAAAATAATAACATAAAAATCTTTAAAGGTTTAAATAAATTGTTTTCAATTTTGAGAATCAATATATCTATACTATAAAGTAGAATGTGAGGTGTATGTATGTATGTATGTTACTTATAGACATCAAAACCGCTTGACCAATCTTGATAAAACTTGGCAGGAATGTTTCTTAGGTACCAACTTAGACCTTAGTGTATGTATTGTAGCCCTAAAACAAACTTAAGACCCTAAAAAAAAAGTTGTCCAATTCTATTACAGCTATAGTATTTTATGGATCTAGGCCATGTCTACAATGTTGACATAGAAAAGATCGAAAGGATTTAGACCTAGATCTAATTTTTAGAAATACACTTTGCGCAGATAGTTTTTTACTTTGACACATGAAAATACAAAAGAAGATCCATTGATTTTAATATATAATAAAATTAACCTTCAATTTTGTGTTTCAAAAGCATTTTTTGAATTAATTAGTTCGTTATATATGTGACTGCAGATTTCCTGACAAACATTCTTTCATTAGACAATACCGTAATGAATCGCTAACTAAAAATTAATTCGTTTAATTGTTTACTTTATAATCCCTAGATCTAAAACTCTAATTCAACTCTAAGATGATAAAACTTCTCTTAGCACAGATAGTTTTATACTAAACTACTAATTATAGTCCATTCATTTCCTATTTTGATCAAATAAACATTCAAATTTGGTTTTCTAAAGCATTATTAATAGACTGCATTCGTTTACGAAAGCTGCGAAGCCGGGTTGAGATAGGCCTGGATCTATATTCATTCATGAATCGCGTACTAAAAGTTATTTCGTTTAATTGTTCACTTTATAATCCCATTCATTTAACAAAGCTATCGCTTTTTTCGTTTTTAATAGATATGAATGTATCGGCTTCGGGTAATGCCAGGCTAGTTCTATATAAATTAGAAACCCGCTAGAATCGGGAGGGGAGGGGTAATGTGGTCATCATTGTCCACAACTCCTTTCATCCATGCAGCCTACAATTTCACTTTCATCAATAAGGTTATTTTAGGAATCTTTTTCAATGGCCCCCGAAAGGGGGATAGCCGCTATTAGTTTTGTGTGGTCTGTCTGTCTGACCGTCCTTCCGTCCGGTTTAGATCTCAGAAACTAGAAAATAAAATAAAAATTGGACATCATGATATTTTAGATCATTCGAAGTTCCGATGCAACGGCTACTTTTTTATTTTCCGAAAATAAAGCATTTAATTTTTATAGTTTAATATCTAGATCTAGAGTTTTCTATCTAGATTCGTAGTTAGGCTATATAGTTTTATAAGAAGATTTAGAGTATATGGAAAGTGGGAAGCGTGGTCGAGAGGCTAAGTGAACTTGTTTTGGCTTGCCTACCTATGAAGGGGGCTAGAGGTTCGACACGCGATTCGAGAAAAGTTGTGTTTACTGAGCGCCTACAGGCAGCACGGAAAACCTTCCCCCCCCCTCCCCCGCCAACTGGTCCACAAATGAGATTGGACCATAGCTATAAGCATGAAAGTAGCTATAATTATCATTATTATTATTAGATCTAGTTAGAGATCAAGATCTCGAACTTCAATCATTTCTTGACTATTTCGTCGGGATATTCTTTAATCAATCCAAAATGACCATTAATACTTAGATTATTAAGTCGTAGCCTAAAACCTCTGCAGGAATGGGGTCGGGTAAGGTTCGAACAGGAGACGCTTAAGAGGACAGCGAGGAGTGCATACCACACAACCAGACAGCCATCGTTCAGGAATATCCAAAACAAAAGAAGCTCTGTGTCAAGTCTTGGTGTTGTTACAATAAAATGAGGACTCACTATTATATGCTTGAAAACGAGTCACAATTATTTTGGTTTAGGTCACAGTCAAACTGTCTGATAAACGCGGATCCATGGGCATACATTCGGGGCCGCCTCAGAGTTTGTGTAAAACAAAAATCCTTTCGTAATCTTGTTTTTCTAATGTTCGTGAAAATATTTATGTTTAAGATTTGACCTGGCTAGAGATAGTTCATCAATGACAAACTTAATTTGAACGTGTCTTAAGGTAATGAACATCTTGAGTTGTTCAGTTTCATACATTGATGAATTATAATCCTTGAATTTCGCAGACTGTCCTTATCAAATGTTTGACTGCCAGAACTACGACACCTGCATAGACGACTCACTCAAGTGTAACGGCTACAATGATTGCGGCAACAACCTGGACGAGACCACCGGCTGCCACAACCACGGCCCCTACATTGACATCAGCGTTAACCTCCCGGCCATCGTGGGGGGTAGTGTGGGCTTTGTGGTATTCGTCGTCATCATTGTGGTCACTGTGGTCATCTGCAGACGCAGGGGTGGCAAAGGTGGCTACAGCCAGTTCTAAAGGATTCGAGGAAAAAAGTTTTAGTTGAAAAATAGCACTACTCGAATCTTAAAACGGTCATCAAGAAAAAAGCAATTATTTAGAAATAAAACTGAAAAACAATTGCAACAGAACATCAAAACAGAACATCAGATTATGAAGGAAAAATTTTACTGAAATAATCGCGAATCAAACAAAAAATGTCATTGAAAATGTATTTTAAGTTTTGTTTAAGTGTATTATATCAGAGAGAGAGAGAAAGAGGGAGAAAGAGAGAGAGAGAGGGGGGGGGGGAGAGTTAGTCTGAAATGGAGTGAGAGAGAGAATGAGAGAAAGGAAGATTAATAGAAGGGAAAGTATGCTGAAGTGTTTATGTCAGTGCAAAAGTATTGCGTGTGTATGAGTTTCCAAGTGTGTCATGTGTGTGTTTTAATGGCATTGTATGTGTCACACACTTTAAACAGATAATTTGTTAATTTTATTTAAGAAGGCTTACATTTAAAAAATATTAAATAAATGCTGCTGCTTTTTAATTCTATAACTATATCAATTCTATATCTATTCGTTAATAAAATAGAACTCGCAGCAGACGTGATGTCCTCAAGTGTACATGATTTATACTATCCCATAGTCTATAAATTAGATTGGAATAAATATGAAAAAATTACAAAAGGAATGTTATAGTATACAAAATACATGCATACATACATTAAATAAATATCAGTGGCGTCATTGGGAGACACCGACTGGGGGGACGCCCAAGTGGAAAAAAAATTAAATTATTAAATTAAACTATTATAACTTATATATAATAAAAGGGTTTCCGCGGCTCCTGTAAATCTCCTGTATTTGCAAAATATACTAAAAAGTCATGGAAATCTCCTGGAAACTCATAAAAAATGCTACTAAAAAATAGACAAAGTTGTCATTTTGGGGTGCCAATCCTACGCGCCATAAAAAAAATGGCATTATCAGCTTTCATTTAATAAAAGTTTATTGCAAAGACTAAAGTATATTCTTAATTGTTCACTTATTATTCTTATCCCTATATTCAGACTGGACCCCTCGCAATCCGTTTCGCATAGGGCCCCGCAATTGTTAGGGCCGGCCCTACTATTAAGAAGGTATTACATTTCACGTCGCTTCACACAATGTCACTCATAGCTAATGATCGTTTACTACAATCTATATCTCCTTTTCAATAATCAATAAAAATAATGGATTCATTAAACTTAATGTTGTCCTGTGTGACTCTGTATATTATAAACATTTTATACATTTAATGATTACTTTATAAAAAAAAAAGGGATTCCACTGAAATGATATTTAGGATATATTGTTGGTTATTGTAATTCTCAATCATCGTATATCAATCATCATATACGCTAATAATTTTGAAACAAACATGTACAATACTTCGTCAGTTGTTGAAATAAAGACTTTTTTGTATTATCTGCTACATCAGGGGTGGGCAACCTTTTTGGATCGAGGGCCGCATTTCTTTAAATTTGGGAATGGCGGGCCGCATATGTAATACAACTTAGAAAGATAATCTAGCTAATTTTTTATTCATAGTTACACTGTATTATATTCACGTTTCTTTGTTTCCAAACTCCACGTTAAGGAATTACAAGAAAAGTTAGCAATTTTTTTAATAATTTTTTTTTTAAATTACTGTTGTCTTTTTATATTACAATAACCCCACTAATATACAGTTGTACTTAATGTGCAGTATTTTACTTTTTACACTCGTGCATAATGTTCCGGAACTGTGGAACTTGCTTACTAGTTGTTACCCTTGTGATAGCTTTCAAATTACAGTTAGTCAAGATCGACCAGTAATTATACTTGTTTAGTTTCCCCACACCCAAAATATAATGCTTGTTCACTGGATGAGACAATATATGTTCCGGAAGTTAAATGTCGGGACGAGGGAAACTCGCCCTTTTGGAGCATCACCAGAGAATGCTGACCATGTCCTTCAATGGTGCATACTAAATCAGAGACCCGAATAGGACTCTGGCCAAGGCCCCTCCTATAGAACCAAAACTATTCGGAGAGCTGCCTGATCTGGAAAACATTGCGCGGTTCATCTTAGATACTGTTCTGAACCCTCCAACAAGTAAAATGAGAACAAAGAAGAAGAAGAACGGATGTATGTGTACACAAATAGTGTGAACAGCAGCACATTTTGTAAAGTGTTGACATACTTATTCTGGCACCCATAAGACTCCTGTGGAAGTACTGACTGGAGCTTCTCTTTGCTCGGACTTATATCCTCTGAACTGAGTCAGCTTCTTCGTTAAATGGTGAGTTAATGGTATTGAAAACCGGTTCTTGACGTCTTAAAATTTGCTTTTATAAATTGCAAAATTAAAGAATCTTAATAAGTGTTGTACTTTTAACCATTTCACTAGAAATAATTTCACCTTACAGCAAAGGAAAATGACAAAATCTGTTTTCTTTTGCTTGCTTGTAGAAATGGGAAGGCCTTGTTTGAAAAGATTTAGCATTCATTTACATTTCATATGCAAGAGACTCATTGCAATGGCAATTATGAAACCTGAAATCTGTCTTCCACTCTTCATTAGAAATATTGGTTATAAGGTCAATGTCCTTCAAGTAACAGAACAATTTCTTGAGATTTTATATTGTTCTCGTTTACCTAGCCCATGCTCTGATAGAGGAAATATTTGATTATTTTATTCGTAATCGAAACTACCTGTGGTCAATACCACCCCCACACCCAAGCTCTATTAAGTTTGATTACTATAACTTGTTAGCTTCTGAAATTGAAATTTTATGCAGCTTTGTGCAAACTTTCCTGTTTAAAGTTTATGGTTGGGGTTTTAAAAACCCCCCACCATTTTACTCAGTCAAAGATCGAGCTCCACCATTTGTCACCCTTGCCATCTTGTCCCAAGCATACCCAACGTTCAACACAGTTCTTCATAGCATTGAATAAATACTGATCAGAGATTATGTTTTGAATTGAGTGTATTGATGTATAGCCAATAAGCATAGTCTTCGTTTGCTTGAAACTTTTTACTTAATGACAGTTTCAATAATTTATATTTGAAATTATTTTTAATATATTTGCATTTTTAAAAGTATATACTGTGGGCACACCTGACTTATGTAGGTGTCGGCGGGCCGCATAAAACACTCCGGCGGACCGCATGTGGCCCGCGGGCCGTAATTTGCCCACCACTGTGCTACACCAAGATTGCTTCAAGTATGAGTAGAAGCTCAGCATTTAAAAACGCAATGCATAGAGATGAGAGTCATGAGAGTAGTCGGAGTGGTTAAGCGCTTGGCTTTTAAACAGGGGGTCCCGCGTATGAATCCTGGTGAAGGCGGGGTTTTTAAATTCGGGATTTTTAGGCGCCTCTTAGTTCCTCCATCTCTAATGGGTACCTTACATTAGTTGGGAAAAGTAAAGGCTGTTGGTGGTTGTGTTGGCCACGTTAACCATACAGATGATCTTTACATTATCTGCCCCATAGACCGCAAGTTTTGAAAGGAGAACTTGCTACTAAATAGTGAGTCCGTCATCTTGGAATTGCTCGCTTGACATTTTCCTCTTGTTTTTATTTTTTAAAAATTGAACCACAAGTTGTTGTTGTTTAAACGAGCCTTTTTAATACTTTGATCTAACGTGTTATGCTTTTGGTAAGGGAAAGGTTTAATTGGTCAGCACTTTGACAAAAGTTTAAAGGTACTATTGTGTCTCTTTGGTCTTCTAGGGCAACGGTAAAAGAAAAGACATCTTTCAATAGAGCTTAAGCTGCGCCTCTAGTGGCTATAATTTTAGAACCAAAATATTCTTTCAATTGGACAAAAAATGGACAAGAAGCATTTCTAAAAAAGAATGTTGCCCACATAAGTCTCTACATTTTTAATGTTATACACATCTATGAAATAGATTTTCTGTTGGTTCTTAATAATTGTCTCTACTCATCTATGGTTCCAGACATTGATCTCGACACATTATACATTGAAGCTCACCTGTTTCGAAACATTTTAAATTCATTTCATCAGCTTTTTTCTCCCTTAAAATCGTATAACTTCTGAATGTGATCAGTGCCTGCTATTTCAGGTGTAAAGTAAAGTTCCCCTTTCAGACCTTGTGGTCTATAGGGCAGATGATGTAAAGGGCATCTGTTTCTGTGGCCTACGGTTAACGAGGGTGTCATGTGGCCATCACAACGACCAACCGCCTTTACTTTTCCCCAACTAATGTCAGGTACCCATTAGAGCTGGGTGGACTCAGAGGCGCCCGAAGATCCGAAATTAAAAATCCCAGTCTTCACCAGGATTCGAACCCCGGTCTCCGGTTCGGAAGCCAAGCGCTTAACCGCTCAGCCACTGCGCCTCCTATTTCAGGTGTGCGGTCAAACAAAATACAAAACAAAATACAAAGGTTCTTACAGTCATTCTGACTTACATGTTGTTTGCTAAAAAGTCAATAAACTTTTCAACATTTTAGATGTAGTTATAGTTATGGATTTTGTTTTCATTTTCCATCATATCAAGGAAATTCTTTATTCAGTTGAGACACGTCGTTAATATGGTCACAAAATGTCAATTATTCTGCTTTTATTAAAACAATCTGTGCAATCCTTCCATTTTTTTTACATCAATCATAGCAACGAGTTCCATGTTATTTGTTCTTGTAGGCGGATTTCCAATCCAGATGTATAGGCCTATTCTCAATACGTCTTTTAATATTCCAATTCTAGACTTTATTTCCGCCACCTATTAAATTAAGTAACACATTTCTATTTCATTTCTATAGAATTGGATGAAAATAGTTCAAAGAAAAACACTACAATTTAATGTGATAATTTATAATTAAATAAGCCTTTTATAGAACCATTGTTTCTACAACTGGTGTACTTTTCATTAAGCTCTGGATAATTTCCTTCATAAATCTTGTGAATTAGGCACATGTCAAGGAGAACCCTTAAAATATTTAAGCCTATTTTATTCGACTGACTCATTGTAACATTTCTTTCATCTTGGCTAGAGCTTCTTTTACAGTCAACGTCTGAAAGTACATGACTATCTTTAGAAATCCCAACTGCCACTTAGTTGCTTCCCAATTCTGCGGAATTAACATTAATGGCTTATGAGATGTTTGTAACATATTAAGCTTGAAGAATGTCGTCATTTGATAAACAGTGATTATTGGTTGGTTGCTATCTAGTAGCTAATACTTCAATAATATCTGTAAAATAGTTTCGATAAAAATATTTTCTAAATCAAAGCAGTGTTCATGCAGCTGGTATACAGATGAAAGTATGCTCTAACCCAGTGATGTCGAAAATACGGCCCACAGGCCACATTCGGCCCGCGATGTGGCTCCATCCGGCCCGCCGAAACGTTGGCAAAAAGTGTAGAAAATCCCTTCTCCACAAAAAAAAAAGTTAAAAAAAAAAAAGAAATATTTCTCTACTCTACAGTAATGTAATTGGCACCGATAAGCCAACATATTTTGTTTTTTTTAAAAAGATAGTGGCTCTTTTTAAAGGACGTAAATAGCTTTATGAAACCAAACACATCAATAAATAAGGCGTGGCAGTTTTGCTAGAGTTCTTATAGAATGGAGGATCGATGAATATATTGAACCAAAACGAAACATTTTCCGACAGATAATGCAAAAAAACAACAACAAAGTACTTGCTAGCATTGATGGAAGCATTGT
Organism: Biomphalaria glabrata; assembly: GCF_947242115.1. Taxonomy (NCBI): domain Eukaryota; kingdom Metazoa; phylum Mollusca; class Gastropoda; family Planorbidae; genus Biomphalaria; species Biomphalaria glabrata. Next base: position 21,098,654 of record NC_074714.1, on the reverse strand, counting down.
GTTCTGAAAAGAAGACTCCTGTTGACGCTGTCAAGCTGTCACTTGAGAATACATGGCCAGAAAAAGATGTGGGTAGATATCTCCATTCAAATGTAACAGCCAAACCAGGTTTTGAAATGTTTTCTATTGCCGCTGACGAGTCTACCGACATATCTGATACCTCTCGAAACCTTGGTATTTATTCACGGTAAAAAAACAACAGTTTTGAAATCAGTGAAGTTGGTAGCTATGAGGAGCATGCAATGGACCACCACAAGCTAATTCCTGTCAAAGAAGTTTCAACAATCACAGAGTTATACGAAAAGTCAAATGGAACTAAGCCTCTGTGGCTTCATTGAATTAATCACCAACAACAAACTATGTGGCGAGGTGTTCAGTTTGGACCATGTGATGATGATCCTGTTCAGATTGAACGAAGTTCGTCGTTTCCAAAATCCATCTGCGGCCAATGTGTCAAGTGCCAAGACAGAGCTGCAACTGGAACTGGCTGACTTACATAGATAGACGTCACTTCTTGACAAATTTCATGTGGTTTAGCTAATGGATTTCTACTCAATGCTGCTTGCAGAAACATTTCTAAATCTCCGAAAACAATCGTTAACACTGTTGCGTAGCTAGGGTTGTGGTAAAGGGGGGGGGGGGAGTCCAAATTTGAAAATCAGCCCGGGCCCCCACTTGAGGGGGGCTCCCAAAATGAGTGTCCGAAATATGTTTTTACATTAAATATTACATTATCTCATGGGATGATATCGAATGTCAAAATACAGGAGCCCCTAAAGAGGTCAAGTCCCCTGGCCCCCAAATCCCTAGCTAACGATGATCACAATAATAACAAGTACTTCTTTGTGAGCAGAAACCTTTTCAGTGATCCATTGTGTGAAACCCATGTTACGTCATCGTCTCAAGGAAGAACATATAGAATTTGGATTCAGGTCTCCAACTCGGAGTCTGATCTATGCAGCCGGATATTTAAAAGTTGGTTTAGGATACATTTTTATGAATTAATGTAATCACGAGTTTCTAATAAAAAAGGTTTATTGTTTATTTTCTGTATTGTTTAAACCGTTTTGTTGATGTGACACGACTGTCAGAAATAAAATGGCCCGCCGACCGAATAAAGTGGAGCATCACTGCTCTAACCTTTTGTTTGTGATACAGAGTATGATGTTATGTTTTGGACATTTTGATAGAATTTAATTTTTAAAAAATATTAAAATATATTTAACCGAAAGTTAAAATAAAATGTTCATAGATATACTTCTTATTTGTGAATAATTTGTTAAAATATCTAGCCACTGACATTACTTTTTTAAAATTTTTAGCTATTGTAAATTGCATTTTTTCGCTTGGGTGTCAGCCACCTAACGGGTGTCACCCGGTGCAGACCGCACCCCCTAGTGACGCCACTGGGCCTAACCATTAGCACTAAGAAAACTAATGTTATGGGACCACCTGCTACAGCACCACCCTCCATCCTAATTGACGATAACAAGCTGGATGCCGTAAATGAATTCTACTACCATGGGTCTACAATTCAAGATGACTTGTCACTAGAAGAGGAGATAAAAAAAACAGATAGGGAAGGACGCATCAATCTTCGCTAGACTCCGATCAAGAGTTTGGGAAAACCAGAAGCTCATCACATCTGTGACAAGTCAAAAACTCGCTGTCAGAGTCACTCAAATTTATCACAGCATTAATTTTTATTTTTCATTATTTATTTATTTTATTTTAGTCATTTCCTCGTCCTATCCCCAATTTCTCCACCCGCACCACCTTTTCCGCTCCAGGCTAGACTTAGTTGACCACATTGGAGATAGCTAGGCCACGTCTTTCGAGTTATCTTCCCTTGACCTGGGCAAAGATACGCACAGACTTTGGTCTTATCGGCAGGATGTCTGACAGCCGCAGTGGACACCACCTTGTGTGGAATGCAAGTCACCCCTCCCCCCCCTTTCTCCTATGTCTCTCTTTGATCTAGGAGACCTCGAGGACAAACACGCCCATTGACCTCCTAATGTGCGAATCCCATCTCTTGTCGGACTTACCCACGTGTAAGATAATTCTAAGCCTAGGACATTTCCTGTTTCCGCCCACATTTTCCAGGCCTTTGTATATAAGGTAAATTAAATCGAGTCAGACTCTCTCTTTCTCATTCGAGCTGAGCTATCGAGTCTGGACTATATCATTTATTCTCCCTCCTAGAGGAATACCTGGTGCCTCCCTCAGGTGTCTGCCTATTTATCGGACTATTTACCTGCCTATTTATTTATTAGATCAACGACCTATTTACCTATTTATGTGCTTAGTGCTATTCAGCACTGCACTTGCCTACTGAGATCTACTCAACTCTACCACTTGGCGCTATCGGCATTGCCCGCCTATTCGACAGCCCACCTGTCAAGCTATTAGGTGCGACGTCCCTATAGATTCAGATCTGTGTGAGACGTCATAGCTACGCCAACCCTCTGCAACTCACTGGACATATCCTGTCAACTACGCTGCCCACGGCAGATCAGCTCTGCCCGCAGTAACCTTGTGCCCACGGTAGCCGGCCACCCGCCCTACTGTGCCCGCTACAGATATTAGAACTTGGGATTGAGACTCCACAAGAACTATATCACCGGCGTCCCTCTATCCGCTAGAGCGCCACCTCCAGCTGCAGAACTTCAAGCCAGGACACAGCCAGCTGACAACCAGCTAAGTCAGAGGACAAAGTGACATACTCTCTTATTAAGTGTAAGAGTGATGATTAAATCTACTATTATTAAGAGATAGGTGCAAACCCTCCCCCTTTTTATTCTTATATGTATATTTATGTAAATAAATATTCTTCATTTTTAACTTTTGTATCTATCTTTCATTGCTTGTCTCGTTGCGTGTCTGCTCCCGATTCATATGCTGATAGGTTGGGGTGTGACAGCTTTAAAAATAATCATCCCCTAGACATTAAACGCGCCAAACACACGTCACATTTCCCCACCTGTCACAACATCGACCAAAATGGAGGTCTACAAGGCATGCGTTCTTAGCACGCTACTGTACGGCAGTGAGTCGTGGACTACCTTCACAAAACAAGAGAGGAAACTAAACACATTCCACTTGCGCTGCCTTCGAAGGATCTTAAGAATAACAAGAAAAGAAAAAGTGTGTAATACTGAGATCCTCGCGAGAACGGGCTTCCCAGCATCTTTACAGTCCTCAGGCAATGCCGCCAGCGCTGGCTCGGACATGTTCGCCAAATGGAGGACAATCGCATCCCAAAAATCATTCTGTACGGACAACTTGCGTCTGGCTCAGGAAAAACTGGTCGCCCCCACCTCCATTACGTTGATGTGATAAAAAGGGATTTAAATCAGTGAACATTGATACTGACCATTGGGATGACATAGCCTTAGACCACACTAGTTGGAGAGAGACAGTGACCAAGAAAGCTATGGACAGCGAGAAAACATGGGCCTCGGCTCTTGAAGAAAAGAATGCCATACGGAAATTGGCTAGCTCCTCTACCAACAAATCGAAAGCCACCTTGACATGCAATATATGTGGACAGGAGTGTCTCCAAAGTAGGGCTCCAAAGTAGGGCTCCATAGCCATATGAAAAAGTGTTCGAGATGAACCATAGTTCTTTCATGACTGAAATCAAAACCGTTTGACCAATCTTGATAAAACTTGGCATAAATGTTCCTTGGGTACTAACTGGAACCGTGACGTATCCCTAGTAGCCCTAAAACAAACTTAAGAGCCTCAAAAAAAAAATAGCTCAACTCTATGAAAGTATTCCTATTGTATGGATCAAGGTCATGTTTATCATGTATACATTAGAGAAGATCGAAAGGATCTAGATCTAGATCTAATTTTTAAGCTACACTTTGCACATATAGTTTTTTACTCTGACACATGAAAATTACAAAATATAGTCTATTGATTTCATTATTTAATAAAATTTAGCTTTAAATTTGTGTTTCAAAAGCATTTTAAAATAAATTCTTTCCATATATCTGCAAATTTAGAAGCACTGACGTACTTTATAATCAAAATTTGTGTTTCTAAAGCATTTTTTATACATTCGTTCGCTATAGCGTCCATGTTGACATGCATTTTAATAGTTCCATTCATGAGGCACAAGCAGCTGCAAGCAGAAATGACACAAAAACTCTCCATCGTACTGTCCGAGATCTTACTGGAGCAAAGAGTGGACATGGAGCACTGATAAAAGACAAGCAAGGCAAAACTTTGTTAACGAAAGAACAGTATGCAAGATGGGTAGAGCACTTCAAAGAGACCCTTAACAAACCGTCGTAAAACCTGACTTACACTTTCAAATACACCTCTCTGGACAATGATCTCAAGGTCAAGACAGACCCAAAACTGCTGAGGAGGTTACCATGGCCATTACAGTGCTAAAGAACAACAAAGCACCAGGGCTAGACATGGTGTCAGCAGAAATGCTAAAATATGGAGGACAGTACATAGTGAACAGAATGACTGATCTCTTAAATGTCTGTTGGCGGACTGCAAAAGTCCCTGAGGACTGGTAAAAAGGAGTGATTGTAAAGCTTCCAAAAAAGACAACTTGGCAGACTGCAACAACTGGAGGGACATTACTCTCCTCTCTCTGTCCCGGGCAAAGTTTTCAGCACTGTTTTGTTGAGACGGCTTCAACAGTCTGTAGATGAGAGGCTCATAGAAGAACAAGAAGGTTTCCGAAGAGACAGATCATGTACAGAGCATATCTTCGTTTTACGAAATATCATTGAACAAAGTCTTGAGTACCAACAACGGCTAACGATCAGTGTCGTAGACTTTAAGAAAATGTTTGATAGTTTCCATCGAGAATCACTATGGAAAATAGTTAGAGAATAAGGCATCCCAGAAAAATTCGTCCAGATCCTACGACACTTATACAGTCAGTCTAGTTGCTGCATTAAAACAGAAGTTTTTTAGCATCGAGACAGGTGTGAGACACGGGTGCATCTTATCTCTCTTCCTTTTCCTCCTAAACATCGACTACATAACGAGGAGAGCAATGAACCAGACTGCCTTTGGTATTCCATGGCGTGGACAACTCCGATTGACGGACTTGGACTTTGCTGATATAAAGGCATACAAGAAATGACGAAGAGCCTAGATAGAGAGGCACAGAAAATTGGCCTCCGCATAAACTTGGATAAGACTAAAATTATGCGAGTGGGATATAAGGCAAAGGTTGCCCCCGTCCGACTTGGCGAGTCAAAGCTTGAAGAGCAAAACAAGTTCACGTACCTTGGAAGCATCATAACAAACGATGGGGATGCCTACCATGATGTAGCGTGCCGAATAGGAAAAGCAGGGAGCATTTTCCAAAGGCTGCAACCTATTCGGACAAGCCAAGCCATTGGACTCGAGACAAAAATACACCTTCTCAACACAATCATCATTCCAACTTCAACATATGCATGTGAGACATGGAAGTCATCTGTCAAAATTCAGAAAATACTAAATGTGGCTCAACAAAAATGGCTGAGACGGATTTTGGGATTCAGTTACACAGATCGGGTCTCAAACAAGGAAATCCTATGCCGAACTAGGAGTCGAACACTTAGTGAGATGGTGACAGCGTCGCATGAGGTTTGCGAGACATGTTCTCCGGCAAAATGAACTACGCATACCAAGAGTTGCGATGACATGGAGGCCAATACGAGGAAAGCGCAAACAGGGACGTCATCGTGTAACTTGGCGACACACCTTTATGGAGGACCTCAGAAGTGTGGACGCAAGGTGGGAGGAGGCTTCAGACATTGCCAATGACAGATCTCTATGGAAACAGCTTGCCTCCCAATGCGTCGAACGGCGCGGGAGGACCTAAGTCTAAGTAAGTAAGGCATGTGTCGTGCACACCTTTATGTAAACACACTATGATTTGACAGGCTACATGAGGCTCTATATGGGGGATATTGAATATACTAACATACAATAATTAATAAGCTTCTTGCGCATTTGAATTCACTCTTATAATAGTAGGTCTACATCTATAATAATATTATCTAGACTCCAGATCTAGGTCTAAATATATGTAGACCTACAAGCAAATGTTTTTATTAAAAAAATGGATTTGGGTCGATTAGTTAATTTGATAACTCCATTCATACTATTTTTTAAATTCACGCATTCTGTTTCTTATAATTGTTATAATTGTTTAATTGTTTCCAAAACAGTCTCTGACTATATCGACAGTGATACGCAAATTAAGACTCGCGGGCCGCGGGTAATATATGTTTAGTCTATAATGTAAAGCATAAAGTAAGGCGTATGTATGTATGTATGTTCCGCATAGAAATAAACCGTTTCACCAATCTTGATAAAACTTGGCGTAAATGTTCCTTGAGTGCTAACTGAACCGTGACGTACGTTTAGTAGCTCTAAAACAAACTTAAGATCATAAAAAGAAAAAGTTGCCCAACCCATGGATCTAGGCCATGTTTACATGAGACAATATCGAAAAAATCTAGATCTAATTTTAAGAACTACACTTTGCACAGACAGTTTTTTACTTTTACACATGAAAATACAAAATATAGTATGTTGATTTCATTATTGTATGAAGTTAACCTTCAAATTTGTATTTCAAAAGCATTTTTACATAAATTCGTTCCTGTGAATTTAAGACGTCCTGACGTACTTTATAATTCCATTTATTTAACAAGTCGGGTAAACCCGTTTTAATTGTACCTTATATCCCATTATCACGCGTTTCTTTCATTTTTAATAGAAATGGATGTATCGGCTTAACGGATAAACCATTTTCGCAAAACAACTTTTCGTGGCGAAAGAGAAAAACTTGAAAGGAACATTATCTTAGTTTGACATATATACAAATCCAATCCACTAGATTAGTAATACACACCTGCGATGAATGGTACCATGCATCATGTCTCCATATGAATACACTTGTGTATTATGCATAAGGCAACAAAGATGCATCCTGGCACATCTCAGTTTACATCAGGACTGTTTGATTCCTTTCCTTCTAACCCATACAACATTCTTAACGCCATCCCAAACCAAACTCACCAACCACTAGCCAGATCCACTCCTGTTAAACCTAAATCTACTAAAATTAATACAACAGCCTCACTAACAAACCTACTAAAGAAGTAATACCAAAATACCTTAAAACCTTAGTAATTAATTTTCAAAGCATGAGGAATAAAACAGCAGACATAGAAATTTTATTAGAACGTGAGAAACCAGACATAATTGCAGGAACAGAAACTTGGCTACATCCTGAAATTTATAATGCAGAAATTTTCAATAGTAATAATGAAATTTTTAGAAAAGATAGGGCAGATAATCATGGAGGAGTTCTTTTAGCAATAAAAAACAGTTTTATAGCAGAAGAAATTACCTTACCTAACTCAAAAAATATAGAATCAACATTTTGTAAAATTAATACCACCTCGACATCCCTAATAATAGGCAGCATTTACAGACCACCAATTCTAGTTTAGAATACATGCAGGAACTATGTAATCAGTTTACTACACTTAAAGAGACAAATAAAAATGCAGTTTTTTGGATTATGGGTGATTTCAACCTACCCACTAGCGGATCCAGAACTTTAGAGTGGAGTGGGGTGGGGGGGGGGCATTTTTTTCCAAACCCTAACCCTAACGCCCAGTAAACCCTAACCCTATGCATAAACTAAAGTACAGCATATATATATATATATATATATATACAGTACGTGACGTTTTGGCGCCGCCGTTTTGGCGACGGGACGTTTTGGCGCGAGCCGTTTTGGCGACGGGACGTTTTGGCGCGAGATATCATTTGACGATAATTTAATAAGCACGTAGCTTTTATAGCAATGTTTATTTCACTCTACCATAATATTGTATGTATAGTATGAATTCTAACACCGTTCAGCGAATTGTTTGTTTTTTTTTTTAATTATAAAGGTTTTGCTTATTTCATGAATATAGGCCTATCATAAGTAAGATTCCTGAATGGTAATGACATGCTATATGTGAATTCTGCTAATCGCACTGGATGACATTTTTGGATTTCTTTCCAAAAGATTTTTTTAAATTTAGTGTAATATACGTACTAGCTAAGTGTCACACTTTAAAATAACAAAAAACCATGTTAACATCTAAAGCTCTATTACGCTAAATGACGACAATAACTCCACACATAGTAAAGATCAAGACACGGAATGTGGTCAGTACAAACTCTAACGTGAAAAAATATATTTTGAGAAATTGGGTAGGGGTGGTTTGGGTGACACATCTCGCATTGACGCAGGTAGAGTTAAACAAATGAAGACAAGACCAGCACAGAGCACTGGTTGTTGGCGTCATGCGTCTGGCGATTATCTACTTGGGAATGGTCATTACATGTGACACCTATCCCGCCCCCTCTCTTCTGCTCACCTTTCACTCCTTGTATATACTCTTTCCTCCACCCCTCCCCTCTCTCACGCGATTTTAGTTTTTAATTTTAAAGTAATATCTTAAAAAACGTTTTTGAAAATAAAAAGGTGCCTCTTAATAAACACACATACACAAGCCAAAATGTTTATTAAAGAAAATGATGTGAAAAACAAACACACATTTAGTACGTGAAAAATATGTCTTAACACAAACACTCATGCAAAACATAGATATGAATAATTCTTTTAAAAGAAATAATACAATAAACGTACATAATGTATTTCGCGCCAAAACGTCCCGTCGCCAAAACGGCTCGCGCCAAAACGATCTTCGCGCCAAAACGGCGGGGCCAAAACGGCGTCGCCAAAACGGCGGCGCCAAAACGTCCTGCTTCGATATATATATATATATATATATATATATATATATATATATATATATATATATATATATATATGAGAAATAAAAAAGCAGTCTTTCTCAACTTTCTGCGAAGAAAAAAACCCAGACATGTTGAGCCCTTTCTCTTGAAAGTTTGGGCTTCTGGGGGAGTGCTGTAAGGCCATTTAGTTGGGTTCGGGGCGAAGCCCCGACGCCAAAATCGTTTTTTTTTTCATTCTTCACTGTAGAAACGCATTCTCCTGTCATCTACAGTTCATTATTTATCAGTGGGGTTTGGGGCAAGGCCCCGACGCCAAAAGCGTTTTCTTGCATTCTTCACTGCAGAAAAGCATTCTCCTGACATCTACAGCTCATTATTTATCGTTGGGGTTCGGGGCAAAGCGTTTTCTAGCATTTTTCACTGCTGAAACGCCTTCTCCTGTCATCTACAGTTCATTATTTATCAGTGGGGATCGGGGCCAAGCCCCGACGCCAAAAGCGTTTTTTAGCATTCTTCACTGCAGAAACGCATTCTCCTGACATCTACAGCTCATTATTTATCGTTGGGGTTCGGGGCAAAGCGTTTTCTAGCATTTTTCACTGCTGAAACGCCTTCTCCTGTCATCTACAGTTCATTATTTATCAGTGGGGATCGGGGCCAAGCCCCGACGCCAAAAGCGTTTTTTAGCATTCTTCACTGCAGAAACGCATTCTCCTGACATCTACAGCTCATTATTTATCAGTGGGGTTTGGGGCAAGGCTCCGACGCAAAAATCGTTTTCTTGCATTCTTCACTGCAGAAAAGCATTCTCCTGACATCTACAGTTATTTATTCATTCTATTAAAAAATGACCTTTTCAATAATGTTTTACTTGAAAAAATATTCTAATATCAATTAGAAAGGCCATTACTATATTGCAAATAAAACGATTTGAAGATACCCCACATATTTACATTTAGGCTTTGAAGATCGCCGACGAAAAAAAAAATTAGAACAATAATATTTTTTTAAAAAAGCTCATTTGTAAGTGTTACATTTTGTTCAATAGGCATGTTTGTAATTTTGTTTTGTTACAGAACTGTAATTCAAAACTCTAACAAAAAATTTCGGAAGAGGGAGGAGAAATTAAGTGGACCAATTAGATTCTAATCTAAATTTGTTTGCATTTTTAGGATTGAAGCATAAATTATAAGCTATAGTCCCAAACTTATTTAACTAGAAAAATAGCAGATTGAGTTTAAGTAAAGGTTGGAAAAAGTCGACTAGGAAAATAATATTCGGGTTCAGAACTCATCTCATTCGTTACTCTTATACTGACAAATTTCGTATGAATTCTAAATTTTCCATATTTGACTTTTCTGTTTTAAAACATCATGTTTTCGTCCGGTAGAATGAAAACGATTAATCCTCGCTCCTTTTTATAATTTCTGTTAATGATTGTATTTGGCATTAAAGAATTGGGGTTGTGCGACTCGATATAAGAATCTAATTTATAGCACATATAAAATATATTAGTGACAGATTTTTCTTATAATTTTGAAATTTCGTAACTATAATTCAAAAAGAAAAAGTATTAGTTTGTCGGATGGGCGGAAGGCGATTGCATGTATCGCCCCTCCCACCTGGTACATTTTTATTTTCATTTTATATTTACTAATCATAAAATTTGAGATTAGAGAGTTGTACGACATAATATACAGTGATCTCACATATCAATACGTAGCTTATATTATAGTGATTTCACATATCAATACGTAGCTTATATTATATAGATATTCAACTAATTTTGTTCACAAACTATGATTTCCCCATAATAGTAGGACCGCCCCCCCCACTCAAAGGGTTTAGGTGGGAATGGCAGTAGATGTATTCGCCCCCCTCCTCCACCCAATCGGAAAACAGGGGAACGACATAATATAGAGATCGGTTAAAACACCAATAACACGTTTTAATCATATATATATTTAATTGATTCTGTTAGCAAGCTGTGGTTTCTGCAAATTTATTGGACCGCCCCCTCACTCGAAAGTTTATGGGGTGGGGGGGGGGGCGGGATTGATGCCATCGCCCCCTTCCGACCCCACCAAATCGGCCAAAATGCCTCAAGGGGGGGGGCCAAATAATCTAAAATAGGTTGAAATATAAATAATTAGAATATATTATTAACATAAGTAATAAATTTGTATACAAATTTTGTGAATTCTATACTAAAATTGGCCCCCCCCCCACTCGGGGGTGGGGGCGGCCGAGTGGGGGGGGGGCATCGCCCCTACCGCCCCCCCGCTGGATCCGCCAGTGAACCTACCTGATATAAATTGGAAAACACTTACCATAGATAAACACCAAAACCTTAAGGACATAAATGAGCTTTTCATAGAAACTTTACACAACCTAAGTTTAGATCAAATCATTAAAAAGCCAACTAGATTAAACAACACATTAGATCTCTTCTTAACCAACAGTCCTGGATTAGTAGTAGATGATGATATCATCCCTGGTCTATCAGACCATGAGATCATTAAAATACAGTCAGATAAAAGCAGTAGCCAATACAAACCCCCCCCCCCCAAAAAAAAAAAAAATCTTACTCTGGAATAAATGTAACCTAACACAACTACACCAAGCTGCATTAAACTTTCAACAAACATTCTTATTAGAAAAAAGACATTAACCAACCAGTCGATGACCTCTGGAATTTCATTAAAAACCATCTTAAAAGCATTATAGAAAATCATATACCAACTATTTACTCATCAAACAAAATAAACAAATACTGGTTTAATAATAGACTAAAGAATCTTTGTAAACAGAAGGAAAACCTATATAGAAAATTTAAAGAAACTAAGGCAGAAAGAGTTTACAAAAAGTATATAAAAATTAAACACCTAACCTAAAAAGTAAGCAGACAAAAGCAGAGTGAACACATAAACAATGTAATATCTAAAGATAACAACAAAAACCTATGGTCATACATTAAGTCTAAGAAAATGGAAACAACAGGCATAGCGCCATTAAAAGATGAACATAACATAATACATAATGATAATAAAACTAAAGCATACATCCTAAACAAATACTTTGCTTCAGCATTTTCAGCCCCAGGATACAAAGACATGTTACTTAATTTGAACCAAGTAGACAACATAGAAGATATAGTAGTACAAGAAAATGGAATTCAAAAACTATTAGCCAACACCAAACCAAATAAAGCGTCTGGACCTGATGATATTCCAGCTAGATTACTCAAAGAACTAAGCAATGAGCTAGCCCCAGTGTTCAAAATACTCTTTCAGGCATCGCTTAACCAGGGCAGAGTACCAAAGGACTGGAAAGAAGCTAATGTCACCCCCCTATTTAAAAAATGAGAAAAATCTGACCCAGGAAACTACAGACCAGTATCACTTACCAGCATCACATGTAACATCTTAGAACACATAATATGTAGCAACATCATAAACCACTTATACAAACATAATGTCATCACCCCATACCAACATGGCTTTAGGAAATATAGATCTGAAACACAACTAATAGGACTAATTGATGATTTTTCAAAAGGTTTAGATAATAGTGAGCAAATAAATGCTATCTTATTAGATTTTTCCAAGGCTTTTGACAAAGTTCACCACAATAATTTGCTTAAAAAAATAAAATATTTTGGCATTAATGGTCCATTGCATCAGTGGATTAAAGATTTTCTGATAGGGAGAGAACAAACTGTAATAATAAATGGTTCTAAATCAACACCGATCACAGTAAACTCAGGTGTGCCTCAAGGAACAGTTTTAAGTCCACTACTACATTTAATTTACATAAATGATTTACCAAATTGCATTACTTCAGGAACAAAAGTCAGATTATTTGCATAATATATAGAGAATAATAAAAACAACACAAGGCACAGATATTTTACAAAGAGAATTAGATGAATTACAGAAATGGGAATCAAATTGGAGCATGTCTTTTTACCCAAAAAAATGTCAGTTGTTAAGAGTAACAAATTAATTCCACTTATCTTATTCATGGCAAACCAGTAACACAGACTAAAAACGCAAAATACCTAGGTGTTATAATAAATGGAAAACTGTCATGGAATTCACATATTGATGAAACTATAAAAAAATTAAACAAAGCATTAGGGTTTATTAAAAGAAATTTCTATAAATCAAATAAGAACATAAAACTAAAATGTTATTTAACCTTGGTTAGGCCAATAATAGAATATGCATCCTCCGTTTGGGACCCTTCAACTCAAGAAAACATAAAAAAACTGGAACAGACACAAAATAGAGCAGTGAGATTCATAACAGACGAATATTTACATTTGACTAGAGTAACACCTCTAGTAAAATCACTAAATTTAGAAAGCCTTCAGGACAGAAGACTCAAAAGTAAAGTAGCAATTATACATAAAACACTGAACCACAATCTTCAAATACAAAAACAAAATTTAATAAAATACTCTGAAAGACACAAAGATAGAGGCACAATCCTCGTCCCATATACTGGACAAATTTGTACAAATATTCCTTCTTCCCTAGTGCTATTAGAGCATGGAATGGGTTGCCTGAGCTAGCCAGGAAAACCAGTGATTTGGCAGAATTTAAGTCATTGTTTAATATGCATGACTAAATGCATGACGCGTAGGACGTAATCATCTTCTTTTTTGAACTAACGTCTGTATTGTATAAGATAAGATACACAAACAAATGTCCGCAGGCCACGGGTAATGTTCGGCTAGTAAATATATATATATATATATGAAACATTATACAAATAGTCGTTAATTATTTAGATAATCCCCCCCCAGAGCTTTTCAACCTCCATTTTGTCTAGTGCTGTTGGTTGTTAAATACAAGACATGAAATTTGATTCAGTAACATCAATAATGCCAAAACTGCGGCCTGCGTGTCATATCTAGTTCGTTACATTGTGATTTCAACCCCTTCGTAACTCCTGACCACACTTCCATAAATTCGACAAGAACAAAAACACACACTAACACCCACAAAACGGGAATTGAATAAGCCCGCTACTTGCTTGTCAGACTTTTGTAGAAAAGATTATCACTGAGTAAGGGCTTAAAACATGACTAAACTGTTTTCCCACACATGTGTAGCAGTCGCGTTCATTGGCAATGAGGAAGAAAAACCAGATTCTGATTGTACAATACTGAATAACATCCCGCATTAGAACACACATAAAAACAAAGTTTCCCCACAGGGGCTCTCAATGTCCTCTTCATGGCAACAGACACTTAGTTTCTTAGTCTTCTACGCAGTGTGCATCGTTTTCATCTGCTCAAGACATAACACTCATCATTTGTACACTTTATTCTCGCGTGCTGAGGATTTCTGCCGATTTAGTGTTTTCATATTTGCAATGGAATGACGTGAGTTGCTCTTCTTATCGTCTCAGTTGTATAAGTTTAGTCACTGACACTCTGACAGTAGGTCATTTAAATGTGACACGTATAATTCTTCCCACGTACTTTACTGGAAGCCAGGTAATTATTGAAGTACAACTTTGTTTTCTTCTGTGTTATCAGATTCATAGATGCAGTGCTTTTTTTGGGACGGTACGAACCGGTACGCGTACCGGCACCTTTTTCAATGTGGGAAAAAATTATTACTTTTCTTGTATTTTAACGTTTAGTATTAATTTATTAGTAGTTAAAAGTAAGGCAATCCATCACTAAGTACAGGCACCTATTTGTTTTTTTACAAAAAAAGCACTGCATAGATGTATACATAGATGGTGCCCACTGACTACGTGTTACCACGTCACCTGTCTGTGGTCAGGCCTACTAGGACGATTGTTCTCGGTTGGATAGGCAAGACACAATATAACTAATCACAAATTACAAATAAATTAATTACATTAACTTTAGGCCTGCGTAGATAAATAAAATCTTTAAAATACTGGGCAATCAAAGTACTGACGAGTTTCACTGCAACGCTTAATTTGATACATTACTTAAAAGAATTTAAAAAATTTAACATAACATAACTATTTTGAAATAAAAGTTATTATCTATTTCTCATTTAAAAAATATAATATGCATAAAAATGTAGTAATATTAATTAAGTAAGTAGTCGACCCGCAACGTAGCATACGCCGCTATTTAGTATCGGGTGAACACTTCCTGAAAGACACAGTTGTCCAAAGTCAGTGGGTTTGGGCAAACGGCTGTGTGCGGAAGGAGGCGGGAGGAGGTGTGCGTGCGTTACTTGTTCTCCCCCTCTGTTTTTTTTTTCTGAGACCCGCTCTCTGTCGCCGCGAAAGTTACGTGGGGTAACTCTAGTCCGAGTTGCAGAAATAAAAAAGTTATGTTTCCATGACTTTTTCATCGAGGGTTAGAGAGTCGGCGTGCGTGCGTGGTGTTCCGCATGGTTGGGCAATGTAGTGATATAGATTCCATGTTTGTAGTCTTCAAAGGTGGGTAGGGTCTCCACAAAATTTCTTGATCTGTCACTGATCCACCCAATAGAGCCTACCTACGTGACCGTATCTTTATCTCACCCTACCTACTAAGTGGTTCAAAGAGAAGTTCACGAAGTTACGCACCAAAAAGAAGGCCAATTAGATGAGAAAGAGAAAACAAACAGAGTAGGGGGCAAAGTTATGACTCGGTGCTGCAAAATCTTATTTAAGACAGAAACGGTGTTTTAGAGCGTTAATTATTTTAGTCATACAGAAAAACAGAGAATAAAGATAAGAAAAATATATAAATAAAATTTAAAACAAGGTTACAAAGACAGTTTGTGTGAAACACAAACTCAAAATCGGCCCTCGAAGTTGTCCACCTTATCTTATCTTCTTATCTTATATAATACAGACGTTACTTCAAAAAAGAAGATGATTACGTCCTACGCGTCATGCATTTAGTCATGCATATTAACCAATGACTTAAATTCTGCCAAGTCACTGGTTTTCCTGGCTAGCTCAGGCAACCCATTCCATGCTCTAATAGCACTAGGGAAGAAGGAGTATTTGTACAAATTTGTCCTAGCATATGGGACGAGGAATGTGCCTTTATCTTTGTGTCTTTCAGAGTATTTTATTAAATTTTGTTTTTGTATTTGAAGATTATGGTTCAGTGTTTTATGTATGATTGCTACTTTACTTTTGAGCCTTCTGTCCTGAAGGCTTTCTAAATTTAGTGATTTTACTAAAGGTGTTACTCTAGTCAAATGTGAATATTCGTTTGTTATGAATCTCACTGCTCTATTTTGTGTCTGTTCCAGTTTCTTAATGTTTTCTTGAGTTGAGGGGTCCCAAACGGAGGATGCATATTCTATTATTGGCCTAACCAAGGTTAAGTAACATTTTAGTTTTATGTTCTTATTTGATTTATAGAAATTTCTTTTAATAAATCCTAATGCTTTGTTTGATTTTTTGTAGTTTCATCAATATGTGGATTCCATGATAGTTTTTCATTTATTATAACACCTAGGTATTTTGCGTTTTTAGTCTGTGATACTGGTTTGCCATGAATAAGATAAGTGGAATTAATTTGTTTTAGTTTTTTTGTTACTCTTAACAACTGACATTTTTCTGGGTGGAAAGACATGCTCCAATTTGATTCCCATTTCTGTAATTCATCTAATTCTCTTTGTAAAATATCTGTGTCTTGTGTTGTTTTTATTGTTCTATATATTATGCAATCGTCTGCAAATAATCTGACTTTTGTTCCTGAACTAATGCAATTTGGTAAATCATTTATGTAAATTATAAATAGTAGTGGACCCAAGACTGTACCTTGAGGTACACCTGAGTTTACTGTTATCGGTGTTGATTTAGAGCCATTTATTATTACAGTTTGTTCTCTCCTTATCAGAAAGTCTTTAATCCACTGATGCAGTGGACCATTAATGCCGAAATATTTTAATTTTTTAAGCAAACTATGGTGGTGAACTTTGTCAAAAGCCTTAGAAAAATCTAGTAAGATAGCATCTATTTGTTCACTATTATCTAAACCTTTTGAAAAATCATCAATTAGTCCTATTAGTTGTGTTTCACATGATCTATATTTCCTAAAGCCATGTTGGTATGGTGTGAGGACATTATGTTTGTCTAAGTGGTTTATGATGTTGCTACATATTATGTGTTCTAGGATTTTACATGTGATGCTGGTAAGTGATACTGGTCTGTAGTTCCCTGGGTCAGATTTTTCTCCTTTTTTAAATAGGGGGGTGACATTAGCTTCTTTCCAGTCCTTTGGTACTCTGCCCTGGTTAAGTGAAGCCTGAAAGAGTATTTTGAACACTGGGGCTAGCTCATTACTTAGTTCTTTGAGTAATCTAGCTGGAATACACCTAGAGTCTTCACCAGGATTTGATCACGGGACTTCCAGTTCCAAGTGCTTTACCCCTCAGCCAATGCATCTCCACATATTCATTTAGCGTACATTTATATTTTTTAAAATAATAATTATTAACCTTATCAATACATTCAAAATTAATAACATGTTACAGTGTAATAAAGAGAATCTAAAAAGATTTATTCTTCTAACAAAATTAGATAAATTGGCAACTCGGAAAAAAAATTCTTGAACTTCTTTAAGCTACAATTGTGTACAAATGACAAACTTTCCCCTCGCAAATAAAACTTACTCCATTATCATTAGTCATACAAACTAGACATTGATCTAGCTAGATCTAGACCTAGTTTTAGATCTAAATCTAGATTCAAGATCTAAATCTAAGCCTTGATCTAGAAATAGATCTCCGTCTCGAAGTCTAGATCTAGAGTTAAATCTAAGTATATATCTAAGTCTAGATCTAGATCTAGAATCTTGATATAGAATCTACTATATCTAGACTAGAACTCGTATTATAAATATAGATCTATGTAGATATCTACTATATCTAGACTAGAACTCGTATTATAAATATAGATCTATGTAGATCTGGCCCATATGATCTGGCCTCTATTTGTTAGCGACCCCGATAGGCGCTATTAGTTTTGTGTGAAATGTCTGTCAGTCTGTCCGTCCGTCCCGTTTAGATCTCGTAAACTAGAAAAGATTTTGAAAATTCGACATCACAATATTTTAGACCATTCAAAGTTCTGATGCAACGGCTACTTTTTTTTTCTGAAAAAGAAAAATCTAAGAGAAAAAGCTAATTAGTATGCATTATAGGTTAGACCTAATTTAAAACGAAGAGTAATGTAAAATTCATTTTCCTGTAGGCTTGTCTTATATATAGCAATCTTTTTATTATTGCTGAAATAGTTTCTCTTTTTTTTTTTGAGGTTTCGAATAAGAGATTGAGCCTTTTCAAAACAATGACATCACTTAAAAGACTTCCGTTAGGCTAGGTGAGGCGCGGTAGCAGAGCGGTAAAGCGCTTGGCTTCCGAACCGGGGGTTCAGGGTTCGAATCTTGGTGAAGACTGGGATTTTCAACTTCGGAATCCTTGGGCGCCTCTGACTCCACCCAGCTCTAATGGGTACCTGACATCAGTTGGGGAAAAGTAAAGGCGGTTGGTCGTTGTGCTGGCTACATAACACCCTCGTTAACCGTAGGCCACAGAATCAGATGACCTTTACATCATCTGTCCTATAGACCACAAGGTCTGAAAGGGGAACTTTAAAAAAAAAATATTTTATTAATTGGATAATCTTTCGGAATCGATTCTTGTTTTGTCAGGTACAAAAAATAGTCGTGCATATGTTAAACTTGATTCGAATATGGGTGTAGGAACAATAACGTGTATCAAAGATACAGAGTGAGTTGAATAAGCTTTGTAATTAACAAGATTACAGAGACAGTTTGTGTGGAAACACAAACTCAAAATCGGCCCCCGAAGTGGTCCACCCAGGCAGGCTTCAATATTTTCAGAAAGAACATCCAAATGAAATTATATCAAAGACAAATGAGAGATAAGAATGGAGAAAGAAGGTTGACAGATCTTGTGTAGTGCCCCAACGGTACCGCAGATCAAAGGATAGGTGCAAGTGAATGCAAAGTTAGATGTGAACCTGGCCTAACTAGTTCCCCTTTCAGACCTTGTGGTCTATAGGGCAGATGATGTAAAGTTCACCTTTTTTTGTGGCCTACGGTTAAGGAGGGTGTCATGTAGCCAGCACAACGACCAACCGCCTTTACTTTTCCCCAACTAATATCAGGTACCCATTGGAGCTGGGTGGACTCAGAGGCACCTAAGGATTCCGAAGTTGAAAATCCCAGTCTTCATCAGGATTCGAACCCGGGGCCACCGGTTCGGTAGCCAAGCGCTTTACCGCTCAGCTACCGCGCATCTCCTGGCCTAACTGAAGTCTTATAATAGATGTAATTGTTTTGAAAAGGATAGATACATTGTACAGCTGCTCCGCATTCACGAAGATGACCTTCACAAGATTACTATTCTTTTTAATTTAGGTCTAACTTATTATGCATACTAATTAGCTTTTTCTCTTTAAAAAACTGCTTGCATAACTGATTTTAAAAATTAGATTTTTTTCGCTTTCAGAAAAAAAAAGTAGCCGTTGCATCAGAACTTTGAATGGTCTAAAATATTGTGATGTCGGATTTTCAATATCTTTTCTAGTTTACAGACGGACAGACATTTCGCACAAAACTAATAGAGTCTTTTCCCCTTTCGGGGGCCGCTAAAAAACAAACAAACTAGGTGCGAAGGACTAAGTCCAGACTGTTCAACAATTGAAACGAACTTTAGTTCAGAACGGGCCACAGTCGAGTCTCTGTCGCTATTAGAAGTTTTCGCCTCGAAGTCCTAATGCTAACTAATAAAACATTAGCTCCTGGTTTTCACGACGTCACTAAATGGCGCGTTCAAAGTCCTTCAATACGTCTCGCTAAGCTAACCAAGTTCTTTATAAGAGCTTCATTAGAAAACCCTACCTCTCAATATCTTCACTACATAATGGTGAACTTTTACTAATCATGTTATCTGAACAATCTGTATTGAGTCATTATTTAACTTCCAATTGTCCTTCTCGATAACTCATGTAGGTCATCAATTAAAATATAACCATTGAAATGAATTAATTAGAACCCCTTTAAAAAAACTTCATAGAATGTGACCAATTAATTTACTGTACCGAGCTGTCTATAAATTACAAAATTTGCCTATCGTTTTCACTTTGCTTTCATTTTTTAAAAATGTCCAATCTACCATTTTTTAAAACACATCAGACGACGCAGATCCAGTAAGTCTATACAAACGAAGTTCTCAAGGGGTGGAACTATAACTTAAACTTACCAATATGTTCACATATCAGTATACACTGTTATCTATCACCGGATGTATCTATCTAAGATCAATGAGAGTGGGTGAGAGAAAGAGAGAAAACACATAATCTAATTCATTTTAGCCAGAGTGCATTATCTATATCAGCATATCTCTGTCGCTCTCTATCTCTCTTTCTTCCTCCTCTCTTACTTGCTATGATCGCTCTCTCTCTCTCTCTCGTCGTCTCACACGCTTAAGACAGGTTTTTAAAATTAACACCCAGGTTTTATTTGTTTAACGCAAGCTTCTAATATTAGAATTTGGGTCACCGATTCAATCTTGTGACCCAACAAAAGAACAATGTGTTGACATTGGGTTTTCCAGAGTAGAACAGTAGGATAGAACAATACCAACAGTGCAATATCAACTGAATATATTTAAAAACAACACTAACCTAAACTTATTTCCATCTTTACATTCAGGTTTGAATAATTTAAAACAACCTTTTCTACTTTTCAAAGTTGCGCACCTTATATATATATTTTTTGCTTACGTTAATGTATAGAATAACAATAATAATATAAAAATAAACGCTTCCTCGTACATTCCTTTGGTCAACGAATTTTAGTATTATTTCATTGAATTGGACCAGCCCTTAAATTCGAGTTTCACTTCTCCCCCCTCCCCCTTTTCCACAATCTCCGCCTTAACAAATAGTTTTATTTATATCATTTGATTATTCTTTTGCTTTTCAGTTCTTATTCGAAATATTTGATAAGTTCTGATATTTTTGGTCTGGGCCCATTTTCTTATTACATACTGCAAATAGTTATTCTCACATAATTTTTTTTTATTGCTTCTTTATGCAAACAAAGACAACTAACAAAATAATGCGACACTGTTAAGAAATCTTATTATTGAAAATACGAAAATATACTTCTTAAGTTTGTTTTCAGTTGAAAAAAACACTTCGAAATGATTATTTGAACTGGCTCCTCTGACTTCTACACATTTAGTTTTCTTGCTAGTCTAAAAGTCTCATTATTGCTAACAGGTTGTCTAGTTTATACACATCAACGTCAAATTATTTTTTGAAAATGTATTACTTTTAAACAATCAAAACAATTGCATATTCTTTATCCATTGGCAAATTTTGATGGGGACTGCCTCTAAGTTTGTGGTATAACATAAACTCTCTTTGTAATCTTTTTTTTTGAACTAAAATATGTATAAATGTTGTGTTTTTTTTAATTACTTACAATTAAAATCTTAACACATTTTTTTAAATTGGTCGGGGGGTGGGGGATGTATGTAGGTCTAAAATCAGCATATAGGTATTATTTTTGTCTAAAAACATAATTAAAATAAGTTTTAAATTTAAATATATTTCAGGTTTTTCTTTGTCACTTTAACGAATTAGACAAAAATGTATTCTATAACAGTACTGTTGGCTTTCTTGTGTTGTTTAAGTTTATGTCAGGCTACCTCATATCCAAGCACATGTAAGTAATTTTAAAGAGTTTACAAATAGTTTAATTTTCGTACTATTTGAATGTGTTCATTTGTCAACCCAGCCTCAGTGGAGCAGCATTTGTGAAAGTTTAAATTAGTTATGACCACAAACTGCCGTCATAAACTGCTGTACATCCTAATTGTTAGACTGAGCTTCACTTGAGATACAATAAGTCAAGTAAAAGAACATTTTCTTCTTAAGTAGACGTCATGGGCGTAGCCAGGATTTCTCATCGGGATCCCCCCCCCGGCCATATATATATATACCCGGAATATACCGGTATATGTGTGTGTGTACATAATTAATCTTTATTATATTCTGACCATTCATTTTTTCGGAAGACATCTATTGTACCCTAGAATATGTTCTTCATGGAGTTAGTGGGAAAACTATAAATACCCGGCCCTTGCCAGCAAAGGGGTCTGGGGGAGAGATGTGAGCTTCCCTAGCGGGGTACGGATGGAGTTCCGCCGCCAGGCACTATTTCCGGTATTTAAAACAAACACAAAAAATGCATATTCTGAGGTATCTACAGTGCATTATCATGCTATTACAAAATGTTAGTTTAAAAACATTATCTGCTATTCATACTTACTTAGGACTTAGATACTCCCGCACCGTTCGAGGCATTGGGCGCTGTCACTGGCAATGTCTGAAGCATCTTTCCACCTGGTTTCCACTGTTCTGAGGTCTTCCATGAAAGTGTGGCGCCAAGTTATGTGAGGACGTTCCTGTTTGCGCTTTCCTCGTAATGGCCTCCATGTCAACGCAACTCTTGGTATGCGTAATTTATTTTGTCGAAAAATTTGTCCCTCAAACCTCAAGCGACGCTCTATCACAACCTTACTAAGTGGTCGACTCCCAGTTCGGCATAGGATTTCCTTGTTTGAGACCCTATATCTATAAATGACTCCTGAAATCCGTCTAAGCCATCTTTGTTGAGCCACATTTAGTCTTTTTTCAATTTCGGCAGATGACTTCCATGCTTTTCACTGCACTTTATTAAAGGAGCCCAGCGACTGGTAGAAATGTATAATCTCTATTGGCTACGCTTTTGGAATTTTGTGACTGTAGTTTGCTTTAGATTTTATATCGAAAAGGAAAGTTTTATGGTTAAAACCATCTGTTGGGGGTTTTAGTCTATAAAATCTCTGTGTTTTTTACAAAACAAGCTCAAAACCCCTTTAGCTACGCTCATAGAATTGGTGACTGTAGTTTGCGTTAGAATAATATTGAAGAGATTTTAAACTCAAAACCATCTGGAGGGGGGTTAAACTCAAAATCCTCCTTGGCTACAATCATAGAACTTTGATTGTGTAATTTGCTTTTTTTTAATACTACAGAGGTGGTTTTTAGTTTCAAACTCCCTGGAAGGGGGAGGTGTAAACTCAAAACTACCCTTGGCTATGCTAATAGAATTTTCAGTGTGTAATTTGCTTTTTTTTTAATTGAAGAGGTGTTTTTTTTAGCTTCAAACCCCGCTGGAGGGTGGTTTTAAACTCAAAATCATGTTGAGGGGTTTTGTACTTAAAGTCCTCTGGAGGAGGTGGCTTATACTCAAAACCTTCCTTGGCTACGCTCATAGAGTTTTGTGTGTAATTTGCTTTTTTTTATATTCAAGAGGTGGCTTTTAGTTTCAAACCCGTTGGAGGACAATTCAGCTAGAATAAGTCTTACCATAAACAGAGGGAAAGGTGTTCCAAATAAAGGCATCCAACAGCACACCCATTACAGTCCAAGGTGAGGCATTGGAAAAGGTGGAAAGCTTTACCTATATCTGCAGTATCCTAGACCACCATGGAGGAACAGAAGCAGATGTCAGAATCCGCATTTGTAAAGCTGGAGCAACCTTCCGTCAGCTGAAGAACACCTGGGGCTCTAGGGAAATAAGCACCACCACCAAGATCAGGCTCTTTAACACCATTGTAAAGCCGAATTTACTTTATTGAGCAGAGACCTGGAGAAGCACATCACCACCATGAAAAAAATCCAGGTATTCATCAATACTTGCCTGAGGAAGATTCTTACGATCCGCTGCCACACAAGATTTCGAATGAAGAACTGTGGCAACAAAAAAAAAACAACAAAGCAGCAATCCATTGAAGTAGATATCCTCAACGACGCTAGAGATGGATAGATCACACCCTTCGCAATCCTGCATCCAACATAACAAGGCAAGCCCTAACCTGGAACCCCCAGGAAGAGGGGACGGCCCAGGAATTCATGGCGCCGCGATTTGGAAGCAGATGGGCAAGACGTGGGGACAGTTGGAGAGACTCGCCCAGCACCAAGACGCCTGGAGGAAGCTGGTTGGTGGCTTATGCCCCAGAAGGAACCACAGGCAGAGATGAGATATTGATAAATTTACTCGATGCATAGGTTTATCTTCAATTTATAAAACTAAATATTTTTCAATTAATTACAATGATCGTTCAATATAGTGTCCTTTACTTCGTTGTTTAATTATTTCAAAATCACTGACAATCTACTTTTCGTTTTCTTTAGTTGTTTTTTAAGGTTCAATCATTCCCCCACTCCCCTTGATTGATTATTATTATTTTTCTCTCTTACTGGATTTTATTGCTAAACAGATTACTTTTATAAAATCTAATATATAAGGGAAAGAACCGCTAATAACTGCTATTTATCTAAAAATGCACTAGGTGTAGCTCCCTTTCTGCCATCTATATTATAAAGTAGAATGTGAGGGGTATGTATGTATGTATGTTACTTATAGACATCAAAACCGCTTGACCAATCTTGATAAAACTTGGCAGGAATGTTTCTTGGGTACCAACTTAGACCTTAGTGTATGTATTGTAGCCCTAAAACAAACGTAAGACCCTAAAAAAAAAAAATGTTGTCCGACTCTATTACAGCTATAGTATTTTATGGATCTAGGCCATGTCTACAATGTTGACATTAGAAAAGATAGAAAGGATTTAGACCTAGATCTAATTTTAAGAAATACACTTTGCGCAGATAGTTTTTTACTTTGACACATGAAAATACAAAAGAAGATCCATTGATTTCATTTTATAATAAAATTAACCTTCAATTTTGTGTTTCAAAAGCATTTTTTACATTAATTAGTTCCTTATATCTGTGATTACAGATTTCCTGACGAACATTCTTTCATTAGACAGTTCCGTAATGAATCGCGTACTAAATATTAATTCGTTTAATTGTTTACTTTATAATCCCATCCCTAGATCTAAAACTCTAATTCAACTCTAAGATGATAAAACTTCTCTTCGAACAGATAGTTTTATACTTTAACACATAAACATATTAATTAAAGTCCATTCATTTCATATTTTGATCAAATAAACATTCAAATTTGGTTTTCTAAAGCTACATTCGTTTACGAAAGCTGCGAAGCCGAGTTGAGATAGGCCTAGATCTATATTCATTCATGAATCGCGTACAAAAAATTATTTCGTTTAATTGTTACTTTATAATCCCATCCCTAGATCTAAAACTCTAATTCAACACTAAGATGATAAAACTTCTCTTCGCACAAATAGTTTTATACTTTAACATATAAACATATTAATTAAAGTCCATTCATTTCATATTTTGATCAAATAAACATTCAAATTTGGTTTTCTAAAGCTACATATATACACGAAAGCCACGAAGCCGAGTTGAGATAGGCCTAGATCTATATTCATTGATGAATCGCGTACTAAAAATTATTTCGTTTAATTGTTCACTTTATAATCCCATACATTTAACAAAGCTATCGCTCTTTTTGTTTTTAATAGATAAGAATGTATCGACCTCGGGTAAACCCATTTTCGCAAAACTAATTTTATTTTCGTAACGAAAGAGAAATTACGTGAAATGATTATTAGCTAAGTTTAACATACATCTAAATCCAATCCACTAGATTATTCAAAAGCATTTTTTACATAAATTAGTTCCTGATATCTGTGACTACAGATTTCCTGGCGAACATTATTTCATTAAACATTACCAATGGTTACACATTAACACATCTCTCTACTGAGTCTATTCCTAGGCCTAGGTCTAAAATTCTTATTGAACTCTAAGATGATAAAACTTCTTTTCGCAAAGATAGTTTTGTGCTTTAACACATAAATATACTAATTATTGTCCATTCATTTCATATTTTAATCAAATTAACATTCAACTTTGTTTTTCTAAAGCATTTTAATACATTCGTTCGCTGTTCGCTAAAGCTGCGTAGCCGTGTTGAGATAGGCCTATATTCATTCATGAAAAAAGGTCACGCATGCACAGCACAGAATGAACTCTATAAAAGACAATGTTTAACTCTAGATTAGTGTAGATTTAGATCTATGTCTACCTCAATATATACTTTATACTTTATACACATGAACATACAAAATTTAGTCTATTCATCTCAAATTTTAATCAAATATATGTAGGCCTACAAGCAAATGTTTTAATTTGAAAAAAAAAAAAAAGATTTAAGCCTATTAGCTATTTTGATTAGATATTTTCATTCACACTATTTTTATATTGACACATTTGCTTTACTTATTACTTTATTATTTCGTTTAATTGTTTACAAAACACTCTCAGTGACTATATCGACAGTAATGCGCAAATAAAGACCCGCGGGTCGCGGGTAACATATGTCTAGTTTAAAATATAAATCAAAATTAATAAAGTAATACTTATTGGTATTTACTAATTGGTTAATTTTTGGATTGATTCGTGTATTGTCATCGACTAAGAATAATTAAAAGCTAGAAGATCTGGAATTCGCTGATGACATGGCCCTATTATCACACAGACTACAGGATATGCAAGAAAAGGTCACAGCTTTAAGAGAAGTAGGAAAAAGAGTAGGCCTCAAAATAAACCACCAAAAAACAAAAGTACTCAAAGTAAACAACAAACAAATTGGAGACATAGAACTGGATTCTCAGACAATAGACCAAGTAGAAAATTTTATATACCTTGTATATAAGGTGGAACAGAGGAATACATTAAACGCCGTATAAATCTAGCGCGTCAGACATTTACACAGCTAAAACCAACCTGGAAATCTCCTTACATCTCAAACAAGACTAAACTAAGAATCTTTAACTCTAATGTCAAGGCTGTCCTACTGTGTGGTTCTGAATCATGGAATACAACTGAAGCGACAACAAAAAAAAAAAAATACAGACCTTCATCAACAGATGCCTGAGAAATATCCTAAAAATACACAGGTATGACAAAGTAGAAAACACCAAACTGTGGGAGATGAGTGGACAGAAAAATATAGAAGTGCAGGTCTTAGAGAGGAAGTGGAGATGGATTGGCCACATCCTTAGAAAAGATACCAGCAACAGAGCTAGGCAGGTCTTAGAGGGGAACCCCCAGGGAACAAGACGCAGAGGAAGACCAAAGAGAACATGGCGACGCAGTGTACTTGAAGAAGCCGAGAGGACCGGGAAGAGATGGGAACCATAAAAAAAACTAGCAAGAGACCGTGGAGAGTGGCGTGTTTTTGTCGAGGTCCTATGTTCTGTGAGGAACTAGCAAGAGACCGTGGAGAGTGGCGTGTTTTTGTCGAGGTCCTATGTTCCGTGAGGAACTAGCAAGAGACCGTGGAGAGTGGCGTGTTTTTGTCGAGGTCCTATGTTCCGTGAGGAACTAGCAAGAGACCGTGGAGAGTGGCGTGTTTTTGTCGAGGTCCTATGTTCCGTGAGGAACTAGCAAGAGACCGTGGAGAGTGGCGTGTTTTTGTCGAGGTCCTATGTTCCATGAGGAACTAGCAAGACACCGTGCAGAGTGGCGTGTTTTTGTCGAGGCCCTATGTTCCATGAGGAACTAGCAAGAGACCGTGGAGAGTGGCGTGTTTTTGTCGAGGTCCTATGTTCCATGAGGAACTAGCAAGAGACCGTGGAGAGTGGCGTGTTTTTGTCGAGGTCCTATGTTCCATGAGGAACTAGCAAGAGACCGTGGAGAGTGGCGTGTTTTTGTCGAGGTCCTATGTTCCATGAGGAACTAGCAAGACACCGTGCAGAGTGGCGTGTTTTTGTCGAGGCCCTATGTTCCATGAGGAACTAGCAAGAGACCGTGGAGAGTGGCGTGTTTTTGTCGAGGTCCTATGTTCCATGAGGAACTAGCAAGAGACCGTGGAGAGTGGCGTGTTTTTGTCGAGGTCCTATGTTCCATGAGGAACTAGCAAGAGACCGTGGAGAGTGGCGTGTTTTTGTCGAGGTCCTATGTTCCATGAGGAACTAGCAAGAGACCGTGGAGAGTGGCGTGTTTTTGTCGAGGTCCTATGTTCCATGAGGAACTAGCAAGAGACCGTGGAGAGTGGCGTGTTTTTGTCGAGGTCCTATGTTCCATGAGAAACTAGCAAGACACCGTGCAGAGTGGCGTGTTTTTGTCGAGGTCCTATGTTCCATGAGGAACTAGCAAGAGACCGTGGAGAGTGGCGTGTTTTTGTCGAGGTCCTATGTTCCATGAGGAACTCAAAGGAGTGATGATGATGATGATGAATAATTATGAAAAAAATGATAACTTGATCAGAGAATGGGAAGTGGGAGAAAATTTGTCAAAACGTTTTAGCAGAGAGACAGAGTGAGTTGATATAAGCTTTGTAAAAATAAAACTAAACCAGATCTCTAGTGTTATCATGTGAACAAGGAACAGACTATTTGCATTTAAATTAAAGTATGAGAATCTCTTATAAACTGTAAATCTACCTTTTGTTACATTCACAACACCTGTAACATTTATGCAAAGCAGTTTAGCAAGTTTACTTCAATATCTACATACTGAAACGACCTTTTATATGTACAGTATGCATTATCAAATTAGTAACTTCAATAAACTGAGGCACGATATATATATATATATATATATATATATATATATATATATATATATATATATATATATATATATATCATGTATTTTATTTTAGATTACATGAACGGCAATTGTGGCAAATCAATATTTGTGAATGGTGACGCTCTCATCAAGATATACACCAACTCCTATGGATATGGTGCTTGTACAATTAACCTCTATTCTGTTCATGGGGCAAACCTGGTCGCATCGTTTTATAGCTACTATATGCCTAGTTCCTACTACGTTTACCCTTGTCAGAGTGAGTTCATTCAGTTGGGAACACCTGGTAACATTAATATGCTAGGTGAGTACATTTATATAGAATACTAAGCATTTCTGTGTACATTAGTAACAAATTATAATCCGTCAATAGGGAAAGAAAGAAATTTCTTTAGTATATTTTTGACATCTCTTAACAAGTACTCAGATTTGTAAACAATGCAAGATGGTCAATACCCGTTTTATTTTATGTAGATCTATTAGTACCGAAGCAGGACGTTTAGATGCAGCTATAATACAACACACACACACGCGATGGTCGTTTTTGTTAAGCCTTTTTACGCTTAACGTTTTGGCGCGTGATGTTTTACTCACGGTTTTAGTCACATTATATATGATCATTTTATAATGTCTTTAAAAAGAATGATACATGTCTATGTTTTTGTATGTGTTTATGTTCAAAGGTAGTTTTCTGTAAAGAACAATTGCTATTTTTTTGTCCATTAGATTTAGGATTTAAGTTAAATAATTAACTAGCAGGTCACCACGTGAATTAATCTCTCTAAAAAATAAGCATTAAGTGTTCCGCTAAATACTCAGAATGTGCGAAGTGTTCCTTTAAGTAAGAGGTTTGGGAAACAGTGACTGAATGAAAAATATTGAATAGAGAAAAAAAAAGATGTTTATTACCGAATTATTTTTTTTTAAATTATCGACAGAACTTTTCGAGACAAAACGGCTGCGCCAAAATGTCACGTACCCCTAGAGTTGTCATCTACCTTGACTATTTATTGTGTACATCTCTATCTTGTGGTAATTTTATCTTGAAACGCCTAAACATTAAACTTAAAGAGCTATTTGAATTTTACAACAGAAAAACCAAGAAGCAGTGTAGGCCTACTTTTTATATTTATTCATCTTGAGTTCAATTTACAACTCCTCATATAGCTTGCAAACTCGACTTAGGGGTTATGTATATCTTAAGGTATTCATGAATAGACGTTCATGCACATTTTGCACAGTGTCTTATGAAGAAATTAGATGATCTGTTAATGGCAGACATTGAATGTGCAGAGCTCGATGAACGGACCGAAATGATGGAAGCATTTTACCATCACAAAAGAGATACAAGAAACCCATAGCAAAGACAAACAGACACAAACACTATTTTGTTCCCCTGGCAATCAAATCATTAAATAAGAACAATCTGGTATAAACTTTGTCACATGTAAATTATGAGTGAGTCTGGTGTGAATGTACACTTTGGTTTCTTATAGTTATAATGTTTTTTGTTTGGTGTAATGCACGAATTGTAAGACAAATTTCCGTACGGACAATAAAGATAATTATTATTATTATTATTATTATTTACAAGAAATAAATAAAACTAGTCGACTCACGGCGTAGCGGTTCCCGGTCATTTCATCCGGGTCACTTCATCACCAGTCACTTCATCCCCCGTCACTTCATTCACGGTCATTTCATCCCCCGGTCATTTCATCCCCTGGTCATTTCATCCCCTTGTCACTTCATATATATAGATATTTTAGACCACTGTCAGCTTTAGTAGGGAGAAACTGATTGAAAAAAAAAACAACTTTTTTGTTGCTTATTAGTCTTTATGTCTTTATGTATTTGATGTGCTGTAGGTTTCAAATTAAGGTACTGGAGCTGAGTTTCAATCACAGTTAAGAGATTGTTTTTTTTAAATTATTGATCATAGTAAACCCTGCTATTAGTTATACCTAAAATGTTTAAGAGGAAAATCATAAATGATCGTTTGTCTGACACCAAGACAACTTCGTTTAACCTTGACCACAGAAACAGGTGAAATAGAGATGCACCAGACTCGGAGTAGTCTACACGTGGCCACAGAAACAAGAGATTTTATAATTAGTCTACACCATCGGGCTGCTTGCTCACAAAGATAAAATCTAGTAAAATTTTAAAAAATTCTTTTTAAAAACAAAGAAACAGAACTGCCAAATAGCTGCAATTTCTATCAATAATGCAACATTCATTTCCCTTTTCTATATAAAACAAAATTAATTAATTAACACTAATTAATTAACTAATTGGATAATTTTTTTATTGATTTATGTGATTTCATTGACCATAAATATTTGTGCAAAGTTTCAACTTGATCCGTGAATGGGAATACGTGTCAAAAAAATCCTGCGAGATAGAGACAGTTGGAGAGAGTTAAATATAAGTTTTGTACAAACAGTTCAATTAAGCTCTGTTCATGTAGTTAAACATAGTTAAACATTTTGTTGTTCTTTTAACAGGAAACGGCGGTTACTGTCGCAGTTATAAACCTGTTGGACAATACGCCCTTCAGAATAATGGCATATTTACCTACTATACCAGTAGTACATTTAACTTAGCTCCAAGTATACAATTGTTGGTTTCTGAAGTATACCCCAAGAATACAACTGGATGTAAGTAAACAAATATCATGCTAGAAATAATCAGAAAAAATAATCGTTGTCAAATTGGAAGGTTTTGATAGTCTATTGTTAGTTTAAAACTTTAAACCACCTTGTTTTCTACATAATTGTGAATATTGTCACGGGTCGCTCGTCGCCGATTTAGTACATTTTCTATGCAAAACAAACATTTAATTAATGACGACTAATTGATTTATTAATTTTTATTTGAATTATTCATGAGTTGTCATCGACAATGAATAATTATGCAACATTTCAACTTGATACGCGAATGGGAATGAATGGGAGAAATGACGTGTGAAAGATTAAGACTAGACTAGCGGAGTGACGGATATAGGCTCGGTAAAAAACAATTGCAACTCGTGATTTATTTCAACAAATGTACGACGTTTCTAATGTAATCTTATCACCAACGCTCCTTCTTAACAATATATAGTTACATCCTACTAGTATCCATTTCTCAATCTTGTCGTGCATGTTAATTATAGCTTTTAGCTCTGCTAAGTCATTGTTTTTTTCCTGGCTGATTTAGGCAACCCGTTCCATGCTCTAAAAGCGCTAGGCAACTATGATAATTTGTTAGAATTGTTCTATACATGCTGAATATATATAATCATTTCTTTAGTCTTTTCCTCCAAAGTAAAAAATTAACAACGCATTAATTAATTTCGAATACTCCGAACACAGACCTAGAAGAAGATTACAGTTTCATTTTCAATGTACACAAACATGTGTGTTGAAATTCCTGTCGGAGATCTCTAAACACAGCTAAATGTAATATAATCTTTGACATGGTGTTATGGAGTGTGTGTGTGTATGTGTGTTTCTATAGTGACGTTGGGAAGAGGTTAGCGAATTTTTGTTAATGATGCAAGATAGGGGGAATTGTCGTCATCGGTCTTAGTTAGGACAGACGACTCCAGAACGTGAGAATGAAAGGTTGTTTTATTGTAGTGGAATAACTTTTGTTAAAAAATATTATTACTTAAGTCTAGGACATTTATTTGTTCTCATGTCAATTTGATCACCTGGATGCTACCCTGCCTCATAGTGGCGCCCGAGTGGAAACGATCGTAGGAGGAAACGATTAGGCCAAAGGGTAGCAAAACAAGACTGCCTCTAACCGCGAGTCTGACCCCCCCGCCAGACAGATCAGTGTACACTTTTCTCATTCAGGCCGTTGAGAGGGACTATTGTTTACTTTTGCTGGCCTAGAGTTCCAAAAGCTCAACTCTACTTGACAGTTTCAAGAAGAAGACGATATCAATTTGATTTTACCTATATTATAACAAAAGTTCTATTTAGTTTTGTTCACAAGGAAGTTACTCAAGTTAGTTCAAGTTTTATTAGTTAAACCATAGACTCAAATACGACTACAGCGGTTTAGTTGTCTAACAGTTGTTTGGGGCTAAAAGTCAACGACGTTAACAACACATGGTATATTAAAAATAGTTTCTGTTTCCAGGTGCGAGTAACTTATTCTCAACTGTTGTTTGATACTTTGTTATCACCTTTAAACCTCGTATTGAATACATTGTTAATTTATTTGACTGATTAAGTATACTTTGTTTTCTTAAACAGAGTAGTCTTATCTTTGATTAGTGAGGATGGCGGAATCATGCATTATGCCTAAATGTAATACTGTTGTAACTCATGTACACAGATTGCCAATATGGAAGATTTGACTGCCTGTCACAAGACACCTGTATTGACGAGAGTCTCACCTGCAATGGCTACAACGACTGCTCCAACGGCAGGGACGAGTACGAAGGATGTGGTTTTACTTTCACAGTGGGCGCCATCGGTGGATTGGCTGCTGGTGTCTTCTTCTTCTTTGTCTTCGTGGTGATACTCTCTGTCGTCTGCTACAGAAGAAGAAGAGTCAGAATTGGATATGTTCAATACAATTAAACGGACATTTTATGACTTTTGTTGTAATGTTTTTAAAAGAGGAAAGGTTGTCATCAACGCGTGGTCTTCGAGAATAGTAAGAATAGATCTTTAAAATGAACATGTGCATTTGTAAATAAAAGTATAGGCACTGAGCTTTTTTTTGTTTGTAGAAGTAATAGAATTGGAAATGTCAATTTAAACAAATCGTAAAATGTCGCAAATAGGCCTATAAACAAACTAAGAATAAGAAAAATACGAAATCTTATCTGTGTATTAGCTACAATGAGAAAAGAAAAGTAAATAAATATAGTAAGTATTGGGTACTTTAATCTTAGTGTTACTTTGTTCTGTTTTTACTTAAAGCTTACTTGTTATGCTTGCAAAAAGAAATATATTGATTTGCATTTTAAAACAACTTAAATGTATTAAATTTAATAATGCTGAAGGTAAAAAAAAACCAACAAAAACAGAAAAAAAGTTATTATCATGGATTTTACAAGTACTTTAATAAATAAATGCAGGAATAAATAGAGATTTGCATAACAATATCATTTATTAGCACAAAATCAGAATCAGAAAAAATTTGTGAAAGTTATAAGAAGTAACAAAAAAAGATAATAATTATACACACACACACTTGCAGTCTATAATCAGTATACAATACTACAATATTGCACTCTTAATAATTATTTAATGATAGAAAAAAAACAACATTTTCCCCAAATCCAAATCCCCCCACCACCGAAAAAAAAAATTCCTGGTTAAGCGAATGCAAAAATTGACTTCGAGTCTCTTAAGCTCTAATTATAAAACGGTGCGAAAACATGAGCGTTTACTTATTGACTCAACTCTCATGAACACAAACACCCCGCTGACGTTGATATTTTTAAGATATAGAATGTCTTAAACTCAAGACCAAATATAATTTTAAAGATTATTATATTGGAAAACTTATAAAGGTTTTCACTGTGCCTCATTTAGCAAATAATTATTTTCCTATAGATATACTTACACTGTCCAGTTTATAAGAAAATCGTTAGAGCTGTTTTCGAGATCCGTGTCCATCCTCCAACCCAGGTTGTTGTTTTTTTGAACCGATGTAGAATTTGCTAGCTGAATAGAGGAACAGCAATAAAATTTGTAAACAAAACTAACAACGTATGGCATATGTAACTAAAACGCAATAATGTGGAGGCATTAGTTGATACAAAAGCAAATTACAAACAACGCTCCCCCCCACGAACTCCGTGATGGATGGAAGTGGAACCAACCCCAGAAAGAACCTTTTCTAGTATACAAATCCCTTAATTATCTACAAACCACGATTTTAATAAAGAAGAGCCAAACTAGATATAATGAGCATTAATTTTGGGTAAATTTGGATTTCAAACATATAGAAAATATAATCTATAGTCAAGGAAATATTGGAAAAGTGTGATATAATTATATAAATAAAAGTTTCTTTTGATTACATTACACTCCTAGACCCCCCTGTGAGAGCCCACCCAGCTGGCTAAGAGCGGCTCGAACGAATATTTTTTCGTTTAGTGGGTTCCCAGAAAAAAACAAGGTTACAAAAGACAGTTTGTGTGGAAACACAAACTCAAAATCGGCCCCCGAAGTGGTCCACCCAGGCAGGCTTCAATATTTTCAGAAAGAACATCCGATTTAAATTATATCAAAGACAAATGAGACATAAGAATGGAGAAAGAAGGTTAACAGATCTTGTGTAGTGTCCCAACTGTACCGCAGATCAAAGGATAGGTGAAAGTGAATGTAAAGTTAGATGTGAACCTGGCCTAACTAGTTCCCCTTTCAGACCTTGTGGTCTATAGGGCAGATAATGTAAAGTTCATCTGTTTTTGTGGCATACGGTTAACGAGGGTGTCATGTAGCCAGCACAACGACCAACCGCCTTTACTTTTCCCCAACTAATGTCAGGTACCCATTAGAGCTGAGTGGACTCAGAGGCGCCCAAAGATTCCAAAGTTGAAAATCCCAGTCTTCACCAGGGTTCGAATCCTGGACCCCCGGTTCTGAAGCCAAGCGCTTTACCGCTCAGCCTCCGCGCCTCCCCTGGCCTAACTGATGTCGTATAATTGATCTAATTGTTTTAAAAATGCTCAATCTCTTATTCGAATCCTAAAAAAAAAAAAAAGAAAAAAAAAATTTCCGCAGTAAAAAAAAAAAGTTTAGGAAAATGAAGTTTACAAGATTACTATTCTTTTTTAATTAGGTCTAACTTATAATGCATACTAATTAGCTTTTTCTCTTTAAAAAACTGCTTGCATAACTAATTTTAAAAATTAGATTTTTCGCTTTCAGAAAAAAAAAGTAGCCGTTGCATCAGAACTTTGAATGGTCTAAAATATTGTGATGTCGGATTTTCAATATCTTTTGTAGTTTACGAGATCTAAACGGGACGGACGGACAGACGGACAGACATTTCGCACAAAACTAATAGCGTCTTTTCCCCTTTCGGAGGCCGCTAACAAGCATTATGGAGTAGTCTCTAGTTCTTAATATAGATTATGACAGAACTCCTTAACTTGCATCATTCTACAAGACTCATCTAGGAAACACACATACACACTCTCTATAAACCCCCGCCCGCCTCTATCGCAACGAGGTTGTGCACGAGATAAAGTAAGGAAGTAGGATTGGAATATTTGATAATATTGTTTTCCCACCTTGAAGTGCCATTAGTAAAGTACAGACTTACAAGCGTGGTGAACTGTGATAAGGACAGACAGAAAGTTGGGTAGGTGTTTTAATACCATTTGATTTAGTTCTCTGAAGTGAACTCCACACAACACCCGTTCTACTTTGATATCGCATACCAAACGGTTACGTCAATCAGTGAACAGGGGCGTGGCTAAGTAGAGAAGTGAGAGAGATCACTAGGCTGACATTATTTTAACCGATCGTGCGGGCCTGTTTGTAGGCGTTTGTCAATGTGGTGAAATGGAAAGTTGAATTCCAATTTGGTTACGTTAATAAAGATTTTGTTTTTAATTTGGCCATTTTACAGAAGCATTAGCAAGCAGTCGTCCCTCTTATGGATCCGCTTATGTTAGTAAGAAGTTATTGAAAGGCTAAATATAGTTGCAAACTATCGAAAGACAATTAGTACATCCGGTGTATTAAAATAAGACTTTACCTATTATCAGAGAATGTGATCTCAGTGGATACTACATATTTCAAGTTTGCCTACTCGAGGCAAAATGGTAAGACAAAAACTTATAAACATTAAGGTTATTCATTATATTTAGCATCTGTCCATTAATTGTTTTACATGTTTGGGATGTTGTTTCGGGATTGAAGATTATTACATCCTTGTTCAAACCTCCCAAAGGATGGCGGTGGGGGGGGGGGATGACGGGGCAGGATTTAACACTTGGACCACCGAGACAACAGTCCAGTGCATATCCCACACAACAGACAGTGCATAGACATTTTATTTATGACCTGATATTTTAAATTTAGAAACGGTTTTCTACAATCTCCTATATAAAAGAAATGAGTTCACTGAATCATTTTGTCTAAGGTAATTTCTCTAAAATATATGTGTTTACCTGTATCACTTCATCTCCTTTATTCTTTTCCTGCTTTTTCATTCTCTTAATTTCCACCTCTCTCTTTACCTCCCCCTGCCCTCCAATCTCCCAACGCTTTGTCTCCACCCTCTTCTCATTCTCTCTCTCTATCTCTTTCTCTGTCTCCAGTTCATTTGTCATGGTACTCTTTCATTCCCACAGAACATCTGCATTTTATTCGAATTCATAAGTACTATGGCACACTTAAACGTAAGCATTAGCCAAGAGTATCCTTTCGAACACAGTGCTGCATTAACATGGTCACCAGATATAACAAGGTTATTGGACAATGTGAAATGGCCCGTCCAATTTCTAATATACTGTACACAACATCATGAAATGAACGGTCAACTACTGATATAGTTTCTACATTTTCTTCTGAATCGCCGACACATTATATGCGAGTGTTACAGCAATACTTAAACACATATCTTCCAAATCATTTCTATAGTCAAGTATACAAATTGATGTAATCTATTTATAGAAACCAGGGAGTTATTGAAAAAAAAAACAACGTGTGTTAGTAAATATCAAACTGTATGAAGTACAACATATCGAGTTCATCACACAGTATTGATACAAATAGGTTATCTCTCTTATGATAGCTTAGTTTCTGTTTTCTAACTTCTATGTTATCTAGGTGTTTAGTTAAGATTAGGTGATCAAATGAAAGCCATCGTTAAAGTTAGACAAGCCTTAATTAAATGGTTATGATATGTCATTGCAATGAAGTGGATTTTTATTTGTATTACTTTCCATTAGTAGCTAATCATGATCAGCTTCCAGTCCATGTCTGTTATTAACACAGCCTCTGATGCTTACCTCTATAAGAAGGACAACGTACTATGCATCCGATTGTAACATTACATTTTCCTCCTTTGAAAAAAATAAACAAGATTTAAACTACTCTCTTAACAATCTTCTTTGTAACTGTGTGAATTATGTCTTGGTATCTTTTACAACATGTCTATAGGGGAGAGAACTATTTCCCCTGTTTTTGATATAGTTCGTTGTTTCATGAGTCCACCCAAGTCTAATGGGTACCTGACTTTAGTTGGGGAAGGTAAGGTGGTTGGTCATTGTGCTGGCCACATGACACCCTGCCCCGTTAACCGTTACCCAAAGAACAGATTTGACCTGAACATTATCTGACCTATTGATCGCGAGGTCTGAAAGGGAAGCTTTACTTTTTTTTTCATGTGTGCATTATTTCCCTTGCTTATAATTAACTTTGTTTCTAATTTGTGTGACTTATCTTCCTTGTTTATTATTTCGTACTTTTTACTGTGATTTACTTCCCTTGCTTATCATTTTGGTACATTTGTATACGTTTAATTAATTTATTTTTGGCTGTATCCTTATTATCGATGACAATTTATATATAAAACAAAACATTAAATTGTAATGTGTAAAAAATACATGTTTGCCTTGGTTTGTTTAGTAATAAAGAAAGATTGTTTGCACTACTTTCAGCTGACATGCAAAGATCTGATGAGGATGTTACTGTCTGCTGTGACGTTTAGCACATTGTTAGCTTCAATGACAGCAACAAAGTTTCCGATGACCAGTAAGTAGGTTGGTTTTTCAATTCAATTCTATATGATCGCTAAAACTAGTTTCTATTATGT
Organism: Biomphalaria glabrata; assembly: GCF_947242115.1. Classification (NCBI taxonomy): domain Eukaryota; kingdom Metazoa; phylum Mollusca; class Gastropoda; family Planorbidae; genus Biomphalaria; species Biomphalaria glabrata. The sequence goes on along the minus strand of NC_074714.1, from coordinate 21,060,515 downwards.
CGATGTGTTTCCTTTGAAAGTTATAAATCGAAATGCATAGTACGTTGTCCTTCTTATAGAGGTAAGCATCAGAGGCTGTGTTAATAACAGACATGGACTGGAAGCTGATCATGATTAGCTACTAATGGAAAGTGTGGCTGATACTGAGAGACACATTATTTATATATCTATATGCTACAGGAAGACTGGCGTTAGGTAATTAGAGGATGAAGGCAAATGAAATAGAAAAATAAAAAGCGAACAAAAACAATGCACATTTAGTTTGCGTTTAGATATAACAGCCTCAAATGAACGATTCGACATTGATCCGCAAATGGATGTGGGAGAACTAATGTTTTCAAGCTTTTTGCAAGACGGACAGACATTGTTAGTTTTCTCTAAGCGTTGTAATGACAGAAAACCAATGCTTCGATGCACCGGAGACACCAACTAGCTTGATTTGTGTGGCTTTGACTGTATAAAAATGTCCAATTATTTCTTGCTGTTAAGCTACACAAGATGTTTTATTTATTTTCGGGACTCTATATTAATAAAAGTATATAAGTAATATCCTAGTTGCCGAGAGTGTATTAACTGACAGAACGCAGTTTCAGACGAAAAAGTAAATTTTATTTTTTTGAAATAACCAAAGCATATGACACACAAGCACAAAACATACACAATGATACACACACACACAAACAACAGACGAAAAGTTTTGCCATCAACTTGTCAAATCCTAATTTCTCATCTTTGCGTTCAGTTTATGCCGACGAGCTCTGTTATCATGGAGTCTTTTTGGTAGATGGGGATGTCATCATCATGGTCTCCAAAAACCCAACGCTGCCTGCCAACACCAGATGCTCTATTCAGATGCAAGCTGGCACGGCGAAGAGTCTCGTCGCAAGCATTAGAAGTTACCACATGGACAGCAGTTACACCCACTCCATGGACTGTCAGTACGAATCCATACAGCTAGAGACAGCCAACAACACAAAAATGTTAGGTGAGTTCTTGTATTTATTGCAGGGACAAAACCCTGTTGTATTTGAAGTGTTGTAATAAATCCATAAGTGAGAACTAAACAAATAAAACGACATTATCAATGTTTGAAAAATTTCATTGTTTAGTTCATTGACGTCATTTGAACTCTTATTCCCGAAAGTTGAGACTACTTTCAAATTTCTCCTAACTAACGTTAGGTCCTTATACATTACACAGTTTTCCAAGTGCTGAAAAGATAAAAACATATGCTCTTCTCTTGTCGTTATGGTTTTCACATTGGACAGACTTTTCCCGAGCCATCTCTAGCTATTTCGCACTTGAATACATTTGTTGTGAATGTTGTTTTAGTAAATTAAAAAGTAAACAAATGACTGATTTGTGATTGGCTCATCTCTCGCTATCATACATAGAAAACCGTTTAGTGTGAAAGCATTCATTTAGTCCGTTGACCAATGAGTGACCAAACCGTATCGTAGAGTTAAGAGGCAAGACACGACTGTTTCAAAGCACCGTAACATTCTCTACCGCCGCCTCATAGTGTGTAAGCTCCCATGACCTCTACACACTTCAAGCAGCACTTTTGTTTTAAGCATATACAAGCAGCATTAGAAGGAAGTGTTGTGCATAATATGGAAGGTTACAATGTAATTTGTGCATTTAAAATGTCATATCTCATTGATTCCAATAAAAAAAATTCACTATAGTTATCCTACATTCCAAATATTTATATATATTATCAAATCTTTCAATGTTTACATTTAAATTATTCACAATATCTTAATGTTCTTTAGGGCCTTTGGGCTACTGCAAGTCGGAAAGACCAGCTGGTCAATACATACTGGGAGAAACTGGCTACTTCAGCTACGTGGCTGGACCTTATAGTCCACTGTCCACACCATTTGTAGAGCTGCTAGTGAGCGAGGTGTACATTAAGAATGACAATCAAGGTATGTCATTATACTGTTAAAAGATTTTTTAAACAATTTAAGCCAACAAGCTTTCATAACAGCTACAATATAGACTAAACTAATAATGATGATGTCACAATTAAAACAAGCAATAGAAAAAAAAAATATTAAAAAACAAAGCTTATTTAAGAAAAACACGCTAATTACTGCCATTTATTTGAAAATTACAGGGTTTAACCCCCTTTCTGATATATAAAACAAAATTAATTATTTAGTAATAAATGATAAACTAATTGGTTATTTTGGATTGATTCGTGTATTGGGAATTTCAACTTGATCCGAGAGTGGGAAGTTGGAGAAAAAACGTGTCAAAAAGTAATAAGGGGATTAAATCCATATGCACATCCAAATCTCTCATTAAGTAGAATCTATTCCCCTTATTTCGATGTCAAAATAATTCGTCAACAAAATTAATAAACTAATTATTTGATTATTTGATTTATTTTTTATCAGTTCGTGTCTTGCCAGGTTCAATGAATAATTGTGCAAAGTTTTAACTTGACCATAGAATGGAAAATGGAAGAAAAAACATGTTCAAACTTTTAACCAGACAGACAAAGAGACGGACAGACAAAGTAAGTTGATATAAAATTAATAAAAATAGAATTGATTAACTTAAAGTGCATACTTCATTAGACCTCACACTTACATCTACATCAAGCTAAACTCTGCTACATCTAGCTACATTCTGCTACATATAGCTACACTCTGCTACTTCGAGATACACTGTTACATCTAGCTACACACAGCTACATCTAGCTGCAATCAGCTACATCTAGCTGCACTCTGCTACATCTAGCTACACTCTAATACATCAAGCTAAAACAAAACAAAACGAAAACAAAACGAAAACAAAACAAGGTTTCTGTCACGATCATCAATGGTGCTAAGATAGATGTCACGTTGAAGGTTATCTTGATCTAAACAGCACAATCAATGATCGTGGTCGCAGAGGATTTTGAAATCGTCAGTTGATAAGATGATCATTTAGAAGTTGCTAGTCGATAAGATGATCATCTAGAAGTTGCCAGTTGATAAGAGGATCATCTAGAAGTTGCCAGTCGATAAGACGATATAAGTATGTTATTATTAAATTCAATGAAGAAACTTCTCCTCGTCAAAAACAAATACTTTAATTCAAAACTCGGAAAAGCTATTCACAAATAATTACAATGGTTAAATGTACTTGAATAGAACAGAATATGTATATTTCTATTAAATAAAATGATCTACACTATAATATGATCACGTCATCTTCCTTTAAGTTCCAACACGAGACTGGCGGTCTTTCAGAGCTTTGGGCGTTTTGCCACGTGACTAACATCTCTTTGTCGCTTGGTTAATCAATCTGACCAATAAATACAGCTCAACGTACAATAATTAATATTTCTAACCAATCACATTCACTCCAAAACATAAGTTTGTTGCATGCTGGAAATTCCCGAGGTAGCTGAAATTCTGCCGACAACTTTGGGCTAAATATAGACAAAGCGTACGTGACAGTTACAAAGACAGTTTGTGTGAAACACAAATTCAAAATCGGCCCCCGTAGTGGTCCACCTACAGTCTTCACCAGGATTAGAACACGGGACTTCTAGTTCCAAGTGCTTTACCCCCTCAGCCAAAGCATCTCCATATATTCATTTAGCGTACACTTATATTTTTTTTAAAATAATAATTATTAACCTTATCCATACATTCAAAATTAATAACATGTTACATTGTAATAAAGAGAAACTAAAAAAAGATTTATTCTTCTAACAAAATTAGATAAATTGGCAACACGAAAAAAAAAATACTTGACCTACATTAAGCTACAATTGTGTACAGATGACTGATGACAAGACTTACCCTTCGCAAATAAAAATTAATATCTCCATTGTCATTTGTCATACAAACTAGACATACATCTAGCTAGATGTAGACCTAGTGTTAGATCTAAATCTAGATTCAAGATCTAATTCTATGTCTCTAAGTCTATATCTAGTCAATCTAGATTTAAATCTAATTCTAGATCTAGATCTAAGTCTATATCTAAGTCTAGATTTAGATCTAGATATATAATCTTGATATAGAATCTACTATATCTAGACTAGAACTCGTTTTATAAATAAATGTAGTATCTGGGCTCTATTTAGTCTTATTTAGACTGTTAAGTATAGCCCATATACTGAGATTATGTCAAAACTATAAAAGTAGTTAATTATTTTTAAAACTTATATAACTAAAACGAAGTTCGCATCAAAATTCTTTTTAAAAAATAAAATTTGAATCAGTATTCTATTCAATGAGTTAGTTAATAAATGGAAAATATATTTTATAATGATCCATTCACACTTTTACCATAGTGACCTTAGCTGCAAATGTTTTGTACCAATGCGCGTATCTATAAATGAAGCTTGATTTATTAATGATGAAGTCCATGACCTTTTAAAAAGAAGTTATCTCCCCTGAAGTTTTTCATTGAAAGTGGTGTAATTTTTTTTTTTTTTTTTTTTTACAAATCTGCTTATCTGCATATATAATTTAAAAAATTAGATGGTTCACTTTCGGAAAAGAAAAATGTAGCCTTTGCATCAGAACTTTAAATGATCTAAAATATCATGATGTCCGATTTTCATTTTCTAAGTTTCTGATATTTAAACGGTACGGACGGACGGACAGACGGACAAACAAGCCACACAAAACTAATAGAGTCTTTTCTCCTTTCGGGGGCCGCTAAAAACAATACTACATTAAAGTACACAAGAAATGGGTAAGAATGACTTTTTATAAGAATGAAATAAGTATTTTCTTCTTTTCTTTCACAACCTAGGTTGCAGCAACGGATTCTTCAATTGTGATCGTCAAAACATCTGCGTTGATAATCAATTGACCTGTAACGGTTACAATGACTGCGGCAACGACAGAGATGAAGACATTAATTGCAAACTGACTACCGGGGTCATAGCTGGCATCGTGGTTGGGGGAGTTATTTTTATTCTGATCATTGTGATATTAGGAGCGTTACACTACAGACACCGCAAGATGAGGCTGGGATACATTCAGCATTAACATTGCTATCTACATATCTGTGTTACCTACCTTGTATTATAAATAGAAATTAAGTCACTTATAAATAGATTTAGTTGGTGAAGAGGTCAGACACTGTTTTCTAATAGAAGACTATCATTTTATCAATAAAAGGGAGTTGAACCATTGTAAAACAGGAGCTAAAGTGTTTGTTACAAATTGAAGAGTTGAACTATTCATATCCCATCATATTCACTTTAACTGTTTCTAATTTATTATTATACTTTCTCTGAGAAACACTCATCCAGAGTAATAGATTGTTTGTTAGTCACCTTGTTATTATTATATTGTTAAGTAACATACAGTGGCATCACTAGGATGGGTGTCGACAGGTGCGGTCAGCTAATGGTGTCACCCCCGCCTCTCCCACTTTAAAATTTGTTTGTTTGTTTGTTGCACAGTAATACATATAGTTTATAATTATCTATGTTATTTGATTATTGAACAACTATAAAATGAGTGTCTATTAAATTTTAAAATTTAGTTGTTTATTAAAATGTATTTATAATTCACTGGGTTTGCATAGTCATGCACCCTTAATCTTCGTAGTTGAAGACATGACATTAATCTATAGTTCAATTTGCAACAATGCAACCATTAGTAAATTACACTGTTTTTTTCTGGATTTCAATTGTGAAATCGTATCATTAACTTCATCAAATATAATGTCTTTAACAATCTCATTTTTAATACAATTCCCCTTTGTGAAAGTGTCGTTTGTTCTTTTGTCTCAAAAAGTTTTTAATTTTAATTTTTTAAAGATCCTTTTTCACATGAAATGCCATAGATAAGCAGATGGTAAGAAACGGTTGAAGGCTTCGTTAAATGATTTAGAGATATTTTTTAAGGTCTTAGTGGTATATGAATCATGCACTGTCAGTTTTTATTTTCTACAAAAGTACCTTTTGTTGCCTTTAGATCTCTTCTCAGTCGTCCTATTTCTGTTGGAATGTCGCCTTTTTCCTACAACACTTCGTTGGTTGCTGACCTAAAGAATTTTTCGGTTGCATTGCTCCAAATTTATCTGCCTGATCAATGATTGCTTCCAGTAGGAGTTGAAGCTCAGCGTTTAAAAGATCAATGCACACAAGAATGAACCTCTTTTTCTCTTTTTTTTAAAATAATAGTGGGTCCTGCATCGTATGATTGCTCGCCTGACTTTTTTTTATCTTGTTTTAATTTTTTTTTTCTGAATCACAATGCTTTTTTTTTTTTTTTAGAAGACCTTTTTTTTTATAACACTGCGTTAACGTGTTATGCTTTTGTTGAAGAAAAGGTTTAATTAGTCACCACATTGTCGATAGTTTAAAGATATTTGACCTACTTGTACATCTCTCCCCCAACCCCAAAAAAAAAAAAAAAAAAAAAAAAAAAAAAGTAAAGGTAAAATAAAAGATCTTAAGCTGCGATTCTAGTGGCAACAATTTAGAACGAAAAAAGTACTTCAATCGTATCAAAAATGCTAAGCAAAAAGCTAATTTCTGTTGATCACAAAGATTGACTGAATTTTATATACATCTATTAAATAGCTATTCTGTTGCACTTCTCCATGGTTCCAGACATTGAAGCTGCGTTTTCATATCTTTGAGCTCCACATATAAATTATGTAAATTCAACCTTAATCTTTTCTAGACATTTTAAGATATTTCTTTTAATATTCCGATTTCCGACTTTATTTCAACCACACATTTAATAACTGGCACCTTTAGGACAAGCCCAACATGCGCTGCAGAAATAATGTGCAAGGTGCCTCCTCTCGGCCTGAGGAGAGAGAGGGCGGTACTAGTAGCCCTGGAGCGCTATAAAAGGGGCGATCCAGGGCTCCCCACCCACTTGCTAGTCAGTCGGTGGAGAGAGAGAAACAGGATCCAACGGAAATCATTCATGCACATTGCGTCAAATTTGAGTGTGCAAGCTGGACTCTCCGCCGACCGGGTACCAATCCGTAGGATAAGTACCTGCCTTCCAAGCCTGCCCAGCCCTCCTGTAAACCTCACACTAGTGAGACTGGAGGGGGGCACTAGAATACACATACACCCGGACATACTAAAAAAGATGGCAACACAAACTCTTAAATCGTACCCATCAGATGCTATCTTCTGTTACACAGATGGGTCGTACTTAAGGACCCCTCGAGAGCCGGTTATGGGGCCTTTGTATGTTACCCGGACCTCGATCCAGACAAGCTGTGAGGCGCATGCGGCCTCGCCGCATGTAATTTTGACGCTGAACTCATCGCGATTATCACGGCACTACGCCACATAGGGGAAAAACTACGTTAAAAGGAAACCGTTGCGACTTCTGTTGTAATACTTACCGATTCTAGCTCCTGCCTCCAAGCCATGGCTGTCTTGAAGGGAAAGTCACCTTTGGTCGAAGAGGCAATAGGCACCGCAAATAACATCCGCCTATTTATTGGAGTTGTCATCTTTATGCAGTGGGTGCCCTCGCACTGCGGCGTGGGGGGGGGGGGGTAACGAGGCGGCTGATGCTCTAGCACAAGAAGAAGCGCTGGCCGTGCTCACTTTCGAAGCCCCAAGTAATTTTGACCAAGCTACGACAGAGAGTGGGTAAATGACACGTGGTTGAAATCCTGGGATGGCTCCAACAAAGCCCGTGGAGTCTGGCAGCATTTGCGTCGCCCGGACCGCGACGATCCATGGTGGAGGCTAAAAAGGCCGGAACAATCAATCATTGCGCAGTGTCAAACGGGGCACTGCCCTGTTGGTGCTTATTTTGCCCGGTTCCGGCCAAACTTTGATGACGTTGATGACACTGTAGAGAGTCGGTGGAAATAGTGGCGCATCTCTTGCAAGAGTGTCCGCAGCTCTCGGGTAGTTTGTCTGCAGAGTCACTTGACCTGTGTGGGAGCTTAAAGGCACTACGCCTAACAGCAGAGTTTCTCTCCAAGGCTCTACGGGAGGACTGATCCTTCCAGCCTTGCCACCAATTGAAGTTCATCTCAGGATCCGCTAGTGTTAACAGCACAGTTACATGACATAATAACCAACTTGACCATGCGAGGAACACTTCAGGGATGGCATCTTGAGAAAGGCGAGACTGCTGGCAGACAAACTTGGTATTCAGTTGGTGCTACTGAGAATTTGAAGTTTACAGCAAAAACCACATTTGAATTTTGGGATTATTACAGAAAACGGATTTACATTCGTGTCTCGATTCGTTAGTTTCATCATTAACGTCTCTCTCAGTTTAACCTCTTTTGTCTGCATCTTAAAACGACGCAAGAGCTGCAACGTAAAGAAGAATATCTGAACTGCCAGATAAGCGTGGACTATGGATCAACTCATGGATGATGAGATGAATGCCTGGGCATTATCTGTGGTCGGAACGATGTCAACAACACATCAGCCCCCTCTCTCCAAGCAGCTGATGAATCCTAAGGAACGGCAAATGTTGATACATTTTGTAGTCAGCGGCGTTGCAAGCTCTGTCAGAGTGTAGCACTGAGTAATGCAAACTGCCTGAAGGTCGCCGGCTCCTGATTTTTCCCCAGGTTTGACTCCCGAAGCCTTTCCCATGCAAGGCAACAGAGGTTAGAATTCAGAATGTTTCTTCTTCTAAGTGGATAGCCAGCAATGTCTAACGAGCCATTCCTACCCGAAGCCTACTGGTTTAGGCGCCAGTTACTTGCCTTCATGAGGAAACAAAATGTACAGTGAAATTTAATGGAGCCAAATCATCAACTTTTAATGTCAGCAGCAGGAACAAACAGTATTCGGACGACACTCCAGTACATACCAGGGCATGTCGGTATTGACGGAAACGTGAAGGCTGACTTATTGCCAACTTCGGCTTCAAGCTGGACCCACCGGAAGAGCCACAGACATCTGTGCAAGCTCGAGCAATTGTTTATGAATGGACGAGAGTTAACTGGCTTTAAAATTGAGGAAAACAAAAAACAGGCAAAGATGTGTGGAAGTACATGAAGGGACAAACTAAATCGTACGAGTGCTGGCAGCTAGACAGGAAAGAAAAGGTTATGATTGTCAGGTTCAGAACAGGGCACTGCCCAGGAGGAACATACTTTGCCAAGTTCAAGGTGAACTTCAACTCACGTTGTCGACACTGCCAGCTGGACGACGAAACGATCTGTTACACGAGTGCGCTATACGGTTCCCCGACAGAATAGCGCGGACAAAATAGCGCGAACAAAATAGTGTTGAAAAAATATTTTTCAGTCACTTTGCAAAAAATACTTTAGATATTGTTAAATATGAATAGAGAAAAATATTTTTTTTTAAATGTTATCATTATTAGTCAGTCATTTTTCAGGAAATACTTTATCTTAAAATAAAACTATGAAAACATTAAGCTAGAATTATAATAAGCTAAAATAACTAATTTCAAAAGATATCCTTTATTTAAATTCCAAAAGTGCACTAAAAAAAAAAAACACGCAAAGATATTTCCATACTTGTTAGATTTACAGCGCGTTTAATAAAAATCAACTGCTGATTTGTTTTGTCATGGAAAGGAATGTGTTATAACGAGAGGAAGGAGAGAGTTTATATTCATATATAAGAGAAGTTGTTTTAGGCCTACAATCCAAATTGACACTCCTGAGCGCTAAAAAGATTTATTCAGGCGCCATTTCGCTCTCACTGGCATAGAGAAAAATACCTGGCAGCATTCTCTGGCAGCAGATAGCCTCTGAGAGAAACAGTTCGAGAGCTCTTACAAAAACTGCTGGACAAACATTTGATACTCAAAGAAAAGCCATTATTGAAGACAGGTGCAAAAGACGGAAAGAAAACTAAAATAGAACACCAGCATACAACGGCTTTGTCTGCATAAAATTCGGGAAAATATGTAGGTCTCAGTTGGGTTTGCGTAGTTATGTGAAACACTGGACTCAGCCGTAATCTTTGGAATTATAGGCAAAAACAGCCAATATTATCGTTATACAAAAAATTATGTCAAATAATTTTCAGTGATTACACACAAAAATTAATTGTAAAGACTTTCTTTCAAATCCTAAGAATAGTCTCCGTTTAAATTTTTGAATATTAGGGCCTACTGTTTTTTTTGTTTAATTGTAAATTTAGTTTTATTTTTTAATATAAATATTATTATTGCTGAATTCACTACAAAAAGAAATTAAGCTAATGGCAACCTTGTGCCCCATGCAGTCTGACAATATTAGAAATTTCAAGATTTAAATTAGCCAAAACAAGGCGAAGGTCTCCTCTAGTGGCTACATCCAGTCTATTTCTTTGCATATTCATTAAGTTTGTTAAGCTCTGAATCTATGTTAACAATGTATGTTTACTTAAAAGCTAAAACATAAGCCAATTTCGACCACAGTTTTGGAATTTTACTGAAACATTTAAATGCAGCCACATCTCTGTTGTGCCTCCAGGGGCGTAGCTAGGAATATCCATCTTTTGGGGGCCAGGGGGCTTGACATCTTTGAGGACCGCTGTATTTTGCGTAATATTTAATTTAATTAATTAAAAAAGCACTAATTTGGCCCCTCCCCTTGAATGGGGACCCGGGGGATTTTCAAATCTCCCCTCCCCCACCCTAGCTACGCCACTGTGTGTCTCCTATGTTTACATTCTTTTTACTGAGGATACGACTTTGTAAATCTATTTTTTCATGCAACTCAATTTTAACATCAGTAACAGATGTTTAATAATGGTCATTTAAATATAGGGGCCTACATATTTTAAATTTTAGAAGCGAATCTTAATTTCTTCATAGAGCATTGTTATATGAATTGCATAGATATCGGTGTCAACAAACAGGTTATGTGAGATTCTAAAACTCTGTAAAATAGATTTAATATATCGATAAAATAGAAGATGATATTATCAATAAAAGTCAGTCTCTTTCCTAGCAGTCGGAGGTTCGTTTCATTCATTTGTGTTAGATGCCTTCCATGTAAAACATTTTTTTTTTAGCCTTCTTTAAGTCATCGCCAACCGTTGAATCTTCCCGTTTCTCAAAAACAAAAATTATTTAACAGTTAAAAAAAAAAACGAGCCATAACAATTAACAAATCCCTTTCGAAATCCGGCGAACTTCAGTTTACAAGAGTCTAACACCTTTTTCATCATTTGTTTCACAAAACTGTTGAAAGATACTCTTATTTTCGGCATGGGTTTATATTTTATATTATCATTTTTATAATTAGATTCAAATAGAAATGAAATTGCGGGCTAAACTTTTCTTGTGTATCATAACTCACAAGGTGAATAGTGAATAGATTTGTTCTTTATTCTATATTACTTATGAAGTCATTGTAGCGTCCTACCATGTGCACTGATGGTTTCCTATGTGTCCTCATAAGCTACATAACTAGGCAATTTTGAAATAATATTTGGTCTCTAACATAAAAAAAGTCTTTTTGTGTTACATGTTTTAAAATAAATTTAGTTTTAATCAATTTTTCAACAATATCACAAGTATTTTTTAAAAAAAGCTATGCATTTTTCTAAGAAGCCATTAAAACATATCCTGCTTTGCCGTTTTTTTGTTTTTAATATTGTTTTAATTGTAGATTTTTATAATTGTTCATGAATATTCTTAATTTTTTTTTGGAAATCGCTATATGTTCTTGAAGCGGACTTGGTTTCATAACCTCATCTTAAAATGCCATCAAATTTGAACTTACTTTTTTTTCTAGTGGCAATTCACCAAATCTCAAGGAAATATTACATGACATACTAGTGAGTTTTCGTAACAACATTTTAGCAGTGTTTTTTTTTGTTTTTAAAAAGTTAAAATATTCTTTGAAATGTTACCTTTAATGTTTTGTTTTTTTTTGCAATTAACATTTACTTATCAATATATTAACATATGTAGATAAAATAAACTATAATCTAAAAGGCGTATTACCTACTTTGTTTCTCAAATCTTAAACGTTTAGAAGCGCGAGATCCAAGGACAATAAATACACTTACATCATACCAAAAGAGTAAGAATTTAAAAATAGAAAATGGGATTCCCGAACTCAATTTCTAACGCTGTTTCTGTTCTTAAATTAGAAGCAAGTTACTATAATTTGTCTATATTTAGTTTCCCAGCTTTAATGTTGAAGAATTTTAAAATTTGTTTTGTTTCAGAGCACCTTTAGTTTCTTCTTTCCGCCTTTATGCCCAGCGCCCCCTTACCGCCTCATTTTGTGCCCAGCGCCCCCCTACCGCCCCTTTGGCTCTCAGCGCCCCCCAAAATATCGAAAACGCCCCCTAGGGGGCGATATCGCCCCCGTTGAAGACCACTGGCTTAGACAAAGACGGTCTGGAAATAGCAAAATGAATGATTGACTTGGTCAGTCATAGCCTGAGATGAAACAAACATTGACGGTATAAGAAATGTGATGGCCATCTTAACTAATCCTTACACAACTAAGTTTGGCAATTGTGCGGCAAAGAAGCCATTGATTGATCAAAGAGAGATGCGCAGACGAACATGATTTCTAATTATACTTTAATACACATGTGTAACACACATCATCATATAGGCCTACTTAACACTTGAAAGGAGTCACCACATTTCAAAATTAATTTTGATATAGTAAGTTACGCACTTTAAACATTGGTGAAAAAAAAGAATGATATAAAATTAAAAAAAAACAAAAAAACAAAACAAAAAAAAAAAACTGTCTTTCCCTGCAAATATGTCATACTTTTAGGTCTATTAATATTAAAGAAGATAGATATCAGGTTTAGGAATTATTGTTGTTCAATAGTTGTACACAATTAAGGTCCCGAGGTTCAAACTGACAAGAACATCATTCACGTAGAGTAACCAACTATGTGGATGGTTTAATTAACAAAAAAAAAAAGAATTTAATTGTATGATACTGATATATGTATATTTACAATGAGAATGATAGAATGATGAATAGATAATATATATATATATATATATATATATATATATATATATATATATATATATATATATATATATATATATATATATATATATCATATATAGATAGATATTATTCAATAACTCACATAAGCACCTTGCTACTGCTACCACTTGTCACCGTGATTTCGTAGTCAACCAGACGCTGACCGACTGACGTCACAATACTGCCAACATCGGCAGTAATAAAGTTAGACCTCAGCTGATCCCAACTGCTGCCAACTGATGTGTAACGGCCCTGACACTCAACGCCGTCGACGATCGCCCGTCTGACAATGACACTCAAGACTATATATATATACACTATATATTTCGAGACAACAAGCGACGCCCACACTGGCAAAGACTCGAGCTCAGTTTATACAACTCCAACACTGGCACCCTATAAACGAAATAACACAAAATTCAACCTCTATTCCTAAACTAGAAACAGCGACAACCTTCATATATAACATACAATAAGAAATATCACAACAAAGTAACTCACCCTAAAACAGGGGTCCCAAAAATCCTACTGAATAATATAAGTCCAAGAAACTAGTACAGACTAATAATCTTTTACGGACTAACACACTTTCCGTTTCAACCAAATTCAGAGGGTGAACTGTCTCAGTACAACGAATGACCAATAAATGTCACCGGACTTTGTGACGTAGCAAAAACAATTCAAAACAAAACTACAAGGCACTCTCGCCCCGAACAAGTAATACGAGTAGAGAAAAAACAGAGTTAGGACAAAACAAAAGACACTTGTCTAAACTACGCGACAATAGAGACCTCATCAAAAATGCCACCCAGGACCTTCACCTACTAAAATCAGGTACTTTTATACACATCATATAGGGGGCCTATAAGTATGCGCTATTTTGTCTTGCGCTATTTTGTCGGGAAATTTTGCGCTATTTGTAGGCGCTATTTTGTCCGCGCTATTTTATCGGGTCACCGCGCGATACTACACCTCGAAAACGGTCCTTTGAGTGAAAAAACTGGTACGCATGAAGTAACGTCTGTATTGTATTGGATAAGATAAGATAAGAAGATAAGATAAGAGTTGGCTCTGTACGGAGACAGGACAACTCTGCAAAGAACAGCCATGTTGTCAGAGATTAATGTTCTCAACAGGGCGCCTTAGAGTAATGAGACTTACACAGGACCGCCACTCCAGCTAACGGGACACTGATGTTTCCTTTGTGGAACGGTGTGGGTGACTTTTTTGGACTGGGTTACCGGGCTACTTGTTCCATCCCCACCGCTCACCCAAGTTATCCCGGAAGAGGCCTTTGTTCGCTTCCTGTTCTTAGCCTATCTAGTTCCACAAGCCTACTAGACGTTTCTGCGGAGGCAACACGCTGAGGCGACGGGGGCTGGATCCAGAGGCGTAGCTAGGAGGATGGGGGAGGGAGGGGGAATTTTAAAATCCTCACCGGGCCCCAACTTGAGGGTGGCCCAAAATGAGTGTTTTTTTACATTAAATATTACAAAAAAATATAGGCCTATAACGCAAAATGCAGGGCCCTCCAAAGAGGTCACGCCTCCCCCCGGACCACCTAATAATGGCAAGTTCCTATAGCTACGCAACGGGCTGGATCCACCAGAAGCGCAAAGAAGTGTGAAAATGTGGCACTGATTTAGATCTAGAAGCTATGAGAGGCATGAGCATGAATTAGTCAGTAATTATTTAGATGCCCGACTCTTGTAATAATGACCTAACCGTATGCCCTAACTAGTGATAATATAGATTTAGGTTTAGTCAGCAAAATCTACATATAGACTAGATCTAGATTCTAGATTTTGATCCTAGAATCTAGATCTAAATTGATTCCAATATTTTATTGTCGAAAAAACAAAAAAGCGAATCATTTTTAGATTTGATATGAAGTACGTTGACATGATAAGTTGAAGTTGTTAATATATTTCGCCTTTTATTTTCACATAATATAGATCTACTCTAGATCTGGACTCAAGTCTCTACACACTTATATAGATCTAATCTAGAATTAGATAGATTGTCTTAGATTTAGACTAGTATAAATCTAATAATAGAGCCTATTAAATCAACTTAATCAAGATCTAAAGATGTATGTTTACTAATATTTAAACAAACTAGTTACCAGTATGAGTAGTCAGTAGTTTCAGATCTAGATCATGTCGATCATCTAGATTGTCACTAGATCTATATAGTAATATAGATCTAGTGTAGATCTAGATCTTAGTCTTAGCAGATCTAGATCTAGATGTAGTAGTAGAGTGACTAGAGTAGAAGAGACTAGTTATGACTAGTAAATTAAGTTATATAAAGTGACTAGATCTAGTTAAATCTAGTAATACTAGTAATAACTAGACTACTCGAAAGGCTAGAATAATACTCATATCTCTAGACTCTAGATCTAAAGTTAGCTATCTTAGTATCTAGAATAGTAGTCTAGAAAAACTAGATCTAGCTATCTAGAACAGTGATGCCCAAAGTGCCAAAGTACGGCCCACTGGCCAAAACCGGCCCGCGACATGATTCCATCTGGCCCGCCGAGGAACAAAAAGTAGAAAATTCTCCCCCTTCAAAAGAAGTTGAAAATGTATGTTTACCGGGTTACCCTCGTTATAGGGCCCCTCACTTTTTCTCTGACTCTGATGGACTGGTACCATGACATTTAACTAGTGTGCGTTAACGAGTTTATGAACTGGAACTCTGAATGTAGAGTCTACCAGGAAAAGTGAATGGATCTTTGTTGTGGAACATAAGCCAACATATTTGTTTTGTAAAGAAAGTCTGACTGTTTCAGAAACAATAACATATACAGCGGCATTATAAAACAAATATGAAAGCCTTCTTGGTTTGAGCTGCGTATAAAAGATTGGTTAAACTATGCCAATAGATTTGAGGGTCGATGAGAATATTTACCAAATAGAGATAAGAAAATAAGTTGGTGGTAGCTACAATGTTGCTCACATTTTAAGTAGAGAAATGAAGCCATTTTTAGATGCGTAAAATTGATAGACTTTAAATATCCCATTAAAGTAATGTAAATACTAGGTCCAATAGTTTTAAATCGTTTCAGGTGAATTTCCATTTCATTTTTGTTTTTACCTTTTATTGATGTGGCCCGCGACACACGTGTCGAAAGTTAAAATGGCCCGCAAGTCGAATTAGGTTGAGCATCACTGATCTAGAATATGTAATATTCTAGACAGTTAATAAGATAGAATACTAGATCTAGTTAGATCTAATACTAGTTTTTACTAGATCTATAGTAAATAATGCTACTCGAACCCCTTCATGTTAAGATACTTCTTGAACACCCCACTCAGCCCACTGTATTATTTAAAATAAATTTACCTTAAAAATAGCCTTTATTTCGATAGATCATGTACTCTGTAGTGAATTTCTAGTTCTATGTCTACATGATGTAGATCCTAGATAAGGATCACCAGGTGACCAGATATTTGAGGAGCGAAAGTGGGATACATTTTGATTATGGCACATAAAAAATAAGGCTCTTCTCAGATGTTACCAAGCAATGGTGTTTTCAACAATCTACACGTCATCTCAGTAGGATATTTGTAAATAAAAAAAAAGCTGCATTTATTTTTAATTTGCTAATACTGTATCTCCCTCCAAGCTGTGTCAATGAAAATGAAAAAACATTCTTAAGCGATGCTGTTACTCTGAAACCTTATTAATGGACACTTGAATCTTCTTGTACAGTTTTTGACTAGGCTTTCAAGAAATTATCTTGTCCAAGTAGTGGACTTGCTTTTAGTGTTAACTGTATTTTCATTGGTCTGCATTCAATGCAGAAAATTCAGTAACAGCATTTGTTCCAGGTCTGTACAAAAAGAATTCAACTATCTTTTTGTATTTCTCCAAAGAGCAAAGAATTCTTCTGAAATATAAGAAAAATTTCAATGCATTGATCGTCCAACCTTGTACTCTTGGAATTCCAGTCAGAGGTTTAATGGAAGCATAATTTGCCGCAACATTTAATATAACTGATCTGTAAAAATTGAAACTTTAACCCAAAAAATAGATGACTTTCTGAAACAATTTCCAAGGATGGAACATCTTTCATTGAGGTTCATCTAAAATTGGCAACACTAATTTACTTAAAAATTTATGATTGTTGCTACTATATCTTTTTTTTTTCTTAACGTCTTGCATAATATTAAGTACTTTATTGAGGAAAACCTTTTCATGCTTCTGAAGTACTGTACTGCATGGAATATTACAGCAATGTTGAGTACAAATGCAGCCACAATGCAGCACATGGAAGAAGCTTTTGATTATAATGTGGCACAAGACAAGGAATATAAAAGCAGAATATACTTGAAATAGTCTCTCCACTGCAGGGATCAGAGATAACTGACTGGTCTTTCCATATCCTGAAATTCTGAAAGGCAAAAGTACTAGTAGGTCTAGGGGTTTCTAACTACACCATAGATGAGCGCACATTACAGGTTGGGAAACAGAACATGCATGTGGTACAGGACACACAAGAAAATAATTACTTTAGTTTCAAGAGTAAAATGGTTGGAGGAATAACAATGGTGGGGAGAATAATTATCAATCTTAAAGCTATCTGTATGTGAATAACCAATAACCATAGATAAACACCAAAACCTTAAGGACATAAATGAGCTTTTCATAGAAACTTTACACAACCTAAGTTTAGATCAAATCATTAAAAAGCCAACTAGATTAAACAACACATTAGATCTCTTCTTAACCAACAGACCTGGATTAGTAGTTGATTATGAAATTATCCCTGGTCTATCAGACCATGAGATCATAAAAATACACAGTCAGATAAAAGCAGTAGCCAATACAAAACCCAAAAGAAAAATCTTACTCTGGAATAAATGTAACCTAACACAACTACACCAAGCTGCACTAAACTTTCAACAAACATTCTTATTAGAAAAAGACATTAACCAACCAGTCGATGACCTCTGGAATTTCATTAAAAACCATCTTAAAAGCATAATAGAAAATCATATACCAACTAAATACACATCAAACAAAATAAATAAATGCTGGTTTAATAATAGACTAAAGAAGCTTTGTAAACAGAAGGAAAACCTCTATAGAAAATTTAAAGAAACTAATGCAGAAAGAGTTTACAAAAAGTATATAAAAATTAAACACTTAACCCAAAAAGTAAGCAGACAGCTGCAGAGTGAATACATAAACAATGTAATATCTAAAGATAACAACAAAAACCTATGGTCATACATTAAGTCTAAGAAAATGGAAACAACAGGCGTAGCGCCATTAAAAGATGAACATAACATAATACATAATGATAATGAAACTAAAGCAAACATTCTAAACAAATACTTTGCATCAGCATTCTCAGCCCCAGGAGACAAAGACATATTACTGAATTTGAACCAAGTAGACAACATAGAAGATATAGTAGTACAAGAAAATGGAATTCAAAAACTATTAGCCAACACCAAACCAAATAAAGCTTCTGGACCTGATGGTATTCCAGCTAGATTACTCAAAGAACTAAGTAATGAGCTAGCCCCAGTGTTCAAAATACTCTTTCAGGCTTCACTTAACCAGGGCAGAGTACCAAAGGACTGGAAAGAAGCTAATGTCACCCCCCTATTTAAAAAAGGAGAAAAATCTGACCCAGGGAACTACAGACCAGTATCACTTACCAGCATCACATGTAAAATCCTAGAACACATAATATGTAGCAACATCATAAACCACTTAGACAAACATAATGTCCTCACACCATACCAACATGGCTTTAGGAAATATAGATCATGTGAAACACAACTAATAGGACTAATTGATGATTTTTCAAAAGGTTTAGATAATAGTGAACAAATAGATGCTATCTTACTAGATTTTTCTAAGGCTTTTGACAAAGTTCACCACCATAGTTTGCTTAAAAAATTAAAATATTTCGGCATTAATGGTCCACTGCATCAGTGGATTAAAGACTTTCTGATAGGGAGAGAACAAACTGTAATAATAAATGGCTCTAAATCAACACCGATAACAGTAAACTCAGGTGTACCTCAAGGTACAGTCTTGGGTCCACTACTATTTTTAATTTACATAAATGATTTACCAAATTGCATTAGTTCAGGAACAAAAGTCAGATTATTTGCAGACGATTGCATAATATATAGAACAATAAAAACAACACAAGACACAGATATTTTACAAAGAGAATTAGATGAATTACAGAAATGGGAATCAAATTGGAGCATGTCTTTCCACCCAGAAAAATGTCAGTTGTTAAGAGTAACAAAAAAACTAAAACAAATTAATTCCACTTATCTTATTCATGGCAAACCAGTATCACAGACTATAAACGCAAAATACCTAGGTGTTATAATAAATGAAAAACTATCATGGAATCCACATATTGATGAAACTACAAAAAAATCAAACAAAGCATTAGGATTTATTAAAAGAAATTTCTATAAATCAAATAAGAACATAAAACTAAAATGTTACTTAACCTTGGTTAGGCCAATAATAGAATATGCATCCTCCGTTTGGGACCCCTCAACTCAAGAAAACATTAAGAAACTGGAACAGACACAAAATAGAGCAGTGAGATTCATAACAAACGAATATTCACATTTGACTAGAGTAACACCTTTAGTAAAATCACTAAATTTAGAAAGCCTTCAGGACAGAAGGCTCAAAAGTAAAGTAGCAATCATACATAAAACACTGAACCATAATCTTCAAATACAAAAACAAAATTTAATAAAATACTCTGAAAGACACAAAGATAAAGGCACATTCCTCGTCCCATATGCTAGGACAAATTTGTACAAATACTCCTTCTTCCCTAGTGCTATTAGAGCATGGAATGGGTTGCCTGAGCTAGCCAGGAAAACCAGTGACTTGGCAGAATTTAAGTCATTGGTTAATATGCATGACTAAATGCATGACGCGTAGGACGTAATCATCTTCTTTTTTGAAGTAACGTCTGTATTATATAAGATAAGAAGATAAGAATGATATAATGATATATAATCAAATCATCTTATTGACTGCTTATGGTACAAATATGAGAGCCCTTTTGTTTATAAGACTTTCTTTGTGGATACTTTTGTTTTTATTTTGGGCGTTTTTTTTTTTCTATCCCTAACAAATACTGCATTTATGAGAAAATATTTCTGACATCAGCCTTCAGTTTTTAATGTATTTTTATTCTTTTAATTACAATAACATTATCATTTGTTTCTATTCTACATACTTATTACAGTTTTGACCTGAATTTCATGTTCACCATTTGACAAGCATTCAGGTTCCACTAAAAATGTCTGGGAAAAAGAATGATGACTCTAAAGAGGTAAGTCTTCTGATATTTTTTAATTCTGTCTCTTTAAGAAAACTGTTCATGCATAGATTGCAGTCTTTTTAGTCATTTATTTGCATCACGGAACATAATTATGATCTAATTTTCTCTATAAGACAATGTACTTTTTGTCTCTAATGCATTACTGTTGTTTTTCATATAATTCTATGAATTTTGCTACAATGTTTTCTCTATCATTACTGTTACTCGCCTCTTTCTTTTTTTCTTTCTTTTTTTAATTTTTAGAAAGTAATTTGTGTTATAGATATGGTAATAAAAAAAGGTATGTTCTCAATCATCATTTCTCTTTTTATGTACATAGGAGAGGACAACTTCAGATAGTGCAAAAAAGAGTTATGATTCCAGTGGTTCTGACAATGAGTCTGACGAAGACACTTTCTCTCTCACTACACTTGTGAGTTGATTTGATCAGCATAACTTTTAGAATATATATATATTTCCTTTCATGTAGAATTTAGAAGTCATCAGATTTATTGCCAAGGTTATTAAAATCTCTGTTTTTACTATCATTTTGTTCAAACAGGAAATCAGGGAACCAGCTCCACCAGTTTATATTGGGTAATTTGTTTTTAAAAAATGTAGCTGCTCATTTAACTTATACAAATTGATTAATTATATACAGTGATTATTCTATATATCCAGTTGTTAAAGTTGTATCTTTTCCATAGATTATTTTTATCTATATAAGATCAGTAGTCATCATTTCGAAAATTTCAGAAATATTTTACAAATGAAAACATTTGTATTTATGATCTTATGAATGAATAAGAATCAGAAATATAATAAATGTTGTATATATTTAATTATAATTTAATGAAATTTAAAACAAATAATTGAAAAGCTCTTATCTTCCTCAACAGGACAGGGTTGGTCTATGATGAAATCATGACCATGCACAAATGTGATTGGGATCCAGATTTTCCAGAAAATCCCCTGAGACTGACTGAGCCTTATAAAAGATGCTGTGAGCTTGGTTTGATTGAAAGATGTGAACGAATTGAGGTTATTTTTTAAATTTTTGTATACAAAGAAGTTTCAATAATAATAATAAAATCATATCTTTTAAAAACATGCAATACATCCAACTCATATCTCTCTCTATATATATAAAAGAGCTAACAGCTCAGCTGGCTAGAAGAAGAAGAATAAAAAAAAGTTTCTAATATTTGTGTATTTCAGTTTTTCATTAGATTACATTTTTGTTATTTGTACATGAAAGCTTTTTATTAACCTAGTATTTAAATTGGAGAAATAGTTTCTTGTATTGTTGTTATGCAGTGTGCTTCTTCAGTGTAAAATTCCTATCAGGTTGTGTAATGATTTTTTGTCTATTTTCTTTCCACCGTATAGAGTAAGAGAGCAACAGATGAAGAGATTTTGACCAAGCATACTAAGGAGCATCTTGAATTGACAGCCAAGTCTGTCTCCATGTCCTATGAAGAGAGAATGGAACTGTGTCAGAATTATGATGCCTGGTATTGTAATGATGTAAGTTCCATGGCATTTTAATTCTTCTCATTGCTGCTTTATATTGATTGAACTGATCTAAGTGTCCAGGATGAAGGATAAGAAATAAATATATGTTTTTTATAATTTCATAATGTTTTTTGAGAAGAAAAAAACATGGTGCTTTTGGTCAGGACTTTCAATAAAATTATCCAAGTACATATAAGTTATCTTCACTTTATTTTGGTAGGCCACTAGTTCACATGTATTGGTAGAGTCATACTTACGAAAGTCCATAATGGATATAATTTTTATTGTCTTTCATGACCATGCACAAATGTGATTGGGATCCAGATTTTCCAGAAAATCTGAAAAATCTTTTTATAAATTACATTTTAGATATTTGGATTAATAAAAAGAAATATTTTTTTCTGAGAATTTATTTGTAAGCATTTTCAAAAATTTCTATATTATTTTATAATTGAATTGTTTAGAAAAATAGTTGCATTTGATGTAGAATTACTATTATTATTATTATCTTATTTCAAGAAAAATGTTTATATTAATGTAACCAAATTCAATGTATTTCAGTACACTTATGATGCTAGTATGATTGCAGCAGGAACTACAATCCAACTGATGAATGACATCTTGGAAAGCAACTTGACAAATGGATTTGCAATGGTTAGGTGAGTGAATATCAGTGGATATCTCTTTAGTATAGCTGACACTCTCTTTGCATGTACTTGTCAGTTATATAGAAACAAAATATAGAAATATGTAACTAATTGTAACCAATAATGTTACACTATGCATTTTGATTAACCCAGTATTTAATTTTGTATATAATATTTTATACAATGTTAGTTCTCATTATATTTCTTTGATGTGGGAAGCGTGGTCGAGAGGCTAAGTGCGCTTGAACTTGGCTTGGCTTGGCTACCTAGAAGGGGGCTCGAGGTTCGACACCCGACTCGGGCAGAGTTGAGTTTACTGAGCGCCTAAAGGCAGCACGCAAAACCAACTCCTAGATACCCCCTCCACCCACTGGTCCACAAATGTGATTGGACCAAAGCGCTCTGAGCATGCTATAAGCATGAAAGTAGCGCTATATAAAAGCTATAAATATATATATATATCCATTATATCCAGGCATAAGTCAGAGCTGAGTGAAAAAAACTAGTGTTTAAAGTTTATTTTCTTACGTGTCCTGTTTATGTCTCTTAGCCCTAACCTCCTGCCAAGAGACAGTGCTCAGAGTTTTGACACTGTACTGTCAAAAGTACAATCTATACAGTTTACCATAGAAGAAGTTTGATGATTTAATAAATCAAGACTTTTTTTCTGTTATGTTTATTATTCAGCTTCAGATTTAATTTAAAGCGTATTTTTCTTGTTTTAATATCTGTGTCTCCTTTAGGCCACCAGGTCATCATGCTATGGAGTCTGAATTCAACGGTTACTGCACTTTTAACAATGTGGCTCTTGCTGCTCAAGATGCTATAAATAAAGGCGTAGAAAGGTGAGCATTTTATTAGGTTGTGTTTTTTTGTATTACTGGTAGTTCAGTCTTCTGTCCTGGAGTCTTTCTGAATTTAGTGATTTTACTAATTGTGTTACTATGGTCTAAAGTGAATATTCAGTCTTTTTAAATCAAATTTTATGTTTTATGAGTTGAATAAAAAAAAAAAGGCTCTCTCATTTTCTCTCATTTTGTTGTTCTGTTATATTCTTTTAGAATTCTAATTGTGGATTGGGATGTGCATCATGGTCAAGGCATTCAAAGATTATTTTATAATGACCCAAGGTAACTTTTAAAAATTATTCACTTTTTATTTCATACCAGTAGGAGGTCGGTCATAGTAAAATCGTTTTTTTTTAGAAATTAGAATTTTTGTCTGTTCTAAAGGCAATTACTCTTGTTGAAAAAATAGCCTTAACTTTCTGAACTTTTGTAAAAGACAGATTTTTCCATTTCTATTTATTTATCTGTAGAGTATTGTATTTTTCCATTCATCGCTACGAGTATGGGAAATTCTGGCCTGAACTAAGAGAGTCTGACTATGACTACATTGGTGAGGGCCCAGGAAAGGGTTTTAATATCAATGTCCCCCTTAACAAGGTAAAAATAGGTGCCATGTTGTCAATTTGTAAAAAAAAATAATGTTCTTGTCAAAGCTTTGAATTCAAACTGATTAAAGTAATTAAATTATTTTTTAAACATAGATATAAATAGAGATTTGGAGTATGTCACATTTGTATTCAAACATGAAAAAAATTTTTAAAAGAATCAATTAGATGACAATCCTCTATAGTTGATTGAATTTACACTATCAGCTATTGCCTTATTCATTGTTTTGTCTCACATGCTACTCAGTGTTCAATGTCCTAATTATTGTTTTTTTTTTTTACTCTAGATTGAGATGACTGACAGTGACTACATGACAATAGTTCAACAAATTCTTCTTCCCTTGGCATATGAAGTAAGTGAAAAAAAAAAAGATGGTTTTGAACTTTACTCTGAGCATTATTAGAATACAGATAGTTACAGACTAGATGGACTTATAAATGTCAATAAATTAGAATACATTAAAATTAGTATAATAATAAGGGTTGTTAATATATTTATATATATAAGTAAGTATAGTTGGACAAATGGTGTATTGTTTCTTTGCCATGCTTAGTCAATGAAGGCTAATACATTTGGAGAATCAAGTGGTTTATTCAGTCTAAGTCTATATACTCAATCATCTTTAATAGATAGCTGTGTTGGGAAAGATAAAAACATTGTTTAGTTAAGTTCCAATATCTGTGGAGGAAAACAATTGAGATGTTTTTCTGCTTAGCCACAGTTTCTAGATCTAATTGATGCTGTTTTGTGGTATGATAGGTTTCATTATTTTTTATGAAATATTGTTTCTTTCATTTAGCGATTTCTTCAATGTTTGTTTTATATTTTTTTACACATTAATTAAGCTGTTTTGTGGAAGGGAAAGTTTGATAAAAAAAAAACAACAACACTGTGGCCTTCAATTCAAATAAAATCAACTTTTTATTAAGTATAATGAAGAAAAATGTTTTTTTAGATCATTAGTTTTGAATTACTAAGCCAAGCTTATTACAATGAGTTTGACTAAATTAACCAAAATGTGTCCTTCTATTTCCTTCAGTACAACCCCCAGCTAGTCCTTGTCTCCTCAGGCTATGATGCAGCTGTTGGCTGTATTGAGGTACAGCACATGACATGCTCAACTTGACATTTATACATTCTTCATAACCCAGTAGATGTGTGGAGTTTGTCTATTTATATATGCACTTTTTGTTGGCCAACATTCAACATATTTAACAGAAAGCTTAGATTTAAGTGAGCTTGACAGTGCAATTTTCAGTTTTAAAGTTTATATCATTTATTTACAAACAAAAAATGCATATATCAAGAAGAAAGTGCTAAAATGACCATTCTTTCTACCTTTTTGCTTAATTTGTATTTATTGTAAAACAAAGCACACAAAAATAAGTTAACAATGTTTCACCTTTTACAAATTAGTTTTGGATAACATTTTGGCATTTTTTTCCTAATGTTTGCTTGCCTGTTTAGTTTCTTTCATGTAGCGATGCTTTTATTTTATGTATGTTTCTTTAGTTCAGCCCTCAAATAGTGCTTGTATCTTGTGGGTTTGACTCAGCCGTAGGGGATGAAAAGGTATTTTTAAAAAATAATGCTAAATTTGATAGACATTAATTGACAAAACCCCTCTAATGTGCACTTGCTTTGCTAAGATAAAGGTGTAGCAGCTTTAAAATTTATGTTCTGGGAAAGATGTGCCATTGTAGTTGATTAGAAAATTAGGCAATAACCAAAACATTTGATGATCCAATTTAAGTCTTTAGGTATTTAAATACTCCTCAACATTCAGTAAGGGACTTTTGTTTAGGACAAGTCAATAACATAAAAATTAGTTATAAGAGCTTAATATTTATATTTAAAGGTTCTTTTTTTAAAGTAATGCATTTGCTCATAAAAAATTGCTTTGAGTTCTCTCGTAAAAAAATTATTATTTATCACATTATTTTATTAATATTATCATCATTATTGTTTCTTTTGTATTTTTACTGTGTCAAAATATAGCTTGCATAATAAACTTTCATCATTTATCAGCATTTATTCTCTATTGTATGCTTTAGAAAAATTAAAATAAAAAATAAATAAAGTTGCATGTTTTTATTAACACTATATACAACATGTAATTACTTATCTAACATTTCAATTCTTTAATTCTTCCTAAAATGATTTTTTATTTAAAAATTTTATTTGGAATCATGGTATTAAAAGTGTAATAAATTAGTAACACTTTTATGTAATATTTAAACATAAAAAAGTACCAATCATGGGTATTATTTCATATTATCAGTGAAAAGTGAAAAGTTTTGGTATTTTTCGATATTCATTTTTTCTTGTTTAATGTTATCAAAATTACTGGATAACAAAAACAAAGAAAAAAAAAAAGAAAACAGGAAAATGAAAGAGTTATTATTTCAAATTGTGGCCTACCATATGACTTATTAAAAAAAAAATTTGAATTTCTATTTTTCCCTCTTTCAATTGCATCTTTAATTATAAATGAATCTTTGCCAGAATCAATTATATTGTTGCATTTATTTATTTTTTATGTATATTTTCGTATAGCTCTTCTTTGGATATCATTAAGCTTATGATTTATGATGTAAAATTTTACTCTATCTTATGCCGAATAATATTATTTATCATGGTTCACAATATTATTATAATGGTTGTAACATCAATCCTTTGAAATAAAAATCCCCTAAGAATTATCTAAACAAATTAAAATTACTTGTGCATAGTTATAGCTAATTTTTTAAAATTTATTTTTGTCAAAACTTTTGGACTTAAGTAATCTTTAATCTGTTTTTTTGGCTTGTCTAGCATTAGTAAACTGGTTTTTTGACTGTTATTTGCAAAAATAGTTAAACACCATCATTAAAAGTTTGCAGTCTATTAATAAGAAGAATAGTGTCTTTTATTTTAGATCTGAAGAAGTTCTAACATTTTTACATTTTGAGAAAAAGTAATAGATGTCTGCAGAAATGTTTTTATTTTTTATGGTAATCTTTGTTGCACTTTCTCAGGGAGAAATGCTGATTACACCACCTATGTATGCACACATGATACACCATCTCCTAGCATTAGCTAAGGGCAGAGTCTGTGTGGCCCTTGAGGTAAACTTTAGTTATCTTAATAAAGATCTGCATTGTTTTCTAATTTGGTTGATTATTATGTATTAGTACAATATCAAACTCTGCCTTGTGACTTCACATTTTTTAAAGCACTATGCACTTTGTTTTTACCACTTTAGGGAGGCTACTGCATTAAGTCATTATCTGAAGGATGTGCTCTAACTTTGAGAAGTTTACTACAAGACCCTTGTCCATTGATCCCAGCCACAGTTGAACCATCTGACAGGTAACAAATAAACAATGAGCATTCATCTGAATGTTACTCAACATATAAGTTTTTAAATTGATGTACTGTATGGACAGGATATGTTACCAAGAAATTGATAGTATTATTAAAATGTAATTTATAAAGCTTGTATTCTTCCTGTTTCTGACTGTATGGCTATGTAATTAAATATTTTGAACTGAACACTTGTACATGGTGGTGCATATTTTTTTCCCATCCAAATATGATGTGTGGAAAGATACATTTCTCAATCAGTAAACCTTTCTCTGATGGCAAATTAATTCATTCACCTGTGCCGCCATGGTTGGGTAATATCATTATTTATGCTGGCTGTAATGAAATAAAAATATGACAATAATTATGACAAGTTCGGATCATGCACAATTTGGAGCCTTGAACAAAAGTATAGTTACTGAGTAAAGGATTGAAATACTGCAAGTAAAAAGGATATGTAGGTTTCTAAAAAATGAGTGTGCAGTTTCTTTTTCTTTGGTTGAATGGGTGTGTTCCCTGTTGATTTGAATTTGTTCTCACTTGTTGAAATATAATTCAGCAGTTCCTCATTCTCTTGAATGAAGCACAGAACAAATCAAGCAATATCTTCTTTGTTGTAATTGCCATGAGAGTTGACTCTAAAACTTGAAACTCTCGGCCTTTGGAAGTTTACCTCCACTGCCTGTCTGAACAAGCTTCTGTCTGGAGAAGATCCAAGCTGATGTAAATTATTACATCCCTATTACCAATGGCTCATATACCAAGGCGCTCAGATTAGAATCAAGGCTAATGGCTGAGCACACCGGGAAAACTCCCTTATTTTCCTTATCTGTACCACATCAGACATGCAGGTGTCCGCCATAAAACCTTTTATTTTGAGGAATTTTGTGTCCATAGTGACATTTTTGTTGGGGCTTTCTTTCATCCCTGCCACTGCAATGGACTTTGGTCCATAAGCACTCCAATGGGGGTTCTTTTTTTCTTACCTATTTGTCTTCTTTAACGACTGTTTCCACTTGAGCACCATGATGAGGCTGAGAAGCAATATAAATTCCAAACACTTTGATAAATATATTCAGTGGCAACAGCATCACAAAGCCAAATCACAATAATCATAAAATTATGATAGTTAAGCCAAATTATTCATATTAGTGAAACAAACTAGCTTTGCTCTGGCTACTAGATTGTATTCCATTTTATAGAGATTTTCTTGGTAAAGTAAACAAAGTCAAAGTCGCTAAATTGAATTTCACTCTTGCTAGGGTTAGGATTAACCCTATCCCTAATCTAAAAGTGTGGCAGTTGTTTTTCCTATCAAATCTCTTTTATTACCGTTAAATACGTTTTAAGTCAAAAAATGAAAGTCTGCTGCTTCCTCCGTATTAAAATCATTTTGTGCTAAAAACAGAAGAGTACTAAAAAAAAAATAATTGATTCTGCTGTGCTAATAAGTGAACACAAAGTAGATATTAAAAAAACACATAGCTTCTAAACACTTTCATTATACTGTCAACAGATACACCAAAAAGATAACTCTTTAAAGTTGTCCCACCATGTAGGAACTTCTCCAATATCTTACTAAGCCTAGTTTTCAGCTGGTCATCTAGAAATTGTTATTTCCAGGTCTTTGCATTCACCTACTTTATTTTTTCTTATCTGTGGCTGTGCTTTGTGACAAATAGTCTTTACCGGTACATTTAGTTTATAATTGATCTATTTTTCTTTTAGTTTCTTTTTAGTACAAAAAATTTTTTTTTTCCTTACAGTCATATTTATGCTTTATTTTGAAGCCAATATGCTTTTGATTTCAATAAAATGTAACAATGTACATTATTAGCTGAAGTTACCAATACAATAAGAAATACAAGTACAAATAACAAGGTTCACTAACAATACAGCTTGTATTCATCAAATATTTCAGCATTGTCACAACCATCTTGAATCTGGTCAAAGTACTGAGCCCCTACTGGAAGTGTTTCAAACATTATAAGAAATTGGAGTCCTTTGAAAAATGTGTATTTAAGGAAGTGAATAATTCACCACCACTGTAAGTAAATAGAGATAAAAAAAAACTATTGTAAATGGGACTCACACTTTTTACAGCAGCTTAGCTCTCTGCAAGTTTTACATTTTGGTTTATAGAAACAGTTACAGTCAGTTATTTCTTAGTTTAATGTTCTAGAGCAAAATGTAAATAGACAAATGACTTTTACAATCTCCAGAGAAGGTGTGGTATTCCAGACTTCAGAAAACAGACCAGAGAAATACAAGTTGACTGGTTTTTACCCTGTTCAGACTGATGAAGTGAAAAGAAAATTTCAGTGCATGATTGAGAACATCATAGACCAAACTAAACTAGGAGTTGCTGCGACCAGGTCAGTGTCTCATTAGTTATACAAACTCAAAGTACACCCTGACAATACTTCTGACTTTTGAAATTTTGACATTTTAAAAATTAATATTCTAAATTTGAAGAAGAAGAGTTTTTTTAACAACTTAAAATGATTTGCAAGCTTAAACATATTTGAAAGGATTTTTTCCATGTTAGCTGTCAACTCTCCTAACCAGGAAAATTAAATTGTAAATCTATTTTCTTTTTCATCTAATCAATGAAAAGATTTTGTTATCTACTCTTATTGTTGTAATTATTTTATAAGTTAAGAGATGTAGTTGAAGTAACACAAAGAGAGAGTTGATACATATTCATATGTTGATTTAGATTTTTACAAAGATTATATCAACTCACTTTGTCTATTTGGTACAAATTTTGAACTTGTTATTTTTCCCACTTCCCATTCTCGGAACAAGTTGAAACTTTGCACAATTATTCATTGTTTCTAATAAAACATAAATCAATTTAAAAAAAAATGATTAATTAATTAAATAGTGGTTAATGATTAACTAGTACATTGAAAAAAGGGAAATTAATATTACAATATTGAGTCCAAGGCTTAGATAAGGTTTTTAAAAAGTCTCTTTTATATTTTGCTTGTTATTTAATGGTTAACATTTTATGCTATGCACTATTAAACATTATTTTATACATACATTTCTGGATGGATATAGGCAGGGTATTTTAGACTGCAGGACTCCCTAACATACATGCAAAGAATTTAACTTTTCCTTTTAGCCAGTAATCTGTGTGTCTACTCATCCTGCAGGTGCTGCTACACATTTGATGCTCAGATGAAATGTCACAAAAATACTTTTTCATTGTAAGCATAATTTCTTTTTACATGGTTCAAAAGTTATAATTTTTTAAAATTGAAATATATGCTGTTAGCTATTTGACTAGTGTTATTTGTTTGGTTGAATAACATGTTTATTAGACCTAGTTTAACTGAAGTGGAATTCTGTACAAATGCTAACCTCTTATATCTAGGGTCCAGTTGTTGATCAAATTGTTATTTCAAAAAAACGATTTTATTATTAGTTTTAACATTAATATTTTGTAGCTAAAATTATAGGATAAACTATTTCATAAGAGGGCCAGTAATTGTGTTGCAATAAATTGTAAAAACTCTATTTGAGATATAAAACATGAAATAGTCTCCTTACTTCACTAAAGATCTCACCCAGAGAGACCTGCTAGAATTATCAGCATACACAAAAAGTTAACTCAATGGGGACTGTTGGACAGAAGCCTGATTGTACCAGTAAGTCTGTTTACCTCACATGCACACCTGTATATAAATAGTTAACTTGTAGTAGGTTTGTCTACTTCCAATGTACATGTATACATAAATAGTATAAAAGCTATGTTTAAGGGATATTATAATTTTATAAAAATTGGTTTCATGGGAATAGATAAAATTAATAATAATTGTTATAGCTATTGCGCTACTTTCGTGCTTATACCATGCTCAGAGTGCTATGGTCCAATCTCATTTAAGGACCAGAGGGAGGGGGTATCTGGGAGAAGGTTTTCCGTGCTGCCTGTAGGCTCTCAGTAAACACAACTCTGCTCGAGTCAGATGTTGAACCTTGAGCCCCCTTCATAGGTAGTCAAGACAAGCCAAGTTCAAGCATACTTAGCCACTCGACCACGCTTCCCAAAATTAGGCTGAGAATGGTGCTTAACTTAATATTCTAAATACATGGATCTACAGCACAGATATTTCACACTATGATAAGGTTTATTTACATCCAATGAACAGGCTTTAGAAATCCATTTGTACTGTCTGATTTATTTTCCATTTTAAGATGTTGGATTACATCATATTCTATAACATAGTTTGCACTTCACAATTTCTTGTATTCATTTGTTCACAGTCAAGGATAGCAAAAAGATCAGAATTACTTTGGATTCACAAGTGAGTTGATGGCTGGAGGAGCATATTGAGTAGCATCAAGTGACAAGTGCCTTGGTGCTTGTTATTCTTGTACAAAATGTCTCATTAATAATTTCATTAAGGTTTACTTTGAGATCTGTGGGGTACATGATCAAAATTTAGTTATTTTTTTGTGTCCACTGTTAGTTAATGTATTATGTAGCAGTCTAAAGGCTAATTGTCTTTGTTTTACCATCAAGTATTAAACAAAAGTGTCTGGTGGAGAGAGGTGTCTTTAAATTCTAGAATACTGATCAGCCCCCATGCCCCATCATTACTGAAATACCTTATCTGTGTAAAAATATGATTAAACCTCGTTGCTTTAAGCCCTATATGTTCTTTGTCCACTCTAGTTAAACAAAACCTTCGGATTCACAATTATTATAGTTCTACAACACTTATAAAAAAGGATAATCATTGTTTTGTTTTTCATCTATTTATTAATTCAGTGAGCAGTATGTTGATAAACTGAAAGTGACTGAACTGATGGATGATGAAAGTCTTAGAGATTTCCCACATGAAGCTGGATACCCCTCAATATATTGTCACCAGGTACTCAAACTGTTTCCACTTCTGTAAAAGTCTTGAGTTTAAAGCACTAGATCTACTTGTTTATCGCAGTTTTAAAAGATGCATACCTGGACTGTTGTTTTAACTAACAGTTTCTCTTCTAATCAGAAATCTTTGTACTGTGCCCTGTTGGCTGCTGGAAGTTTGTTGAATGTTGTTGAAGCTGTACTTACTAATCAGGTAAAATCACACTCTTTGTGCCTATTCTAAGGTTTATTCATCAATTACGCTATTTTAATTTTCAATTTTGGTAACTAAAATTCGATTGAAGATGTTTAAGTTATGAAAAGTAATTCATTATAATATGCTTTCAATGCAAGAGTCCATATCTTTTTTATATGTAATTTGATTTTTATCATCTGAACGATACTAAATCTAGTTTAAAGGAAATCTAAGCTTTACAGTCTACAGTAGGCTCCAGATTAAGCCAATAAAAATTTTCTGGTGATACATGGCTTTTTTAGAAATATGCCCTGTCTCAGTCTTTAATGGTTTACAAAATAATTGATGAAAAAATTTAATAATTGATATTTTGGTGTGTAGGCAAGTAGTTCTTTTGTGATGAATAGTCAGCCCTCAAAAATATTTGGTAGTATTTTATTTTTACAACTGTTATCATATAGTATAAAGCCCTTAGTCCCCAAAAAAATCTGGAAAACTAACTTTTTATCTCTGGTAAAATAAATGTATTCATATTTGTTGCCACTCATACATGTTGATAATATCACCGTTTGATCTTCAACAGGCACAGAGTGGAGTAGCTAATATCAGGTAAAGTGTTTTGTGTTTCCTCTTGCTGCATGGAATTAGGAAAGCCCCACATGTTTGTTTAGTAAAATTTTGTGTTTGAATGAAGTGGTATGAGTAATGGTGACAAAGCAAATAATTAGGTTTTGAAATGCAAGCCTATTTCTTTCATGCAGCTACCTTAAAAAAAAATGTACCAGTAATTGATGACTGCATTAAGATGACACTTTAAATGAAAGATAAAGTAGTATAAGTCAAAGTAGAAGCATAAAGCATAATTTGTGTGGGAAAGAGCTAGAAGGAGAAGTCTTGTATTTAAGAGCCAACATGTTGAATTTTTTTATTTAGCTTATTCCTTACATGGTCACTTCACTAGCTTCTATCACTGACTAAACTTTCAATCTCTCGTATGCCCAGACTTCCAGTCATAGCTAGTATTCACAATTCATATTTTCATGCTCTGTATTCAACAAAATTCACCTAAATACCTATGACACCACCCAACGCAATAACCAAGTTTACAAGATGTACTAGAATAAACATGTGGGCAAG
Source organism: Biomphalaria glabrata (assembly GCF_947242115.1). Lineage (NCBI taxonomy): Eukaryota > Metazoa > Mollusca > Gastropoda > Planorbidae > Biomphalaria > Biomphalaria glabrata. The sequence goes on along the minus strand of NC_074714.1, from coordinate 21,027,118 downwards.
TTATTGCAATATCTAGATTTTTACTAGTAAAGATCAATGGTCTTGCTGTTAATCCCCTTGTTAAAATTGTTGTGAAAATGTGATGCTTTCATCATTCCTTATGGTAAGAGAAAAACCCATTGTCAATCTTCATGCATTGCACATATCACAATGACAAACTAAATCTTTATGCTAAAAAATAACTTCTTTACTGTCAATATTATTTTAGACCACCAGGCCATCATGCAGAGTACAACAAAGCAATGGGCTTCTGTTTTTTTAACAATGTTGCTGTTGCTGCCAAGTTTGCTCAGAAAAAATTTGGAGTTAAAAGGTAAATTTACAAGTCTCATAGCAAATACTCCTTGATGTTGTACAACTATCATGAAACTACACTTGAAATATTATTACAGTCTCCCTAAGGGCAAAAGAAATCTTAATATTTTAAAATCAATTGTTCTTTTTCACAAAGCTTATATTAACTCACTCTGTCTGACTGTTTGGTAAAAAGTTTGTACATGTGATTTCTCCCACACCCAATCTCGGAACAAGCTGAAATTTCTCATAATTATTTCTTTTAGCTGACAACACTAGGATCAATAAAAAAAATTAACTAATTAATTAATTAGCTATTGATTTGTTTGGTATCTCAAACAAGGGAAGAAATTGTACTTGACTGAAGTGGGGGTATATGTTGAATTAGTTTCCTTTTATAGGTTGTTGTCCGAGGCTTAGTGAAAAACATGAAATTGCACGAGACTATATAAACAATAGATAACTATGCAATCTTCCATGTTAACAAGCTCTTCACCAGCACTGTGTTGGCTTTTTAAAAAATAAATACATGTAAAAAGCGATAACCCAGATACCCGTTTCTTTCTCCTCCACTCCTTTCCAACTGGGCGCACAGATTTATTATTGTTAGTCTAAATACCATCTATTACAAATTTAATTACATTACTGATCCAAACGAATTCATACATCTACACTTACTATAAGCTTTGTTTTTTAAAAACAAATTTTTTTGGTGTATTTTGCTTGTTATAGTTTTAGGGGAAAAGACAAAAGTCTTAAGCTACATCAAGTTAAAAGCAGTAAAGAAAGTTAGAGCATTCAAATTGTATACTAAGGTTTATATTTGAAAGATTTTTTTTCTCAAAATTCCATCATAAAAAATTTTTAAACCTATGTTTATGACAATATATTCAAGATCTGATCTTGTTTCTTGTGTTTAAATGTTACTAAAAATTTACCATCTTCATAATTTCAGAATTCTGATTGTAGATTGGGATGTCCATCATGGTAATGCTACACAACATCAGTTCTATCGAGATCCAAGGTGATATTTTAGTGTTACACTGGGATATTTCTATTTCACTATATCTTTGTCCTTCAGTTGAGTGGCCAAATGTTTTATGCCTTTCACTCGTATATAAAACACATTGCTAGGTGACATGATTCTAAATGATACCCCCAATTTTATTTTTTTTTTCAAATTCATGTTTCTTATCATAGGACATTTATAATCTTTTCAAAGTTATAAAACCTAATTTTTATTACATTATTTTTTTATACAACGTTGTATGTTGTAATGAATATATCCTGAAACAGTGACATAGTACAACTCCTTGCAATGTGTCTATTCAATTATTTTCCTATCATTCTTGTGGCTATGTGGAGTTGCAGTGATAGTAAGCGAAGCCCTTTTTTGTTTCCTTTGACTCAGTGTTCTGTACATATCACTGCATCGGTTTGACAATGGTCATTTCTTCCCTGGACACCAAGATGCAAGTGCAACTTTTGTTGGTTCTGGACCTGGTGAAGGTTATAATGTCAACATACCTTGGTGTGGGGTAAGTTGTTGGTCTTTTGTTTGTTTCTTAAATATTTAAAATCTTCAATAAAGAATTATAATAATAAATCTTTTCATTTTTTCATGTTATTTACAGTACGTAAGATTTTTTGCCAAATGATACATAATAATCATAATAATAATTATAGCTTTTATATAGCGCTACTTTCATGCTTATAGCATGCTCAGAGCTCTATAGTTAATAAATATATTAGAAAAAGTAACAGTGTTTATAATTATTAGTCTGTGTTTTTCATACTTTAACTTATTAAAAAAAGTAATTATAAATATTTTCATTGGCTTAAATATTATTTACTATTAATGATTTAAATGTCTAAAGTCATAATTTATATGCTGATTACAAAGCCATTGCTCAGAAATTTTTTGTTGGTCAATTAAAATGAAATTATTATCCAAGCAATATCTTCCCTTAATTTGTTTTAAAATGCTATTTCTAGAACAAAATGGGAGATGCTGAGTATTTAATGGCCTTCACCCAGATCATTATGCCCATAGCTTATCAAGTGAGTATCATATTTCTTTATTTGACATTTTTTAAAAAGACTTTTTGAAATATTATAAGATAAGTAAAATAAAACTGATTCAACATTTGTTTCATCTCAAACAGTTTGCTCCAGAGCTTGTTCTTGTTAGTGCTGGTTTTGATTCAGCTGTTGGAGATCCTTTGGTAAGTGTTAGGCGCTGTATCCTGGCCAGATAAGTCAAAATAGAGGTAAAGGTACTCTATACGATGAACTATGTCTATGTCAAAATGTTTCAAGGGAACTGTGAAATGTCATATTATCTAAATATCTACATGTAACTAAAGCCCATCTCCCTCTAAAGCTGACAAGAGTATTCTGTGTTTACTTCCATTACAGTTTTAAATCCTAGTTTTGTTTTTACTAGTTGCATCATTGTCTCTAAGTAAAAACTTTACCATTATGATGAAACAAATTACTTTTCAAATTGAGTACTGTTGGGTCAATTCTTTGGAATTTATTTTTCTAACATTTGCTAATGTAATTGTATCCAACTATTGGAGAGAATGGTTCATACCTATAGTCACACTGTGATTCCTTGTAGGACTCATCTAACATTTTTTTGTACTGTTTAGAGTGCATCTGGAGATTGGTTGAGAAAAAGAGTTACATACAATTCCAATATTATTAAGAGACTGTTTGAGAAGACTACTTTGAGAATAGATGAATCTAGTTCATTTGATTTTTAGCATTACCCTGTAGATTTGATAAATTAATGGTCTCTACTATGTACAATTTGTGAATTTGTGTGAGATTTGCCATTTGGCCTGCAATGTAGAATAGATAAATCTGACAGGTTTTCTTGACCAGTGTGTTAAATTAATTAGTGCATTATTATTTTTATGATTTTTTTTTTTACTAATCAGTGTATGCCTTTTTATAATCTTGCTTTATATTTCCAAGGGAGGCTATGCAGTAACACCAGCAGGTTATGCCCACATGACTCACATGCTGATGGGTCTGGCCAATGGCAGAGTTATCTTAACTCTGGAGGTAAGAGAATAAATAATTGTTTTATTTTACTTTGAATGATCTTTTTTTTCCCTTTTATATTACAATGTATTATTTATATTTAAAATTGGATTACAGGGTGGACCAAAAAAAAAAAGCTTACAGTTAACTTCTAATTATGCTTTAGTTCTTTGGCTCACCATGGTATTTTTTGCCTTGAGGTATCAGAGATGAATAAATAATTTCCATGCATTCCACTTTTCTCAGACTGTCTAAAAATATTTCTCTAAATTATTTGCAATTATTAATTCAGTTTCAACATGGTCTTTGCTTTAAATTCATATTTGTTTGTTTTGCATTCTTAAAGTGTACAAATGTATTGCCATTCAGATTGACATTTCTGAAAACAACTAATGTTGCTATTTGCATGTTTCAAGGGAGGCTACAACTTGAAGACAATTTCAGAGTGTATGGCTGCATGTACCTCAGTCCTGCTGGGTGACCAATGTCCAGCTTTGAAGAAGCTTGTTCCATGTGACAGGTAAGTTAGTTATTTTAATGCACTTTCTTCTTCATTCCATTGAGATCAATTTTTTGTTGTTCTTACATTCCTATTCATTGAAAACATTCAAATCTTTGTTGATCAATACATTTAATTTCCATGCGCCTCATTAAGCTTATTGAAACTTTTAGCTTTTTCAATATTTCTGATGTTGAAATTACTGAAAAGATATATATAACAGTTTATATAATAATTTATTCCCATATGATCTTTTTCACCTCTGTATCCAATTGTTTCTAAAACATCTTTACATAATATGATAACCTGCTTGTCAAAATTTAGCATGCTGGGACATAGACTTGAAAATAGTTCTTAAACAAATACATTTGAGACAATAATTCCAACATAAAACCCAGATATCTCATGGGCTCTGGGAGAATGTATCTTGAATTCTTCAATGTCTATAGAATTGTAAGGGAGTGATAATGATGCCAATATCTCACAGACATCTCATGTACTTTCTACACATTCCCCACATATCTCACAGACATCTTATGTACTTTCTACACATTCCCCACATATCTCACAGACATCTCATGTACTTTCTACACATTCCCCACACATCCACGTCTCTTGTTGACTCCTTGGATCAAAGTGAAATAAATTATGAATTAAAGATTATTACATCCCAAACCCCCAGCAAAATTTGAACACAGGACCATCAAGAGGACAATTCAAAATGCATGCCACCTGACCAAGGGCATACCAACTTCTTGACTTGGGCTGCTCAAGAAAGTAAATAAAAAAAAATGAACCAACAAATTTATTCTAAGATACACACGAAATTTTGAAATGTTTTGAAAAAAACATTTGTGGCGCCCTTCCCACCCCCACAGTCTGATGTAATAATCAATTATTATTATTAATGTGTTGTTTTTTGCTATGTATTTTTGTGATGTATTCAGAATTTTCTGTTCTTCCTCTGCCTTATTAGATAATCTAATTATTTTTGTGATGTATTCAGAATGTTCTGTTCTTCCTCTGACTTATTAGATCATCTCATTATTTTTCCACAACACATACTAAGATGATTTTTAATGCAAGTTTTTTTGTGAAATAATTTATTAAATGAGTAATACGGAAATGACACAATTTGCTTGAAAGTTTGTCATATGTTTGAAAATCATGTATTTTTATATTTCAAAAAGAAGCAAATAGTTTCTGTGGATAAGGGTTACATGGAATAACATGAAATAATATGAAACAATATTCCTAATTTATTCTCACATGATGTAGACACATTTTCGGAAGTTCACTGTATAAACTTTAATATATTTCTTGTAATTCCTAGATGCAAGTACTTTTACACTTCACACCAATCCAATTTTAGAGAATAGAACAAACATATGTTCTAATACCTTATGTACTCTAGAGTTGCACCTTGTAAGAGATCTATACTCCCTGCCTCACACTAGCAGAAGTTTCCTAAATTATCCTCTTAGCGGAGCAAAGGGCCATAATTGCTTTTTTTTTTTTTTTTTTTTGTTTCCTGAAGTATTTTTAGTAGGCTAGTTATAGAACTTGTCCATTTTAGAACCCACGAGCTATTTCCCTTGTTTATAACCATAAAGTTTTATTGATTACTTTGTGCTTTATGTTCCAATAAGCTCTTTACTTTAGTTCTTATTGCGCCTGTAAAACAGACTCTGCCTGTGGCTTCAAATAATAGCTTTTTTATTGAGTTGAATGTTCTGATCATTCTTTCTAGTGATGATGGCTAATAGAAACATCACCGACCTGTCTGTCCTCAACATAGTCCCTTTTTGCTCCACGCTGCAATCTACGTATGACATCACGTGATACGTTATGCCTTTGTACTGTTGACCTTCACCTTGGTTTATAGATTCCGGACTTGCTAATTTAAAAACGATTAGGCCTACTTATATCAGTGATGCTCTTATCTTATCTTATATGATACAGACTTACTTCAAAAAAGAAGATGATTACGTCCTACGCGTCATGCATATTAACCAATGACCTAAATTCTGCCAAGTCACTGGATGCTCAACCTTATTCAGTCTGCGGGCCATTTTAATTTCCAATAAACCATGTTTATTAGAAACCAGTGAATCTAGTACTTACATTGATTCATGAAAGTTTATCCATAACCAACTTTTAAATATCCGGCTGCTTAGATGAGATGCTGAGTTGTAGCCCTGAATCTAAAATTCTATCTGTTCGTCAGTGAGACGATTAGGTAATATGCGTTTCGCCCGATTCATCACTGAAAAGGTTTGTTCTCACTATTCTCCACTAATATAATTATTGTGATCATCGTTAACGCTTGTTTTCGGAGATGTAGAAAATGTTTCTGCAAGGAACACAAAGTAGAAATCCATGATCTGAATCACTTGAGATTTGCCAAACAGGAATGTTTAACTTTATTAGTCAGTCAGTTCCAGTTGCACTTGACACATTGGCCGCAGAGGGATTTTTTTTACCGTGAATAAATACCTAGATTTTAACCGTTATCAGATATGTCGGTAGACTCGTCAGCGGCAATAGAAAACATTTCTGGTTTGTCTGTTATATTTGAATGGAGATATCTACCCAAGTCTTTCTCTCGCCCTGTATTGTCAAGAGAAAGGTTGACAACGTCTTTTCAGAACACAATTCTTCCATCGTTGCTAGCAAACACTTTTTTATGCATTCGCCGTCGGAAAATGGTTCTTATCGGTCAATATTCTCATCAATCCTCCTTTCAAGGTGAAACCTAGCAATCGCGTTTTAATCCAAACATGACGCTTTATTTAGTTTATGTGTTTGATTTCACAAAGCTGTTCATGTCCTTTAAAAGAGCCACTCTATCTTTAGAAGACAAAATATGGTGGCTTATTATCGGTACCAATTCATTTACCCTTAAGTAGAGATAGATACATTTTTTTCAAACTTTTTTTATGAGAAAGGATTTTCTACACTTTACAGATTTGGCCCGCGGGCTGTATTTTGGGCATCACTGACTTATATCAATAGTTTATTTCTAAAATAAGGGAATCCTGTTTATCCATAAGTTCGGCATATCCGTATTTCAGATTGACCACTTTTACTTGTTGTGACAGGTGGGGAAATGTGACGTGTGTTTGGCGCGTTTAATGTCTAGGGGATGATTATTTTTAAAGCTATCACACACCAACCTATCAGCATATGAATCGGGAGCAGACACGCAACGAGACAAGCAATGAAAGATAGATACAAAAGTTAAAAATGAAGAATATTTATTTACATAAATATACATATAAGAATAAAAAGGGGGAGGGTTTGCATCTATCTTTAAATAATACTAGATTTAATCATCACTCTTGCACTGAATAAGAGAGTATGTCACTTTGTCCTCTGACTTAGCTGGTTTTCCTGTTGATGTCGCATCTGGCTGTGTCCTGGCTTGAGGTTCTGCAGCTGGAGGTGGCGCTCTAGCGGATAGAGGGACGCCGGTGATATAGTTCTTGTGGAGTCTCAATCCCAAGTTCTAGTATCTGTAGTGGGCACAGTAGGGCGGGTGGCCGGCTACCGTGGGCACAAGGTTACTGCGGGCAGAGCTGATCTGCTGTGGGCAGCGTAGTTGTCAGGATAAGTCCAGTGAGTTGCAGAGGGTTTGGCGTAGCTATGACGTCTCACACAGATCTGGGTCTATAGGGACGTCGCACCTAACAAGTTGACAGGCGGGCTGTCGAATAGGCGGGCAAGGCCGATAGCGCCAAGTAGTAGAGTTGAGTAGTGTCGTGTAGACACTGAACAGCAAATAGTTGAGTAGTGTCGAGTAGACACTAAGCGGCAAATAGGCAGATCTCAGTAGGAAAGTGCAGTGCTGAATAGCACTCAGCACATAAATAGGCAGGTAAATAGATCGTTGATCCAATAAATGGGCAGACACCTGAGTGAGGCACCAGGTATTCCTCTAGGAGGGAGAATAAATGATATAGTCCAGACTCGATTGACAGCGATAGAGGAGTGAAAGGGTCTTGCTTGATTTGGATCTACTTTATATAGGCCTGGAAAATGCGGGCGGAAACCGGAAATGTCCTAGGCTTAGAATTATCTTACACGTGGGTGAATTAGACTTGAGATGGGAGTCGCACATTGGGAAGATCAAGGGGCGTGTTTGTCCTCGCGGTCTCCTAGATCAAAGAGAGACGTGGGAAAAGGGGGGGGGGAGAAAGATTGGTCTGCATTCCAACCAAGGTGGTGTCAACCGCGACCGTCCTTCAGACATCCGGCGGGCAAGACAAAAGAGATTGTGTGTTTACCTTTCTCCGATCAAGGGCAGATAAATGAAAGGACGCGCCTTAGCTATCTCCAATGTGGCCAACTAAGTCTAGCCTGGAGGGGAAAAGGTGGCGCGGGTGGAGAATTTAGGGGTAGGATGGGGAAATAATTAAAATAAAATAAATAAATAATAAAAAATAATAATTAATGCTGTGATAAATTTGAGTGACTCTGACAGCGAGTTTTTGACTTGTTACACTTGTCATCTCAATGGAGAGCGCCTTGAACCTTGACATCTGTACATATAACTAGAATTAAGACACAGACATGCCGAGGTTCCCGTTAGTCTACGCTCTACACTATGCTGACCTTAGCTTTATTCACACCTGCAATGAGCCCATGCATGACGTATTTTTCTAATCACTCTAATTATTCATATGTAATTGATTTATTGACACGTGATGCAATTATCTATAGACACACTGATACATTAATGCGGAAGGTTTTTGATCAATAGGTGTGGAAACCCTTGGTTGCACATCTGCATCACAATATCAGGCATCCCCCATCCCCCCTACCCTTCCTTCTCAACACCAGTCAATGGTCCACTGCAGTCTTTACATTACAAGCCAAAAACAAGCAAAATAGAAAGAATCTTTTTTAAAAAAAAAAGTTTATTCTAAGGGGAAAAAATGCACAATCACTGCCATATCTCAATACTGCAAGAGTAACTCCACCTGTTCTAAATAAAACAAAATTAATTAGCACTAATTGATTAACGTATTGGTTAATTTTTTTTAATTGATTCATGTATTGTCATGAACTATGAATAATTGAGCCAAATTTCATTTTGATCCGAGAATGGGAAGTAGGAGGAAGAACGTGTAAAAGACTCCAGACACAGAGAGAGAGAGTTAGAAGAAGCTTTCTACACAAAATGCTTTTAACCTTGTCTCGTTGTCAGAATGAGGTCGGGGGAAAAACTCCAAGCGTTTTATAGTTGAAGGGAGACAATCGTCAATAACACTTTCAGACAGTCAACTTTTTACAATATTTCCTGTTTTGCACCATTTAGGTATTTTTCCATCTTACCGCCTTTTTCTGGCGCCCTTTCTCGATGCCTAAACTGATTTCCTGTGTCCACCAGCTCATCTCTCCCCCTCCCTCTCCCGTCGGTCTGACTACAAGATTGAAGTACACGTAACTTGTGGTCATTGTTTTGTCTGACCAACTAATGTGTACATGCCTCTAGAGGAGCAGTGGTCATTGTTTTGTCTGACCAACTAATGTGTACATGCCTCTAGAGGACCAGTGGTCATTGTTTTGTCTGACCAACTAATGTGTACATGCCTCGAGAGGACCAGTGGTCATTGTTTTGTCTGACCAACAAACAATGTGTACATGCCTCGAGAGGACCAGTGGTCATTGTTTTGTCTGACCAACTAACAATGTGTACATACCTCTAGAGGACCAGCGGTCATTGTTTTGTCTGACCAACTAACAATGTGTACATGCCTCGAGAGGACCAGTGGTCATTGTTTTGTCTGACCAACTAACAATGTCTACATTCCTCTAGAGGACCAGTGGTCATTGTTTTGTCTGACCAACTAATGTGTACATGCCTCTAGAGGACCAGTGGTCATTGTTTTGTCTGACCAACTAACAATGTCTACATTCCTCTAGAGGACCAGTGGTCATTGTTTTGTCTGACCAACCAATGTGTACATGCCTCTAGAGGACCAGTGGTCATTGTTTTGTCTGACCAACTAATGCGTACATGCCTCTAGAGGACCAGTGGTCATTGTTTTGTCTGACCAACTAATGTGTACATGCCTCTAGAGGACCAGTGGTCATTGTTTTGTCTGACCAACTAATGTGTACATGCCTCTAGAGGACCAGTGGTCATTGTTTTGTCTGACCAACTAATGTGTACATGCCTCTAGAGGACCAGTCACAGGAGGCCAACACCCGTTTCTTTTGTATTCATCTTGGGACAATATTTCTTTGAAACTGTAGCCAGACGTACGTCAACATATATCTCCCAATTATTTACTCACTGCATCACCTCTCATCTCTTAAAAAAACAACAAAAAATCCGTTTGGCTTATAGGAAAAAAAGTTAATTCAGGGTTAGGGTTAGATCGAAATAAAAAAAAAATACGCTTGAAAAAAAAATGAAACTGTTCTTTATCGCAATTGGACACTTAGAAAGGATTTCTGGACAATGAACACTGCCGACAAATAAGATTGTCCGTTTCTCCAAATAATAGCTGTGACAGCTGGAAGGAATTAAAGACTTGGCTGCTGCCAATCTTTGACGTTGACAGTCGTCTTAAACAAAATGATTTCAACACTCCCGCCAAATCTCAACCCGCTCTCTTGTTTTTGTTTTGTTTGGTCTCCCCTTGCCTTGGGCTCTGATTTAATAAAGGAATCATAGACTTTGTTGTCTTACTAGATCTAGCCTACGACTATATAACTATTAAAGTACAAACTGTCAAAAGGGGAATAAGCGAGGAATGGAAATGATAATTGTGTTTCGGGCAGAGAGTGAAGGAAGGGGCCGAAAAGTTAAAATTACAATTTTGAACATTATTAAGAGGAAACTAAAACAAAATTATTTTTTTTCAAGGTGGAAATGATCAAATGATTCTGCCACTTCCTTTTAGATATACCGCTTTTGAAATTCACATTTTCTTTTTTTTTTTTATTCGTTCCTTTTGAAGTGTACTGAAGTCATTCATTCAAAGGCTATCATTACAAATGTGGACTCCGCCATTTGAAAGCAAATTCGCGCTAACAAAAATAATTTGTTGCATACAACACTTCTATACCATAACATCATGTAATCAGACAAACTTAATTGCAGCAACATAATAATTAAATAAACTCCGGACTGTTCCTCTTTTTCATTGTCCAGTTTTTTCTTGGGCAAATCTTTCAGTAATTCCTTTGGTTCCTTTTTTTTCCAGCTATAAATCTGAGAAAAGCCATTCAGCTACCGGCCACTTAAAAAGATCGGTTGGTTCCGAAATGGATTTAAAATGAACATTTCTTTGGTTCTAAGGGGGACAAATCGATAAGGGAATTGCTTCTTTGTATACGTTATGCGTCTGAACATTTGGATAGTTCAAAATGCTGGAATGAACTAAATTTGAGAATGAAGCATAGGACGTCCCACTGGCTGTATTGAAAAAGCAACCATTGTCGAACACGTTAGTATTTGACTGTAGGAGGTGTAACCTTGATACACGACATTGTTGCCTCATGTCTATTCATGCTCTGTTAGATATTGAGTCATCACGTGAAGAGATTTTGACTGGATCCGATGTCCGTGAAACACACACGCATACCGAAAATGGAAATTAAAGTTAAACATTGAAACCAGTGGCGTAGCTAGGAATTCGACATCATTGGGGGCCCTGGGGCTTGACGAGCCCCTGCATTTTGTGTAATATTTATATTTAATATTTAATGTAAAAAACACTCAACTTGGGGGCCCCCACTTAAAATTCTAGCCCGCCCCACCTAGCTACGCCACTGATTGAAACATTATAAGATTTGAATCTTCTGTAGTGTGACTACTTTCCTTTATACACCTTTTTTTTTTTGGAAAATAGTTTTTGTTTTTGTTTTAAAGTTGTTGGGCAAGTATATGAATACATTCTGATTGAGTTCTTTCAGGATTTTGTGCTCAACCTTTTCATGTTTTTTTTTTAACGTATTTTTTTACTCGTCTGTTTATTATCGATATGATTCTGTTTGCTTTTTAAAAAAAAAGAAAGATTATAGATTCTTAGGAATCAGTTCCAAACGTTGGCTGGAAAATGATTGCAGTGTGATGGGGGATGTTCCTTGCAAACCAGTTTAGTTAACATTCAGTTCAGTAGCTTTGATTATGTACATACACTTTCCTGATATTTGCATTGGGCGCTCCTTTCTCAATTACAGTATGTACTGAGTACGAGCTTATTGGCTGATCACGCCAAAGTCTAGGCGGTGCTTGACTCTTATTTACTGGAAGAATAGATTCTGACCTGTGGGTCTTGCCTTGTTAAACTTTGGCTTGTCTGAATACGTGGTACGATTGATGGATTGTGTTTCTCTGGTATATAATTTCTTTCATTAGTTCTTATCCTTTGAGTGTACCGGTACGGCAGAAGAAGGACTCACATATGTCTCTTGTTAAAGCTGAACAAAACAATGTATATGTTGATAGGGTTATGTCGAGATGTTGCTGGGGACACTTCATTCCAAGTTATTGTTGTAGGCGTATAGATCTGGCAAAGTATGTAAGTCGCAGTTGGGGCTGCGTGGCTACGGGAAATACTGCATTCCTCATTAATCTTCGGATTCGAAGACAAGCCATATCATATATATATATATATATTAACAAAAAAGGGTAAAGCTCCCCTTTCAGATATATATAACAAACTTGAATAAAAATCGAAATCTTAATATTAAAACAAATTAAACTTGACTTTTAGAAACAAATATTTTCAGCTTTCAATCCTACATAAAAACAAAAGTAAAATGACAATATGTCGAATGATTTAAAAATATATATCTCTTCTCACTTCAAAACTACTTCCAATCTGCCACTCCCTCCCTCCCTCACTCTCTCTCTCTCTCCATTCAATATTCACAAGTGAGTTCATCTTTGTTCCTCTCCATTCAGATTGAGAGATATCCTCCACCAAGCTACCACAGCCACTAGACACACTCTCTCTTACACACACACATATATACACTCCATAGAAGTCTATTTGCTTCTAATGGCAGCTTTTAAAGCTCTTACAAATAGGCCGACGTATAGGATAAAATATTGAAATGGGGTTATCGTTTAGAAAACGTCTTGCTTTTCTTCAGTTGGCCAATAAGAGCAGTCCATAGAGTTTCTCTCTAGTAGCAGTTTTTGTGATTATTTCTGTTTCATGTGGACATGCTAGCTAGACGACGGGATGGAGAAGGCTATTAAGGTATTAGCCTGGATAGAGCTCCGAGTGACGTGTGTGTTTGGAGGGGGGGGGGTGTGGGTAACGATGTGGACCATCGCCCTGCCATTTGACTGGTGAATAATCTCTGCTCTTGACGTCCAGCTATTGATTAAACAGTAGTAGATCGGTACAAAATAAAATAAAAAAATGATCAGCTAGCTAGACGATCTAACTCTTTGAGAGCGAAAATGAAAAGACTTGAAGAGTGAGATAGAGACAGGACTTTGAAAGCAAAAACTAGAGACGAGAATGATCAAAGTGGAAAAGAAAAAAGAGAGAGAGAGAGAGAGGGAACAAAGGAAAAGTAAGACAAAAATAGAAAGGGAGAGATACAGAGAGTAGATCCCAGAGGTAAATTTAAAAAAGAAAAGGAGAGAGAGAGAGAGATGAATGGGGATTACAGATCAATGAGCATTACTGGACCTCAAAGAGACAATAGAGTACTAGAAAGTAAGTTCTTCTAGGTTTGTGCCCAACGCGTCATCCACCAAAAACAAACATTAGAAGGAATGTTGAGCTGTGCAGATTAATTAGGCTACCATTGTGTTTATTATAAGTCATACTTTTTATTGAAAGTACATTAAACGAAATATTTCACAAATCAAATCGTTTACCCCCAACCTTCTTATGAACATTGAAGTTACTGATAAGACTAACACTATCTTAGGCGGACGTAAAATTTCAAAAGAGATGGCAGGTCAAATTGATCCGTCACGTTTGCCAGCTTCCTGGCTCATTACACAAATAATCACTGGCCAGTATAAATTAAAAACAAAATAATTAAGTGCACTTTTAACAAAACTAGATCTTAAGTTTTATAGCTCCATATCCTAAGGACATTATGTTTTTTCTAGTATTGAAATCTCAATATCAAGAAGACGAGTTGCAAGCCTTTTTTAGAATGTTGTTTTCTACTTCTGAATTTGATAGCATTTCTGGGACTATTCGACGTGTAGAGACATCATTTGGTAAGAAATTGAAACTTCGGAAGATAAACCTCAAAAATACTTTAGCTTTATTATTTTCATGCCCTAGTGAAATAAAAGAAGCCTGGTTAGATGTTACAAATGAATTGGTTTGGTAAAGTTTTCAGACATGGCGTCTTCTAAAGCTATTCACGTTTGTCAGTGATACTTTACAATGTTTCAATACCAGCTAACCACACACACACACACAATCCTACTATGACTGACAACTAATGCCTTTCTTTCTTTATGTAATGTATTTCAGTTTACTTTAATTGGGTTTTCGTCGGATTTCATCACTTATAGATGTAGTTACGTGCAGATATATTTGAAGAGTCTGTTAAAGGCAATGTTTTCGATTCCGAATTAAGGATGAGTGCAGTGTTTCACATGACTACCCAAACTTCATTGCGTCTTTGTGTATTTTGACACATCTAATGCAGACGAAGCCGTTGTTCGTCGGGGGTCTATTTAAGTTTCCTTTGCGTCTTCTATCTTCTGCAAGGGCTTTTCATTTGGGCCTCAAATGTGTGTTTCGTGGTTTTCGTGAGAGCTCTCCTACTGTTGCTTTCAGAGGCCATTAGCTGCCAGCTACTTTCTTTTATGTGAAGGCAAAATTGATCTCTGTAGTGCTTCCGGTCGGGGGACCTCTGTTACGCCGTCACCCTGTAAGTTCGCCCAATAAACTGATCGTCCTCCATAAATTAAAAATGCGCATTATGATTGTAGATCAACATAAATATGCTCTTTTTAGCAGTACTTAGTACTGCAGATGTTTAGAGCCTACATTTGATACGATAAAACTATATGCAAGTATTCATCCTCTTGTCTTTGGCACTCCTTTGTTAAATAAATACATACCACTCAGACAAATAGTTCTCCAGCTCAGAGCTACACTTCTTACTCATTCTTGAAAGTGAGACATTTACACTTGTAGGACTGCTGATATCTACCAATTACACTTGTAGGACTGATGATATCTACCAATTACACTTGTAGGACTGCTGATATCTACCAATTACACTTGTAGGACTGCTGATATCTACCTATTACACTTGTAGGACTGCTGATATCTACCAATTACACTTGTAGGACTGCTGATATCTACCAATTACACTTGTAGGACTGATGATATCTACCTATTACACTTGTAGGACTGCTGATATCTACCAATTACACTTGTAGGACATCTGATATCTATCAATTACACTTGTAGGACTGCTGATATCTACCTATTACACTTGTAGGACTGCTGATATCTACCTATTACACTTGTAGGACTGATGATATCTACCAATTACACTTGTAGGACTGATGATATCTACCAATTACACTTGTAGGACTGCTGATATCTACCAATTACACTTGTAGGACTGCTAATATCTACCTATTACACTTGTAGGACTGCTGATATCTACCAATTACACTTGTAGGACTGATGATATCTACCAATTACACTTGTAGGACTGCTGATATCTACCTATTACACTTGTAGGACTGCTGATATCTACCAATTACACTTGTAGGACTGCTGATATCTACCTATTACACTTGTAGGACTGCTGATATCTACCAATTACACTTGTAGGACTGCTGATATCTACCAATTACACTTGTAGGACTGCTGATATCTACCAATTACACTTGTAGGACTGCTGATATCTACCTATTACACTTGTAGGACTGCTGATATCTACCTATTACACTTCACTTAGATTTAATTTGTTGACCAGAAAAAATAGCTCAAGTATCCAGCAGGAAGGAACGATACATTGAGAGCTCGATGACACCACCACCCTGTTTCTTGTAGGTAATGAGTACAAGAAATAACAATAAAAAGAAAGCAATAGCATTTTATAATACATGCAAGAAAGTAATGGATGCAAAAGCATGTTTATAAAAATTTAGTTTTATTTTGCTGCTACACTGTATTAATAGAATAATTATCTCAATCTATATTTCCTTAGATACGTGATATGCTAATATGAATAATTAGTACGAATGATTCATTTACTGTATGACTAGAACAGGAGTGGGCAACATTTGTGTATGGCGGGCCGCACACACACACACACACATAAATATCTTTCTAAGACATATATATATATATATAGACATATATATATATACAAATTGGGAACCACGCCCTTTCAGTGGTGCAGGAATTTACCTACTTGGGTTCAACAATTGACAGTAACCTAGACTTAGACATCGAGCTGACAAAAAGGATAGGAAAAGCTACCACAGCATTGGCAAAACTCTCCAAGCGCGTCTGGGAAAATGGTAAATTGACCACAGCGACCAAAATCCTAGTCTACAACGCCTGTGTTGTGAGCACTCTACTTTATGGCAGTGAAAGCTGGTCAACATACATGTACCAAGAGCACAGATTGAATAGTTTCCACTTGCGCTGCCTGAGACGCATAATGGGCATCTCTTGGAGGGACCATGTCTCCAATCAGGAAGTTTTAAGATTGGCCAATATGAACAGCATGTATGCTCTCCTGACACAAAGAAGATTACGCTGGCTCGGACATGTCACCCGCATGCCAGATGGTAGAATCCCGAAAGATATCTTATATGCTGAGCTTGTGGAAGGAGTCAGACCCAAGGGCCGCCCAAGACTAACATATAGAGATGTCTGCAAGCGAGACATGAGAGCCTCAGGCATCAGCGAAAGTATGTGGGAAAACATAGCCAAAGACCGGAGTGCACGGAGACAGACTGTGCGTGCTGGGACAACCCTTGCTGAGAACAAAAGAATTGAAGCGGCTTTAATCAAGAGGGATAAAAAGAAAGCTGCCCTGTCTGCTAGCCCTAAATCAGAGGCATACACATGTACGAATTGTGGCAAAGTCTGCCGTTCTAGAATTGGCTTGATTAGCCACACCAGATTCTGCCCCGTCTCAAGATTAAGCCAAAACCAGTGACTCATTTGGGCGCATCCATTGCCTTTCGAGACAAAAGGAGCCATATATATATATATATATATATATATATATATATATATATATATATATATATATATATGTCTTAGAAAGATAAGCTTGCTGTGTAGAATGTCTTTTAATTCATATATACACTGTATTACGCCTTGTTTGAAAGGATTTAACATGCATTTACATTTCATATATAAGCAATCAATAGCAATAGCCATTGCAATAGACATGAAATTTTGTTTTCCACTCTTCATTAAAAATATTGGAAACTAAGTCACAGTCAATGTCCTTCAGGTAACATAACAATAGAAATATTGGTAACTAAGTCACAGTCAATGTCCTTCAGGTAACATAACAATTTCATCCTTGAGAGTTTATATTCTTCACATTTGCCTTGCACATGCTAAGCTAGCGGATACATTGGATTATTTATTCATAAATCAGAACTCCCCTAGTTCAACTCCTTTTGTAGAGTGTAAGTCAATTAATGTTTAAATTACATGCAGCTTTGTGCAAACTTTCCTGTTTAAAGTTCATGGTTCTCAGTCAAAGATCGAGCTCCATCAGTTGTTACACTTGCCATCTTGTTCCAAGCCTACCCAACACTCAGACATTGTGTCTTGAATTGAATGTATTGATGTATAGCCAATAAACATAATCTTCGTTTACTTAAAACTTTTTATAATGAGACAGTTTCAATAATTTATATAGATACTTTTAAAATATTTGCATTTTTATATCTATATACTGTG
This sequence comes from Biomphalaria glabrata, assembly GCF_947242115.1. Lineage (NCBI taxonomy): Eukaryota > Metazoa > Mollusca > Gastropoda > Planorbidae > Biomphalaria > Biomphalaria glabrata. The sequence continues at coordinate 21,009,376 of NC_074714.1, read as the reverse complement.
GGCACACCTGATTTATGTAGGTGTCGGCGGGCCGCATAAAACACTTCGGCGGGCCGTATATGGCCCGCGGGCGTAATTTGCCCACCCCTGGACTAGCACCATAAAATTTGTTTAAAAAATTCATATGAGGAACACTGTAAACAAAATCTAATTGAACTTCATTGTCTGACATGTATTTAGAGATGATTCCTAAGATTTGAGAATTGCTAATTTCATGCTTAGATAACTATCATGTCATATAGATACGTTTTTTTTATTAATATGACATGCTGATTTAATCATTTTGACTTATTAAAAACAGTTTAATATATTAGTTCTATTAGGTTCTCTGTTAATTCCAATCGGCGTCGACACGATTTAGGTAGACAACATTTTTACCTGGCAATTCTGTTTGAATATATCATTATATTTATATATGTTATTTTGTGTCTCATGTCACCTGCTGTCACCTTAGGTCTCATAAACTATTTTGCAATTACATCTTGAACTATAAATTATTTATATTATTGTGTGGTTGTTTTTCTCGTATGCAAAGATCTTTCCACTTTGCTATTACCTTTTAAAGTGAAACGTAACCAAATGTTTCTCCTTGGAAGACGGTTCTGGACATTCAAGATACAATGTTATTACGTTCGGAACCTATTCGCTCATATGAATTATATGAAATGTTGTCCAACAACCAACTGAGTATCTGTGCTGTTTTACAGTGTATTATTCCAGTCATATCACTAGACAGAGAAGTCAATAATTGCTGCTGACAAGATAATGCATTGACCCAGTTTGTGTCATCTCTTTCCTGACTTAGCCGTAAATCTTGGGCTTAACAAGTCGCGTAGAAGTATGTAGGAGCTCCATAAAAGTAAACCCACAAGGAAATTACTAATGTGTCTTGTTTCAAACTTAGAGTTTATAAACTGACATTGGCATAACACTTGCACATCTGATAGACCTGACATAACACTTGCACATCTGATGGACTTGACATAACACTTGCATATCTGATAGACCTGACATAACACTTGCACATCTGATAGACCTGACATAACACTTGCACATCTAATGGACTTGACATAACACTTGCATTTCTGATAGACCTGACATAACACTTGCATATCTAATGGACTTGACATAACATTTGCACATCTGATAGACCTGACATAGCACTTGCATATCTGATAGACCTGACATAGCACTTGCATATCTGATAGACCTGACATAACACTTGCATATCTGATGGACCTGACATAACACTTGCACATCTAATAGACCTGACATAACACTTGCACATCTGATAGACCTGACATAACACTTGCACATCTAATTGACTTGACATAACACTTGCACATCTGATAGACCTGACATAACACTTGCATATCTGATGGACCTGACATAACACTTGCACATCTAATAGACCTGACATAACACTTGCACATCTGATAGACCTGACATAACACTTGCACATCTAATTGACTTGACATAACACTTGCACATCTAATGGACATTTCTTGCTCATGTCTGTCTATCTAGTTTTATAAAACAACAACAATAAAAACCACCTATATGTATTGTACTCCATTTCACACCTGAGTTCTCAGCATAGATAAAACTCAGAAATAAACCGAACTAGTTTATGGATTATGAAACAATGTTTGGGCTGTGGAAATAGAAAAAAGAAACAAAACAAAGAATCAATCGTTTATTTTGGCTTGACAAACTTCCCTCCTCTTTTCTCTACACACAATGAACATAATTACAAATTGTGAGATTTTGCTCATTAGCTTATCATCATTTTCATGTTAGAACTACCTTCAACCTTTGTCTATGAAGAATAGTTGCCGAGATTGTTGGTTTCATCCTTTTTTTTTTCGGTCGACTTTTTAAAAAATCTTCTTGGTGTTCAAGTAAACTATACCTCATGAGAAATATCAGCAAGTCTGTAAACTCTTTTTCTATTCCAATCAGCACCTTGATAAACATTCGGAAAAACCCCACAATTAAACAGATTAAACCTCCCGCTGTGGGTGGCTAGATTTGTATTGATTCTCAATGTGAGGTAATGATTGTTAATTGCATTTTGTCGGCGGTTGGATTTTAGAATGACCTACACTAATGTCACGTTTCTTCGAGCTCCAGGCTGGTGCGGAACAGTTACGAAATACACTACCCAACAAGGGCAGTATAGTTACACAAGATTGCTTTATAACAACGACAGAACAGTAACAGAAGAACATTCGGTCTAGGTGTGCTATTGTGATATTAATGGCAACAAAAAAAATAGAACGTCAAGAATGTTTTTGTTTTTATATTGTATAATCGAATACTGAGAAATGTAGACGTTTTAAATATCAGACTAATAGAAGTATCTGCTGTAAGTGTATATGGTTGTAGAGAAAGTTGTGTTATTAATCCATTGCTAAGCTTATCATGTGTATTTATTGAACAAAGAAGTTATACATTTAAGAAATATTGCGTATTAATTTTTAGATAACATTTATTGTAAGCAATATTTTTTTCCTCATAAATAAAATCTTTAAAGTTTCCTGTTTATGTAATTCTGAACCACTGATAATCTGTTATTTTAAAAAGGATATAATAATTATTTATAATTTAAACCAGTATTTCTCAAACTTTGACTAGTCACCCCCGTGCCAAAATAAAATATTTTTATCCCCCCTTCCCCCACTTTTAACTAGCCAGCTAGTAATGTCTAGGACCTCGAGTGCCCTAGAGCAACTCTAGGGGATAGCTATAAATTCTGCCAGCTGACTCCTGGGCGGAAGCCGATACCAAGTCATGCACTCTGAGTTGCTGAAATACATTCTACTGGCGTCCACAGCGCAGTTAAAAAAAGCACTGGCCAATATGTACCTTTTGTAATGGTGTTTTTATATTCAGATGAGCCTCGCGTAAAGGTCGATCTCAATGGAGACGCCTATTGCCAAAATAAAATAAACAAGTAAAAGAGATCTTGCTTACTTACAAGGTGAAACGACTTAGGTTGAATTTGTATAACTTTGATGTTAATGCCGTTTAGATGATCGATGTTTCCTTAAAGAAACAATGATCGCTTTCATCACGTCTCCTCCTATAGTTTGAGGAACGCCTCTGTAAACCAACTGAAATTTCATCTGTAAGAATCTGGTTCAATTAAGAATTTGTTCCTGAACATTTTAGTTCTCTATAGTCTAGAAAATCTTTTTTTTTTTTGTAGTCATTTTATTTTCTTAGTTTATTGTCAAGAAAATCAATGCAACTCAATTAATAAATATCCATACAGACGTCTCTTTATTTTGTTTTGTTTTGTTTTTTGTTTTTAAGCGTTCTTTTTTGTCAGACTTTTTATCTGCACCGCTTTACTTTTCAGTATTCATATATATATGACATAATATATATATGGATACTGAAACGTTGTTAGCAATATATATATATATATATATATATATATATAAATATGTATATATATAATAAGGCTTGTCTTCGAGTCCGAGTATTAATGAGGAATGCAGCGTTTCCAGTGGATACACAGCCCCAGCTGTGATCTACATATTTTGCCACATCTGGGGAAAGCATAACCATTGTACTCCGGTGGTCGATTAAGTTATATATATGTATGTATATATATATATTAGTTACTGTGAGGATCAAGTCCTCTTATGATAATTGCTTTCTGCATATGTGTGACTATATAACGTATGTAGATAATGACTTATGACTTTGTTGTTTACAGCCGTACAGTACACATTTGTCTAGTCATACTTGGCGCTTCCCCGTGTACAAAGTAACTCCATTAACTGCCGCCCTAAAGCTGACAACTAGATTCTATTATTTCTTGGTTAATGTTCTTCACGATTGCTGTCTAAGCCCAGGCCGAAGACAAAAACAATAGATTTTCATTGGTTTAACAAGGGATCACAGTTTGTTTCGCCCCATAAATTATGTTTTGAAGCTTTAGTGCTGAAACAAATTGTGTTGACCAGGGAAAGAAGAAACTGTGGTTTCAAGCTAAAATAGATTCTCTATGGTATAGGTTCTTAAAACAAAACAAAAATGTCTAAACTTAATTGGCTTGCCTTTAATGTTAGTTTGATTGAAATACTCAGGCATATTTTGCCGCCTGCAGACAGATACCCATTTCAATGTCAGGTCAAGCAAGTTGGTGCCTAAGCTGGTCTTTAAAGCGTTTCTGTGGGACATCTCTGTTACTTCTACCACCTTTCAGCTCACAAAAAAGACTGCCTTTTGCAAACGCCCGTTCCCCATACAGGATAGTGCTTTCTCCAGCGTAACTGTCGAACCATAAGAAGTCCCTCTATACTGTCCATACCGGCGTGTTCTGTATGGAGACTTAAGAGAATTTGTTTTCTTATCGCCGTGTACATTGACATTTATAACTAAACACGAAAGCAACTTTTCGAATTGGGAGTCTTTACCCGATCCAAAATAAGTAAATATATTTCCTCAACAAATGATTCAAACGATCGAGGCTCAGTCACCTGATACTGTATATATAATATATCTTAACCCATGTCTCCCGCAGGGCGGCTGGGAATGGCTGCGGGTAAGGTTTGAACCTGGCACCATTGTAATGTCAGTCTTAAACCGAGACCGTTCGTTGTAGAACGCTTTGTCTCGCCTAAACCCACATACGTTACGACCAGGCAATAACCTCGTTACATTGACTTTGCAATGTCATAGAAAAAAACAACATCAAATACCAAGCCAGGTATCCAATGTCTACTCAACTATTGGAAACAACAGTGTACGATTGCATCAGACTCCATTTATTTGAAACTCTCCACTAAAAAATCGCTGTATAGAATAAAATGTTTAGGATCAGAACTTCAACAACACTTTATTTTTTTTTGGGGGGGGGGGGGCTTGCATTGGTCGTAACATCGCTGGCTAAGTGGATGTATTGTTGTACTTCTGTTACATTTTGATCGCTGTGCTGGCTACATGACACCCTCGTTCACGTTTGCCACAGAAACATATGAGCATTGCCTCACTTACACCTTTATTCAAGGAGAAACATTCACTTTTCGCTGTATTTTCAAAAATAAAAGAGCAACATTTGTAACAAATTTGTGGAAGAATGTTAGAACTACTGCCTCCAGTACCCAAGTTTAGACAAGATGACATAGATCTAGAGAAGAATGACAAACCAACAACTAAATGGCTTGGAACAAGCTTTGGTTCAATCTGTTTTTAAAATGGAGACAAAGTCTAGAATTGACAGTCGAGCCCAATAACTGACACGGTCCATTAGCAGGGGGAGTTTATTTTGTCTTCAAGTGAGACTCCTGCCAGTCTGTTCATGAATAAGATGGTGGTTTTTTTTTTTTCTGGTGAAAGACTTTTTAAAAAGCAAAGTTCTTTTTTGACGGTTGCAACGTGTGACTTCTTCTAGAGCCCTAACTGTTCATTTCAATAGATACCTCGGCAAATATTTGGGTCTATGAATACACTACACTTTAACTTGTTTTGTTTTATTCTTTTTTTTTTTTTTACAAAGTTTAAATCTACTCTCTCTGTCTGTCAGTCTGAATCTGTCTGTCTGTCAGTCTGACTCTGTCTGTCTGAATCTGTCTGTCAGTCTGAATCTGTCTGTCTGAATCTGTCTGTCAGTCTGAATCTGTCTGCTAGTCTGACTCTGTCTGTCTGGGTGACTGTCTGTCAGTCTGCCTCTGTCTGTCAGTCTGCCTCTGTCTGTCAGTCTGCCTCTGTCTGTCAGTCTGACTGTCTGTCTGACTCTGTGTCTGTCAGTTTGACTCTGTGTCTGTCAGTTTGACTCTGTGTCTGTCAGTTTGACTCTGTGTCTGTCAGTTTGACTCTGTGTCTGTCAGTCTGACTCTGTGTCTGTCAGTTTGACTCTGTGTCTGTCAGTCTGACTCTGTCTGTCCGTCTGACTCTGTATCTGTCTGGGTGACTGTCTGTCAGTCTGACTCTGTCTGTCCGTCTGACTCTGTGTCTGTCTGGGTGACTGTCTGTCAGTCTGACTCTGTCTGTTAGTCTGACTCTGTCTGTCAGTCTGACTCTGTGTCTGTCAGTCTGACTCTGTGTCTGTCATTCTGACTATGTGTTTGTCTGGGTGACTCTGTCTGTAAGTGTAACTCTTTCTGTCAGTCTGACTGACTCTGTCTGTCAGTCTGAATCTTTGTCTGTCAGTCTGACTCTGTGTCTGTCAGTCTGACTCTGTGTCTGTCAGTCTAACTCTGTGTCTATCAGTCTGACTCTGTCTGTCAGTCTGACTCTCTGTCTGTCAGTCTGACTCTGTTTGTCAGTCTGACTCTGTGTCTGTCAGTCTGACTCTGTCTGTCAGTCTGACTCTCTGTCTGTCAATCTGACTCTGTGTCTCTCACTCTGACTCTGTGTGTCTGGGTGACTGTCTGTCAGTCTTACTCTGTGTCTGTCAGTCTGACTCTGTGTCTGTCATTCTGACTATGTGTTTGTCTGGGTGACTCTGTGTCTGTAAGTCTAACTCTGTGTCTGTCAGTCTGACTCTGTCTGTCAGTCTGAATCTTTGTCTGTCAGTCTGAGTCTGTGTCTGTCAGTCTGACTCTGTGTCTGTCAGTCTTACTCTGTCTGTCAGTCTGAATCTGTCAGTCTGACTCTGTCTGTCAATCTGACTCTGTGTCTCTCAGTCTGACTCAGTGTGTGTCTGGGTGACTGTCTGTCAGTCTGACTGTCTGTCAGTCTGACTCTGTCTGTTAGTCTGTCTCTGTGTCAGTCAGTCTGACTATGTGTTTGTCATTCTGACTATGTGTTTGTCTGGGTGACTCTGTCTGTCAGTCTGAATCTTTGTCTGTCAGTCTGAGTCTCTGTCTGTCAGTCTGACTCTGTGTTTCTCAGTCTGACTCTGTGTCTGTCTGGGTGACTCTGTGTCTGTCAGTCTGGCTTTGTGTCTGTCTGGGTGACTCTTTGTCTGTCAGTCTGACTGTGTCTGTCTTGGTGAAATTTTTTACATGTTTTTTCTCCCATTTTCCACTCTCGGATCAAGATGAAATTTCGAGAAATTACTTGGAGAAATAACTAAGGGGCGAAACCTTTAATTATAAGTAATTAATTGACTAATTTGGCTTAGTTTTTTTTTTTTTTGGGGGGGGGGGATTGTGTCCTGTCTATGTCAATGAAAAATCGTGCAAAGTTTCAATTTGATCCGATAATGGGTGTGGGAAAAATAACGTGTACAAACTTTTTTTTTTATACAAGACAGACAGACAAAATGAGTTGATATAAGCTTTGTAAAAAAACTGTTGCTTCTGGTCCAAACACTTGTCTTCAAACAAGTTCCATGAATTATGCAAGGTGTTGAACGACGGGAGTGGGCAGCTAGACTGGACATGTAGGTCGTGACCCCAAGGCACTGAAAGTGACGTCAACTCCATGTGAGCACTGTATAATTGTTTCTATTCAACTGCACTGGGTTCTGGAAAGTAACCTCGTGTGTTGTTTCCACAAGAGGCATAGTAAAATTTAAATGACTGGATTAAAGTTACCATCTGTTGGCAATCGACCAGATAACATCCGCAGTTAGACACACACTCATGATGTATCCATGGATTGCGTGTGTGTGTGTGCTCTTCTATCAGAGAGCATTTTCAAATCTAATTCAATGCATTTTTCTACAGCTTGTATATCAATTCTTTCTGTCTGGGTAGGTTCTTGTACACGTTAGTTCTCTCATTTCGCATTCTCGGATTAAGTTGGAACTTAGCACAATTATTCATTGTCAACACATAAATCAATAAATAATTGAACCAATTAGTTCCATTAATTAATTAATTTTGGGTATAAAAGATTTTGACCAGACAACAGGATAGCTATCAATAAATAGCTAGGTTAGGTATTTCCGGTATGCAAATTAAAGTTTTGATCACTTTTGAGCTCTTCCTCTCTCCCTCCCTCTTTCAAGGTCTGGACTCTTCTCCAGTGGAATCATGTTCTAGTTACATTTTAGCACATCTGGACTCTTCTATGGTTTCTTTAATTACTTTGGGCATAAATGTAGTGGCCCGAAAGCATTGGATGTAGACCTCGGGTCGTAGTTTCAGCATCTTTGATTTAGCTTGACATTGCTTATCGTTTGACGAGCATTACGCAATATTTCTCAATCTTCCTCTTGTTTTCTTGTGTACGTATTTCTTTAATTCCCCTCCTTTCACTCTACATTTCTACTTATTGCTTTCTCCAGTTTTTTTTTCCTCATGTTTTTTGTTTCTTTTAATGGTTACATTTTGTAAACCTAATCTTTAAAAAATAAATCACAAAATTATAAAAAGCAGAAATCACTGTGTTAACGACAATCCTGAATAGACAGAAATAACAGAAGTGCGCTACGCGGATGTAGTATGCTAACAAAATATACATAATATAATTTCTGAGAAACTCCATAAATCCAAAGTGTTTGACGTCTCGGCTCTGCTCTTGCTTTCGCGTTTCTCTGATAGCGGCTCTACTAAAGTGCCTGGAGCTGGTCATTAATGTCGAATGTCGTGTCTCTTGATCTTCTGCACCCACCAGTGTCCTGGAACTGGATCACTCGGGAGTTAATTCCAGCCCAAGGGAGGGGGGGGGGAATCACATCCAGCCAATCATAGCGATCAAAGTCATGACACTATCGCTGAACGTCCGGGTTTCATCACATTAAATATTATCAAGGTCATGTTGTGCCATGGTTGCATCCCCTTTCAGCGTTTTGTTTTTCTCATTGCGAAGCAACATTTTGTAGGACATATGTCGATGTCTGCTCAGAGATTTGCCGCGCGGCTGTAACTTTGTAATGATACTCACCAGGCGATAGTTTAAATATAACATTTCAGTGGTAATTAGGATAGCGTGCCATTGAAGCCGCGGGTGCTGCGAGTCCCTTTCGTCTCTAGCGATCAGAGGCGTAGTGAGGAGGTTACGATGCCTCGGGCGCCACTCTGGGGGAGGGGCACCACATGCAGCCTATATTTCTATCTGATGCTCATGGAAATTGGGGGGGGGGGCGCCAATAAGGTGCCTTGTCCCGGGCGCACGTTTTGCTCACAACGCCTCTACTTGTGATAATGTTTTTTCCCCCAGGATTTCTTTGTGATAGCAAGTGAGTTTTGGTCCTTATTTACTAATGTGTCTGAAATAGAATATTAGTCGCACAGTGGATCCTTGTTCTAGCAGTGTTGTTTTTTTTAAAATTACTAACATAACTCCACCACGGTTGTCTGCTCAATCCCTTAACATGTCTCCTAAATATGTCTTCATTTCTATTGAACATTTCTAAGTTTTAAATGTCCGGATGTAGTCATGTTTCCTTTCCTGCAGTTATGTTTGGCCTTTTCCTTTATAAAGAAACATTAAGTCTGCTGATTTGTTCTTTATACTATGGCATGGAAGTTTATTATTTATATTACTAGGAATTTAACGTTCTAAGGTATTTCTGCTTTTACAAATTCATTTAATGGGGATGTGGTTTTCGGTTTGATACATTTAACAGGAGTGGATTTGGCTAGCGGTTGGTAAACCTGATTTGGGGTAGAGTTCGGTATTATCACTAGACTTTATGAAAACTGGTCTTGCCGTGTCTACTGAAGTAGCTTCCCTTGTCTCACTGTTGTGTTTATCTTTGCGCCGTGCACCTTGACATCAGGTAGATCTTACTATCTTGTCCAGATACTTCCGGTGTACTGGGGGGATAGAAGGGAGAGCGCTCCTTTAAGTCTGTCATCGGTAGACAGTACAAGGTAGTCCAGGCCAGGCTAATGTAAACATTACTAGAGGATCTCGGTTTGTTGTGTCTTTAACTTCGGTTGCACATTATCATGATTCTAATGGCTGTTTTACATTATTTGAGAATTGCTTGATATTTTCAGTGAACGTATTTTATACCTTATCTGTCTATCTATCTATCTATCTATCTATCTATCTATCTATCTATCTATCTATCTATCTATCTATCTATCTATCTATCTATCTATCTATATCTATCTATCTATCTATCTATCTATCTATCTATCTATCTATCTATCTATCTATCTATCTATCTATCTATCTATCTATCTATCTATCTATCTATCTATATCTATCTATCTATCTATCTATCTATCTATCTATCTATCTATCTATCTATCTATATCTGTATGTATGTATGTATGTATGTATGTATGTATGTATGTATGTATGTATGTATGTATGTATGAGCACAGATTGAATAGTTTCCACTTGCGCTGCCTGAGACGCATAATGGGCATCTCTTGAAGGGACCATGTCTCCAATCAGGAAGTTTTGAGATTGGCCAATATGAACAGCATGTATGCTCGCCTGGCACAAAGAAGATTACGCTGGCTCGGACATGTCACCCGCATGCCAGATGGTAGAATCCCGAATATCTTATATGCTGAGCTTGTGGAAGGAGTCAGACCCAAGGGCCGCCCAAGACTAACATATAGAGATGTCTGCAAGCGAGACATGAGAGCCACAGGCATCAGCGAAAGTATGTGGGAAAACATAGCCAAAGACCGGAGTGCATGGAGACAGACTGTGCGTGCTGGGACAACCCTTGCTGAGAACAAAAGAATTGAAGCGGCCTTAATCAAGAAGGAAAAAAGAAAGCTGCCCTGTCTACTAGCCCTAAATCAGAGGCATACACATGTACGAATTGTGGCAAAGTCTGCCGTCCTAGAATTGGCTTGATTAGCCACACCAGATTCTGCCCCGTCTCAAGATTAAGCCAAAACCAGTGACTCATTTGGGCGCATCCATTGCCTTTCGAGACAAAAGGAGCCATATATATATATATATATATATATATATATATATATATATATATATATATATATATATATATATATATATTTCTGTATGTATGATTGTTCGTCCGTCCGTCCGTGTGTCTAATCTAAATCCCATGTACATTATATTTTTATTCTATCTAAATTTCTTCTTTTCTATTGAAATCTAAACAGTTTTTATATCGGACATACCTGCCTGTCTGTCAGTCTGTCTCATTCAAATAGTTGTGTAATCAATCAATGGATCGTATATCTTGTCTGTCTACGTAAACTCACCATTTTTTAATAGGACTCTTTAGTGTAATTACTGTTGGTGTTTTAATTCATTGAAAACTGAGATTACTGATTACTCTGAAACAATAAAGCATTGCTCTCTAATTGAATGCCTTGAATATAATTTATTCTTTCTCCCTCTTTTGACTTATTAGTAATTCTTAGCTAAACGTTAGAGTCCTGCCACGATACAGACCTGCATATTATTCTGGCACACATCCTGGGAACTCAGATCTCATCACATACCCAGGATACCTCAGTAAATGCCACTGAAACCTTAGAAGCATGTAGTTATTGTTTGGAAACTACGAGGGCGGGAAAGAATCGCTTTCAAATCAATGTCACTTGTTTCTGACACGATGGAGGATCACGTATTTAGAACCTGCTCACTGATTCTTTACTTTAGAAGTATTTATTTATTACTTTGTAAAAGACTCGTCACTATTAGAACTTCGAATTCATCTAGATAGGACACATATTGATAATTATTTATTTTCTTGTTAAAGTTGTCATTGTTTTCTTTTATCCTACACTTGAAGTTAAGAGTTTTCCCGACTCACCAGTGGCACCCTCGTTGAAACTTTCATACAGAAGAAAAAAAGGGGCCTTAACCCCCCCCCCCTTCCCAATTGGTTTCCTTTAGTAACGACTACATTGGACTTGATGGGATGTAAGTAAGATTTGCTCTCATCCACTTCCAAGCTTCAACGTTAATGAATCGTTCTTCCAAGGTAAAGTACGTACATTCCGAAGGGCTTCGCTTCATCTGGATACTCGACTGCAGACTTCTACTTAGTGAAACAGATTTAAAGACTCCAATGTTCTTAACTACTGCGATTAAGTGGGCTTCTAGTAAAGTGAGCTCCACAGACGAAGCTATTTTAAATACCCAATCTCTTAGTCCTGGCTTGAAAGAGAAAGCATTTTACATTGGTCAAGAGTCTCAAGTGGCTTTGCCGGGACTCTTTAAAAAAAAATCACATAAGTTATTGACTCTGTTGCAAAACTTTACTAGGTCAGCATTCTCAAAATCTTTAAATAATTTCATATAAATGTAAGTAAACACAAATGTTTGACTGCTCTATACTAACAAGATAAACGAGCGATTCCTTTCAGAAGTAGGCCGCTTCAAATTAAACTGTCACAACTTAATTTCGTGGACATTTTGTTTTTCATTGATTGTTTCTTTGTCCGTAAGACCATGGAATCATTCTGGACTCAGTAGTGAGACGTATTTGTTTCACTGGGCTTTATGTTGGGAAGACATTTTGCCTTTCCAACGTATCTCATGAAACGAGAACAAATCTACTCGTAAACAAAGAATGTCAACAAAGGCGCCCTATCGATTTGTCAAGGAAATAATTGTTGAACATTATTTTTGTTAATTCAACTTAATTTACAAAACAATAAGCTAATGAACTGCCAACTATCCGTGTCTCTGAACGTTTCCACGACACAGCAAGTTCAAGAATTTCTGGAATTATACACTTCATATTAGTGGACGCAGTACCTTTAGCTATACCGACTTCTATAATCTCAGGTTGATTATCAACGAGACCTAGAAACATTTGAATAACCATGTGAGATCACAAACGTAGAGTTACCGACTCAAAGAGTCTACGCTCGCGTCAATGTCAAGAGGTAGTCCCCTTCCCTAGATACTTGCAACCTGTCTAGTATCCAGCTTCAGAATGGTACAAGTATCAACACGAATAGGTAGCTTGACTGATAGTATGGCGTATTGCAAAGTATCAGTGAACTTACGAGAAACAATTCACCCCGGTATCTTTATTTGCCTTTAGTCTCTAAATACTACAATTACTTTTTACGCTTCTTCCTCAATTCTTGTAACGTTATTTTTTTTTCTTTCTCCTGCCAACGTAAATGTTTTCAGAACTTTGAAGGTCTTGACTGGAAGTTTCGCGGAACCCTATTTATTCTCTTTTCTGACTGACTTCAACAGTTTACTGGTCAATTAGCAGTCAAGCGTAACAACGTATTCTTCGTATTCTGATCTCTTAGTATATGTCTCCCACCCCACCCCAACTCACGCACCACACGATAAGTCACGGGGGTGCCTCTTCTGTTTCCAGTAATACATTGATAGAGACGGAACAAATACGAACTCACATAAACCGTTGGATTACGTCTGATTTTTTTTTAATCTATATAAAAGCCGAAGAGATAGAAAGCGTAGACATGTAACCTGAGCGTATCAGATTATCATGTAGTCAGTTGTCTACCTGGTGTATCGTACTTTGCTTTTATCATTTAGCTGCACAGTTTCTCACTTGACTGAGACATTGTTACATCATCAGCTTAAGATAATGTTATCCTTAAAATGGGGCTATTCCATACATACAGTCTGACATACTTGCGATTGTGCAAGACTAAGCTAGTGCTCTTCTCCAAATGAGGCCCTAGACTAGTGTAAAGTTCTTTAACTAATTGATACAATGACACTTCGTATACGCTTTGTTTGTTTGTTTTTTTTGTTTGTATTTTTTTCAGAAAAGTATTTTTCATGTTTTGCTTTTTTTACCTTGAAGAAGTGTGAAATACTTTCATGTTATGTTTCACAAAAAAAGTTGTTAATAGTGTGTTGTCAGTTGTGCTAGTTTATCTTCTTTTGGTCTACAGACATCTCCTACAATATATAGTACTACTTCATTTCCCAGTTTGAGAAGGTTGATAACCTATGTGCGAGACGAAGCATCACCTGGATTCAACACTGTGGGGGAAACTGTTTTTACCAAACTACAGTTCAGATGCTGACATGTTTTTTTTTTTTTTTTTCATCTCCGCTATAACCGTTTCTTTAAATAAACGAATTTAACGACATGATAACATTCCCCGCAGAACCGGATTAAACTTTTCCCTTTTTCTAAGGGAAAAATGTTTATTTTTGACAATATTTTTGTTTTGTTTGGCTGTTGCTAAGAAGTGTTTCAAATGTTGAATACTGAAGTCTCACGTTTGAACTGGACATCAAGACAAAGCAATATGCAGTACACTAGGAAACAAAAATTTAATTTGTTAAGTCCATTCAAGAGAGATGCTCCTCAGTACTGCTGAACGATCAAAGCTGGGAAAATGTGGAGAAAATGTGAAACACGAATCTTTTGGCCAAGTTGATCTTTTAGGTACAGCGAGTAGATCAAAAGGAAAGAAAAAGTAAACTGTTTGAAAAAAGTCACGTCATTTCCCCCACCCCCCATATTAAAAAAAAAATTATAATTATTTTTTTTCTTCTTCTTTTGAAATCGATCTCTTTTCGATCTTGCCCCATACCCACCACCTGTATATGTCTAGACTATAGTGTCCACCAGTATTCAGATGTGCTGTTCAACTATCAGTAAGACAACCTCCTTGTTATTCTAAGACTGTCCAAAATAGTTCCTTCGTACTCTCACTAAGTGGCACTGGCCAGCCTCATTTCCTGGACATGTTTGTCCAGACTAGCAAGTCTCTTTCCCCACTGTCAACTTGGCTTTACCCTGTCTGTGGACACAGTCTGGACATTTGAAATGACCCGAGGTCTGCTTTGGAGTTAACGACATATATACTATTGATCTTGTAAGTATATTCGGGCTTATTTATCTCTGGATATATATAATGTGAGAGTGTTACTTGGAGCAATAGAGATGATTATGTTTCAAATTTAGTGACGTATTCTGACACAAATTAATCAGAAACATTTCTGGTAATGACGGTCCATTGTTGTACAGGTTTTCATAATTCCGTTCCTTCTTTCTCTCCGTGTATCCCCCTACTCACCTTCCCCATCCCTTCTCACTCTTCATCAGCGTTACCTCTGTCATTGGCTGTTATACTTCACCCTCCTCTTTCTACTTCGTCTTTTTTTTTTATATCCATATTTCTTTCTCCCTTTCTCATTGTTTCTAAATCTCTTCCATTCTCTCTCTCTCTCTCTCTCTCTGTCTTTCTCCGTTTGTCTCACACACTCTCTCTCTGTATTCCTTCCTCCACCTCCCTCTCGTATTCTCTTTCTTTAGTACTAAGCTGATATCAACTCTGTCTGTCTGGTCAAAAGTTTGTAACATGTTATTTCTCCCACTCCGAATCTCAGATCAAGCTGAAATCTTGCACAGTTATTACTTTTACCTGGCAAAATAAGTAACCAATTAACTATTGGTAATTAACTATTTGTTTGGTATCTCGAACAAGGGAAAGAAGTTCTACTTGACTCACTTGTGGTATATGCTAAATTAGTCCCCTTTATGCTTTAAATTGAATTCTTCTCCTTAAAATATAACTTGTTGGTTTGGTTTTCTTAAAATTGAAAAAAAAATCCCAAAACGATAACCAAACAAACAATAGAATAAACGAGTAATTGTCTAGTGCCTCTCTCACATTTCTGGGACAAGGTTAAAAGCTACTTGTAATAGTTCCATGACCCATGCCGGTGTGGGCGAGTCTAAATGTAAACATTGTTTTTAGTTTGGGGGTGGTCTTGTCTAGTCGTAGTAACAAACCTAACGTGAAGTGCTCGGTTTGGAAGCCAGACCCGGATATTACAGTCTCCCGTTGTTACTAGTAGGAATTGATTCCACTCCAGACAAGACAGAGATCTAGATGTATCTAGTTTCTTTTCATTTATTTTTGTATTCTCTTAAAGCGAGTGAATTTTGTTTGTTACATGTACATAAAAGCCAAAGTTTACATTTACTTTTCGGATTAACATATACAGTGCTGGCGTGGGCGAAACATGAGAGAGAGAGAGACAATGGTACCTTGACGTCACCTTACCTTGAAATTTATGTGTAAAAATGTTTTTTTTTTGCACAGCAAGGTGCCTGCTACTCATTAAATTTAACAGAAAGAAACTTAACGCGTCTGTTCTAGTAAAATACGTTTGTAGACTTCTGCAATTCTCACACACACAGATACTCTTGCCAGAGTTCAATTAATTATTGATCATTTTCTGTAGATGCCTTTTTTTAAAAAGTAACTGATTAAAGTAGATTGGTTATGTATATATGTATTAAGAACTTAGCAAACTGGTTCTATACATACATAATAGATTCAAGTAACATGAGTGACGTACTGAGGGCTCTAAGCCTGTCGACCCCCCCCCTTTTCTTTCAATTAGTGTTTGTCAGTGTTTCTCAAACTTTTACCTGTGTAAAAACTAAAAAAAAATATTTGAAAAAATACTTAAGAAAAACAAAGCTTATATTAAGCGTATTGTATCAGTTAGTTTGGATCAATCGTGTAATTAAATTTGTAATAGATCTAGATTAACAATAAAAAGCATTTATAAAAAAAAAAGGGGGGGGTAAACGACCCAAATTTGAACTCATGGCTCAAACCTTCTCATGCTTCTCAAGCCAATACAGTAACCATTCTGCTAGTGAAAGGTTGTATCTATTGTCTCTATAGTCTTGTCCAATTTTTCAGGTTTGTGTTCACTACGAATCAGACGACGACCTGTAAAGGGGACTAATTCAGCTTATACCACCCTTTCAGTCAATTGCAATCTCTCTTGTTCAAAATACCAAACAAAATGATTAATTACCAATAATTTATAACTTAACAGTTTTTCTTTTTATTCTTGCGTTGTCAGGTAAAAGAAATAATTGTGCTAATTTCAGCTTGATCTGAGATTGGGTGTAGGAGAAATAAAGGGTAAAAACTTTTGACCAGACAGACAGACAGAGTAAGTTGATAGAAGCTTTGTAAAAAGATATCATTCGCACCCCATCATTTAGCTGCGGTTCTGGGATAGCGCTGTAGGATCCCACAGTAAGTTCGGGAGGGTTTTAAGAATGTAATGAAAAAGTTAAGAAACCTAAAGATATAAAATTATAGATTAAATTATAAAACATTTAAAACATATAGCGCACGTACGTCTATAATCGACTCGATCACGTTAAATAAGACGTCTTGTTAATCTTTTTTTTTCTGTCTAACCAAATTCGTCTTTTTAACGATCGACAGTCCGGAGAAATACAACCGTTCTGACCTAAGAAAGTCGAGAAGAATCGCGTTAGCGGAGATGTTTTGAAATGTCTTCTTGAAAAAAAGGTGTTGAGTCGATAGTGTTGTAGACGCCTCCGCGTAAACAGTTGTCAACTTGGAAAACAGTTTCTCCTATAAAACATTTTTGAAACACTTTAATAATGCCATTATTTTTTAGTTGAAATTTAAACATGAATTTATAACTAAAATGAAACAAGATTACATTGAGAGTTTGTATTATCACATAAACCCAGAGGAGGCTCACTATTTGTCAGTATGTCTTCTGAGATGGGGTGCCCTTCAGTTTGAGTAATCCATGTCGCGTGTAGCGTAGGCATTACAAAACTGAATATAAATGTGAACGAAGCTAACGTTAGCGACAGTTGCATTTCCTGACTTCAATTGAAATGAATTTTAGTTTCTATTTGCTACAGTATTTTTGTAATCCGCCCTCTACGCACCATTCACTCACGGACTAATAATCATTCATTTTCCCACTTTCTGTGAACGAGGTTTAAATGTGAAAATTTAACCTGTTATTTTTTAACTTAATAAGCCTAGAACAACTAAGCCATTGTCACGATCGAAATTGCAGCTGTTGAATTTGACTAAACGATTTTGTATTCAAAATTTTGACCCAATATGTTTCTTAAAGCCGACATTTAAAGTCTAAGGTACACAATTAAAATTCCTTCCGCTTTATGCACTTATTAATACTTTTTTTTTGGTGCGTAACTTTGTTTCTTTCCCTTGTTTAAAATGTATGTTTATCTCTTAACAGATCTAGATCTAAATCTAATTCTTGACTAGATCTAGATATTTGTCAGAGTAAATGTGAGGGAGTATTAAATGTGTTTTTTTAAAAACATCACGGAGCATCTGTATAAAAGCGTGGATGGCTGCCTGGTCGTGCGGTTTGCACGCTGGACTGTCGTTCGGATTTATCGACGGTCGAGGGTTCAAACCTTGCCCGCTCCCATCCCCCGTCGTCCTGCGGGAGGTTTGGACTAGGAAGTAAACTATCTTCAACTCTGAAGGAACATCCGAAACATGTAAAACATTTTACAAACAAAAGCGTGTGTGTGGAGAAAATTACTATAAGTAGGCAAATCCTAAAAATTGTCACTTTGCATATAAGGGCCTATTAAAAGTGTGAAAACGGGAGCGGGGATGTATAATACGGTTTGTAAAGAAGTGATATTCTAACTAAGATGCGTCACTAGATCTATTACTGACACAACCAATGTTGTAAAAAGTGGAATAAGTTGCGACTACTAGTTCTGTTTTTTCTTTCAAACTGTTCGGTGGGAAAAGCTAAACTTCAATGATTTATTTATCAGTACTTCTATAATTTACGGGTTAAAAATGGGTGAAGTGCTGGGGGGTATTATTATATACTGGGATGCAACGGGTGATTCAAAGAAGGGTGTACTTTGTTTAAAATTGTGCTTCACTGGCCTTTCCATTGAGGGATGCAGTGGGTGATTCAAAGAAGGGTGTACTTTGTTTAAAATTGTGCTTCACTGGCCTTTCCATTGAGGGATGCAGCGGGTGATTCAAAGAAGGGTGTACTTTGTTTAAAATTGTGCTTCACTGGCCTTTCCACTGAGGAATGCAGTGGGTGATTCAAAGAAGGGTGTACTTTGTTTAAAATTGTGCTTCACTGGCCTTTCCATTGAGGGATGCAGTGGGTGATTCAAAGAAGGGTGTACTTTGTTTAAAATTGTGCTTCACTGGCCTTTCCATTGAGGGATGCAGTGGGTGATTCAAAGAAGGGTGTACTTTGTTTACAATTGTGCTTCACTGGCCTTTCCATTGAGGGATGCAGTGGGTGATTCAAAGAAGGGTGTACTTTGTTTAAAATTGTGCTTCACTGGCCTTTCCATTGAGGGATGCACAAAAAAAAAAAAGTGTGGCGACCTAAAAGTTCGTGATTTCGGGATGCCTGAAAAAATATTCGACAAAAACAGAAGGGTGAAAAAGTGTGTCGTTGTGTGGCGTTTCATTTCAAAGTAGTGTGTCTATGTGTGTGTGTGATGGTGGTGTTATAATGCAGGCAGACGACATTCTACATCTGATGGGTCTAAGAAGTGTCTGAGCATACTCTATATTTGGGGGTTTCAAGTGGAAACTTTCAACCGTAACACCGCACGGGGTATCTGCTCGTATCTTAATAATTCTTCACCAGACATTACATTATTTCTCGTTAGCAGATCCAGCTGTAAACTAACATTTTGTCACATCGAGGTCTGCCTGGAGTCGACATAAGCCCTGCGTCTGCCTTCGTAGGTAGCTTTCCTTTTGGTCTGAAATGTGTTAACTATACTTTCACTGAACTACACAAGTGTTGAAGTCAATACTACAATCAAAAACTAAAGATTGGCATAAACACACAGTCTAAAGGATTATAAGGCATAAACACACAGTGTAAAGAGTTATCAATATTGTATTGTAACATTCTTTCCCTAGATACTCAAACGAACAAAAGAAACTCTTCACAACATGCTATTCCGTTGGAAACATTGTCTTTATCTAACTAGATTTTGATAAATGGTCCTGTCTGCTTAGGAGAGTATCATATTCCTTGTAAATCACTCTTAAATTAAGAACAAAAAATCAAATCAAAAGTGATGATCTATTTGTTTTGACTCGCGCAGTAGCCTGCATCCCAGACGACCAGCTTTATTATGGTTCTCTATTCTATCCTGGCTCTAAATCTAGAGTACAAATATGATCTTTTATGTTCAGAAATTTGCATATTGATACACATTCATTTTATCGAGATGTTCTTATTGGCTTTCTCCGACTCGGTTGTATTTGATTATCATTTCCCGTGCACTTGTATTCTCTTGGCAATCCTAGCTCCAGCGATATCTACGCGTGGTTTCCAATCCATACATTAGAAACGAAAAAAAAAAAGGATCCATTTCTCCGATATTCCCAGAGTACACCTCTTTCAATCAGTTCTAGTTCTCTGTCAATATTCTTGGACATGTTTCCGCTTCCTGTACAAGAAAATAAAGACCGGAATTTCCCGATGGATTGAAGACGAATGGAAATTAATTAGCTTTTTGTTTCTTGGCTTATATTGTTATCTGTCCATCGGACGTTTAAAAAAAAATGGCGATGATAAATGGTCAGTTTCAACTTGTTTGTGGATTTATTTTTTTGTAATTGAAGATTATGTGTTTTTTTTTCTCTCTGTTGTTTGTTAAAGCCGCAATCTCTGGAGAAATCTAAGAGGAAAGAAATAACAAAAGAAAAAGGTTTATGAAGTTGTCAAACACTTTCGTCTCATTGCTTCTCTGCTAGCGGTCTTTTTAGTCTTTCAAATCTCTACGAGGACGGGTATGATTTTCAAACCACTTAGTGACTTGATCTGCCTTTCAAAAAGGTTTTTTCCCAAACGTATATTAAATCTTCAGAAGATCGCACTGTCAGCTAACAATGGTCATGTGAGTATAAATAGACATGGAAAACGCGCGCTAAAAGACACACACAACGAAAACTTGGGTTTAAACCTACACACACAAAAGAGAAGTAAAATAAACACCAACATATCTAGTTTATAAACTGCAGCTGTATAACATAACAATAGAACGCTTAACTAAAGGAATTTTTATTTTTTTACGAAATGATTTTCTTTTGCGGAATTAGAGATTGACCATTTACAAAGCAATTATATCAATTACCTATTCTTATAAGATATCAGGCCAGGTTCACATTTAACTTCACATTCACTTTCACCTATCCTTTGGTTTGCTGGACCGCTGTCAACCTTCTTTTTCCATTCTTCTCTGTGATTTGTCTTTGATCGAATTTAATTCTGATGTTCTTTCTGAAAATATTGATACCTGCCTTTTTACCTGCCTGGGTGGACCACTTCGGGGGCCGATTTTGAGTTTGTGTTTCCACACAAACCGCGTCCCGAGACATGACGTTAAACTGCGCTCCTCTTTCCTTAGCACTTTTGGAGCTCAAAAGTGCCCTACTTCTTTTCTATCATTGTGTCTGCCTCCTCTTTTCCTAAGTCTGCCTTCATTGATCATCACACTGTCTCCTTAACTTTAAATTCTCACTACGTCCTAGACCAGTCCGTTTGCCGTGGACTGCGACGGGTAAGGGGGGATAAAGAGATCCTGGTGTTTGAGTGGTGGCTATCTAAGGATAAACCACAACAACACAATACTTTGGCCCAAGTTCCCCTAGACCTGAGACCCAGATGACCCGCTCTGGGTCAACCGGCTGGTCATGCCGAGCTACCAGCATAGGTCGTCGACCTATGCTGGAGGGCGGTGGCTGGAGGGTCAATCAGGGAGCTGCTGTATCGGACACATGTCCGATGTAGCAGCTGACTGAGTATAGCACCTGTGTAGCCCTGGCGGGCTCATTCTGGACATCCGAATGGCCCGTCCCCTTGTTGGACTCGATGGCGGGTGGGGAGCACAGGTGCCGAATTAACCAAAATATATATGGACAAAAAAACACACACAAAACTACTTGCCCCAGACCTATGTCTGGGCAAGAAACGTCGAATTGATGATAAAAAAGAGGAGGTGCCAAAAAGCTGTGCCACCTGGCCATCATTTCTGGTGGTTAGGTGCACAGAGGAGGGAAAAAGCCTGACAAAGTTGAGCCCTTTTATTATCAATAAGGGACTCAAGTCAGTAGTGGGAGAGCCCAAGAGTGTGTCTAAGCTACACAAATCAATGGAACTCCTTGTAAAAGTAGACAGCAAGACACACTCTGATGGGCTTTTAAGATGCAGAAGACTCTGTGATCTCCAAGTGGAAGTCATGCCACACAAGAGTCTGAACACCAGCAGAGGTGTAATCAGCTCTAGGGACCTACTGGAATGTTCCGAGAAGGAAATAGTGGAGGGCATTGAAGGAGTCACCCATGCCCGGCGCATTACCAGGCGCAGGGAGGGTGAGGAGGTCAAAACCGCCACTATTATCCTCACATTCGGAACTAGGACACCGCCAGAGTATGTGAAGGCAGGATACCTACGAGTTCCAGTGAGGCCCTACATACCTAACCCCATGAGGTGCTTCAAGTGCCAGGGTTATGGACACGGCGCGGCAGTCTGCAAGAGGAACACTGTGTGTGCCAGATGTGCTGGAGAGGGTCATGAGGACAAGGGCTGCACAGCCCAGTTCAAATGCCCAAACTTTCAAGCTGGCCACTCAGCCTACTCTAAGGACTGCCCTGTGTGGAAACAGGAGGTTGCCGTGCAGGAGTACAAGGCAAGAAACGGATGTACCTTTAGCCAGGCGAAATCGGCTGTACTGGCCCTACCCAAGGGCCAATTCGGCTTGACAAAGACCTACACCCAGGCTGTTGCTAAGAAAGGAAGATCCATAGCCACACAGACGGACACATTGACCCCACCACCCCCTCCTCCTCCTCCAACTCAGAAGAAAACACCGCCAAAGAACACACCTCTGAAGAAACAAGAAAGCCCTGTTGTCATGCTAAAGAACATGTTCTCTGTGCTCGCTGATGAGAGCATGGAGACTGAGCAGCATGTCAAAACCAATACTCCGGGAGAACCCGGAGACATCATGTCTGACACAGGTTCTCCTCAGAGAACCCAGCCAGACACCCCAACCTCTACCGAGTTAGAGGTTGGCCAACTCCCTAAGGGGAGAAATCAAAGCGGAGAGGATGCCCGAGGTGAGAGAGGAGGAAATAACCTCCGCTCTAACCAGAGGGATCTCCCCTCTCCAGAGAGAAAGACTTCCCCCAAAAGGGGGTTGTCCTCCTCTCCATCCAAACCAAAGAATAAAAATACCAAGGTCACTGGAATAAAGGGAAACCCCTCCGGGGGGCTCTCAAGGCCAAATAGCTCCAAGTAGGTCATCTAGAATAAGCCATGGATTCCAGAATTGTACAGTGGAATTGTAGAGGCCTCAAGGCCAATTACGAGGAAATGCAGCTACTGATGGACTCTGAGACTCCTGTAGCTGTCTGCTTACAGGAAACATTTCTGAAAGATTGCATCAGCTTCCGAAGCTATCGTGCTTACAGCAAGAATGTTGAGGATGCAGAGAGAGCATCAGGTGGAGTCTGTATCCTTGTGAAGGATAGCATCCCCCATGAGAGGGTAGAACTACAGACCACACTACACGCCGTAGCAGCTAGGATAACCCATCACAAGGTTATCACTTGCTGCAGATTGTATCTACCACCAGGCGATCCATTAAACCGAACAGACATGGAGGACCTATTGAAACAACTCCCCCGGCCTTATCTAATCCTCGGGGATTTCAATGCCCATAACACCATGTGGGGATCCAACAATACCGACACAAGAGGTCGTATGCTGGAGGATATCTTCCTCCAACATGATTTATGCATACTTTATGATGCATCACCGACCTACTTGCACCCAGGAACTGGATCACTCACATGCATTGACCTCACCGTATGCGTCCCCGGACTTCTGGACGACTTTAAATGGTCAGTTAGCAATGATCTACGGGGAAGTGATCACTTCCCAATCATCATTACTAACAATCTCCCTTCATTAGGACGACCTCAGCGGTGGAAACTGAATAAGGCCGATTGGGAACAATTCCAAAAAAGATGCTCCGAGGATATCACAGAAAATATCCTCGATGAACAGAACCCAGCTGATACCTTTGCTAGCAAGCTACTAAGTATAGCCAGGAAAGTTGTACCCCTAACCTCTGCAAATCCAAAACGGCCTAGCAAACCATTGTTTGATACAGCTTGCAAAAGAGCTATTGGCGATAGGAAAAAACGACTGGCTGCATTTATAAAGAATCCTTCCCAGGAAAACCTAAAGCTATTCAGGATAGCTAGAGCAAAGGCTAGACAAACCATACGGTCAGCCAAAAGGAATTCCTGGAGAAGTTTTGTCGGCAGTCTGGATGCCAAAACTTCTGCTAGAGCGGTTTGGAAGGCAGTAAGGCGAATCAAAGGGAAAGAATCAAATGCAATAGGGCATTTGAAAAACCAAGGGCGAACTGTCACGTCCCCCAGAGAAATAGCTGACTGCCTTGCATCCTCAATAGCAGAAAAATCATCCACTGCACACTACACGCCAGAGTTCCAAAAAGTCAAAACCAGGGAGGAAAGACACCCCATTGATTTCAGGTCAGAGAACAATGAAGACTACAACAAACCGTTCTCGCTTGAGGAACTGAGGGAATCGCTGGACAAGTCACATGACACAGCGCCTGGAGAAGACGAAATCCATTACCAGTTCCTCAAGCACCTTCCCGAACCCTCATTGGCAGTCCTGCTAGGGGTCTATAACTGTGTGTGGCAAACAGGCGCTTTCCCAAACAGCTGGAGGAAAGCCACAGTTATACCGATACCTAAACCGGGAAGAGACGGCTCTGACCCAGCTAACTATCGACCAATAGCACTAACAAGCTGCATCTGCAAAACCATGGAAAGAATGATTAACAGTAGGCTGGTCTGGTACCTGGAAAGGAATAAAGTGATCTCAAACTACCAGTGCGGATTCCGGCAGGGGCGGACAACAACTGACCACCTGGTAAGGCTGGAAGCTTATATTAGAAATGCATTACTCAGAAGAGAACATATAGTAGCTGTATTCTTCGATATAGAAAAGGCCTATGACACAACCTGGAAACATGGCATTCTACGTGACCTGGCGCTTATGGGGCTTAAGGGACACCTCCCCCGTTTTGTGGAGGAATTCCTGAAAGATCGAAAATTTCAGGTTCGAGTGGGCAACTCCGCTTCTGACACTCATGACCAGGAAATGGGTGTACCCCAGGGCAGCATTCTGTCAGTCACCCTGTTCAACATTAAAATAAATAGCATCATAAATGCGCTGTCCCCTGGCATAGAGTGCTCTTTGTATGTTGATGACTTTGTCATTCTTACTTATGGGAAAAACATGAACACCTTAGAAAGAAAATTACAGTTATGTTTAAACAAAAATCAGGGTTGGGCAAACTATAATGGTTTTAAATTCTCAGACTCCAAAACAGTTAGTATGCATTTTTGTAATCTAAGGGGACTCCACCCAGACCCTGAACTATTTATACACAAAAAGAAGATCCCTGTCGTGAAAACTACAAAATTTTTAGGCCTCACCTTAGATTCCAAATTTAATTTTCTCCCCCACATTAAGGAACTTAAGAAGAAATGCCAAAAGTCATTAAACATACTAAGAGTACTCAGCCATACGGACTGGGGAGCTGACAGAGATACCTTGCTGCTGCTCTATCGGAGTCTAATTCGATCCAAGCTAGACTCCGGATCCATAATATATGGAGCAGCAAGGAAGTCGTACCTAAAAATACTGGAACCAATACAAAATGCTGCCCTGCGTCTCTGTCTCGGCGCGTTTCGTACATCACCTATCCCAAGTCTCCATGTGGAGGCTGGAGAACTCCCCATGGATATAAGAATGAAAAAGCTTGCAATGCAGTATATAGTCAAGCTAAAATCCAACCCCACGAACCCTGCTTTTAACTCCATATTTAACCCCACAGAGGTAGTATTATACAATCGAAGGCCTAACGTCATACAGCCGTTGGGCCTTCGAATGAGAGAACCCATCCAAAATTTAACCCCACCCATTGACCAAATCTCTAAAATAGAAACCCCTCAGAACCCTCCTTGGCTAATGAATAAACCCAAATTAAATTTATCCCTCGTCAATTTCAAAAAAGAAAATACAGACCCAAGCATACTACAAGTCCACTTTAGGGAACTGCAGGAGAGCTACAGAGATTGTGGCACCATCTACACAGACGGATCCAAAATGGAGGGAAAGGTCGCGTGTGCCTGCTCCTTTCGGAACAAAACAATCTCCCGTAGACTCCCCGATGGCTGCTCCATCTTTACGGCCGAATTGCACGCAATATTGCTTGCACTTATGGCCGTAAAAGCATCAGAAAGGAGGAAATTTATAATCTGCTCCGACTCCAAATCTGCATTGCAAGCTTTGGGGCGGATGAAGACTGACATCCCATTGGTACATAAGAGCCTGAAGCTGTTGGACCAAATAACAGCCGACCGTAGGGATGTCACCTTCATCTGGGTCCCCTCCCATGTTGGCATTGAGGGAAACGAAGCCGCAGACAGAGAAGCAAAGAGAGCCCTAAATCATGCGGTGTCAGGAACCCAAATTCCCTACTCGGACCTGAGACAAAGTATTGCCTCTGCCACCTATCGAGAGTGGCAGAACCGATGGGAGGCTGAGACTCACAGTAAACTCAGGCAGATTGTGGCGGATGTCAGGTGGCGGCCCACATCTAAGGGTCTGACAAGGCGTGGTAGCACGACCATGTCCAGACTTAGGATTGGCCACACCTACATCACGCACTCTTTTGTGCTGAAGAAAGAGGAGCCCCCACTTTGTGAGTACTGTGACTCTCGCCTCACCGTGGAACATATCCTCGTTGATTGCCCCAGATACCAGGATGTCAGAGCGAAATATTTTAGAGTCACTAATTTAAATACACTATTTGATAATGTCGACCCTGGGAAGGTACTGGGCTTTATCCGGGAAGTGGGGCTATCTACGAAGATCTGATTTATGAATTTGTGAACATGCACTATTTACATTAGATGTTTACCAAATATTTAAATTTTTACTACCTTGACTATTTTAACTGTGAATAGACCTTGATTTTAATGATATGACTGTATAGAATCTGGCCCTGTTGTTTAGAGAGAGAGTAGTCCTTAAGGGACTGCAGGCACGACATGGCCTAAATTGTGCCGATGTGCCTCAAATCAAACAATCAAACCACACAAACCGTCTTTGTAACCTTGTATTGAACTCAAATTCCGACATTAGACATAGTTTTTTTTATCAGTTTATCTATTGGACTTGTTCCTATTTCTCGTCTTATGCGTTAATTCTGGTATTTAATGACTTGTTTTTATCTTGAACTAAAATGCAATGCCAATGCAAAGAGAACTACACCAACGACCTCTTTGTGAAACTAAATGCTTGAGAAGCAATGTATTCCCTAAAGATTATATGCTACAGTTCGTCGAACTTCTTCATTTGATCCTATTAAAATATTGTGTGTATATGTGCTTTGGTTATGAACTTGCCTGACTTTTTTATTTTTTTTAAATTTTTGTTTCCCAGCGCTGCCATCACAGTCAATGAAGTTTTGCTCATTCAGAAGAACTACTGGTCTTGTCTCAAGTTTAAAGGTAGATACGAACTCTTGTGATGTAAATATGCATAGATACTAAACTAAGAAAGAAACTAACATCTCTGCCTACATGAAGTGCTGCACACTCCACATACCAACCCGTAATTGATAGACATTAAGAACGTCGTAGTTTACAAATGGTCAAAACAAAAGCTCTTACATTCTCATTCTTCAATCTGATTCTGGAAGATCCAATAGACTCGTTGAGTTGTACATTTCTGCAATGAGATGTACAGTCTTGAAAGTTCTAGTTCTCCCTTTCTCTCCATCTGTCAAGACTAATTGACGCCAATACAGTTTCTGACTAAAAGTTTACATTTGCCACGTCCCCCAGTGAATGAGACACAGGTGAACACTGCAGACCCTAACGCCTTGTTTATTAAGGTTAGGACACATGCCAAAATTTATGCTACTCATTCTTCCAGGTCCCATTTCTCAGTTTATTTCCCTTTGACCTCTTACAAATAGCTGACATGTAGTTTTAACATGGAGTTTTAGAAGCTATACGTAATGGTTCACACAATGTATGCTTTTTTTTGGCATGTAGCCATTCGCCATGTTTTTTTTTTTTTTTTAGATATTTTTAAACTGTAAAGCTAAAACTTAATTGAAAATAAACATAAAGATGGACTATTTTTAACACATTATTAATAGTCATTTTGGTTACAAAGTTGCTACCATTTTTATTTACAAGAAAGACTTAGAGCTCAGTAATAGTCGTTATTCAGTTCTACGATTATAACCTTTACATTTTAACACCTTTGTTGAAATCCCCCCTCAACCCCATGGGCGTATCCTACCATCTTCTATCTTACCATAGAGTAAACTAATTACTCTGTTCTGGTACCGCCGTTGTTTAAATAAACGGGAGTCTGCATCAGTTTCTGGCTTATCGTAGCCCAACAGGTTGCTGTCCTTGATTATCTTCCTCTAGGACATTACAGGTGTGCAGACTTGACTCTTGTGCCAGAAGTACCTACCCTTGTATACTGTGACGGGAAACCTGAGCTCCATTATCTTTCCCGCAGTGCTAACCTCCTCTAAAGATTGCTTTCTGTTGGCTTGTCGTCTCTAAGGAAGATAGTCTGGAATGTAACGCTGTCTTCATTAAGTCGAAACGTTTCGCTTCTGAAATCTGTGCATCTTTGCCAAGGAACAAAAAATTCCGAAACATTTACTTCGTTTTTATGTATCTCTGATCTTAAACTATCTCCTGAAATTAGAACTAGAATGTTATTTTGTAAGCTGTTTTTTGTTTTCTACTTATATTGTGTTTTAAATCTAGATCTGTTTGCAGACTTACGTATTTAGTCGTTTTGGTGCCTACATGTCGTTTGTGTGTTTCAATAGTTTTCAATTTGTCTTTGATCGTTTCATTTCCTAGATTGTATTAGAAAGTTTAGTTGACATTAAAGTTTTGGATGCTCCATAATATAAATCAGAAGTGTTTATCACACAGCTTGAAAACAAAAACTCAACTAATATTATTTGATAATATTTTGCAGTTTACAACATGAGAAAAAAAAATACAAACAACAAACTAACATTGTTGACCAAATAGACTGAATATTAGCTATTCCCCCTCCTCCGATTTAAAAATAATAATAATAATAAAAAAAAAAGACCTAACAGAAAAGCTCCGTTACGTTAAAAGAAATATATATTCTTCAGTATCTCCTACTTGATAATGGATGTACATAGTTACTAATTTGAAAAGCTGCTTTCGCTTTTAGCTTTAATATTTTTGTGTTTTTTTTTTTTGCAGAAAAAATTCCCAAAGTTGAAGCTGATCTCCGACTGCCAACATTTAGCTTAGCGCCCAAACCCAAGCAATATGACCCCAGGTGAGTACAGTCTACTCATTTACCTGCTCACGCGGTACATTTTAATTAAACTCAATCACACAGGGCATGTGCGCACATGCAGGAGGCGCCCGTTGGCACAGCAGTGAGCAGGTTGTCTGCACGTGGTTCTCCTGCTCTCACTTTTTTCCTTTGTCTCGTCTCGACTCACCTGACCTCTGACCCCAGCGCGACCCCCCTATTGTATTCTCTTAAATGAATTAAAGTCAGCTTGGTGTGTATGGACGTTTTCTGATGTTTGACCTGTGACGTTGTGATGGGAGGCTG
Organism: Biomphalaria glabrata; assembly: GCF_947242115.1. Classification (NCBI taxonomy): domain Eukaryota; kingdom Metazoa; phylum Mollusca; class Gastropoda; family Planorbidae; genus Biomphalaria; species Biomphalaria glabrata. The sequence continues at coordinate 20,980,042 of NC_074714.1, read as the reverse complement.
AAGATGTCTGTGTGTTCTCTTCTGCAACTGACAATAATAAAGGAATGGCAGTGTAACCTGGTACCTAAAGTAAAGGTAGCACTAGCAGACTGGATGACCGTAGGACTGGACGAGGATTAGGGAACTATTGGACAAACCTTGTGTTATGTTTACTATCTATCTTCTCCAAATAAAGTCGTCAACTTAGACCTTCTGGTTCCGTCTCTTCCTTGCATGTCTCAGAAAATACGCTCCGATTAGTGTAACATGTGGACGACATGTTGAAAAACGATGTCTTCATGGAAATCCAATGTCTTGTGTGTAGGTCACACATTATTTGATCTTTAATTTGCTGGGCTAAGATGTTTTTATATCTCGAAGGACTGTAGGAGTTCCACATATCTGATATCACTCTGGTTTAAGAGAATATATTGTTGTTGTTGTTGTTTTTGTTTTGCCACGCTTCTATCGCTAATATCGCTTCAGTCACACTTTGTACACGTTCGATCTCCCACTTCCCAATGCCGGACCAAGTTGAAACTTTTTGTCGATCTTTTAGTTGGTGTTGGAACATTTTTAGTTTCATGCTTTGGTTCAACATTTGAATCTAAGAAACTTTTTTTGTTTCATTGTTTCGCTCCATCCAAATTTTGTCCTTTGTAAAGAAGCCGTCTCATTCTAATGGCGGAGGATGTGGCCAAAACATGATTAATAAACCACTCTTTAAAACAATTGTCATAACCTAATGTGAGGGGAGACTTGAGACTTCGATTCAGAAACCTAATGTTGATTGATTTTTTACGCCTCAAAAGAGAAACATAAAAAAGAAACATCTAAAAAGCATTCAAAAGAGTAATACACTCTAATGAAAGTCTCTCTGTATAGAGATCATTTGACAATCTGTAACTGCAACAAGTCTTAGCCAAAGTGCGCTCTGCCACCCATCGCTCCGTATTGTCAATGTACTTGTTGACTTCCTTGGCTGAAAGAAGTGCTCTACCTAGTCCTCGTGTTTCTTATTCCTTTTATTCTGACCCATTCAGTAAGACGCGATATCAGTCTTACGGAATACTAAGGTGACTCATTCAGTAAGACGCGATATCAGTCTTACGGAATACTAAGATGACTCATTCAGTAAGACGCGATATCAGTCTTACGGAATACTAAGGTGACTCATTCAGTAAGACGCGATATCAGTCTTACGGAATACTAAGGTGACTCATTCAGTAACAAGCGATATCAGTCTTACGGAATACTAAGATGACCCATTCAGTAAGACGCGATATCAGTCTTACGGAATACTAAGATGACCCATTCAGTAAGACGCGATATCAGTCTTACGGAATACTAAGGTGACTCATTCAGTAAGACGCGATATCAGTCTTACGGAATACTAAGGTGACTCATTCAGTAACAAGCGATATCAGTCTTACGGAATACTAAGGTGACTCATTCAGTAACAAGCGATATCAGTCTTACGGAATACTAAGATGACCCATTCAGTAACACGCGATATCAGTCTTACGGAATACTAAGGTGACTCATTCAGTAACAAGCGATATCAGTCTTACGGAATACTAAGATGACCCATTCAGTAAGACGCGATATCAGTCTTACGGAATACTAAGGTGACTAATTCACTCCGTTTACACACAAAAAAAATATCTACAAACATAATCTTGATTTATGTCACGTGGATCTCATTGCCAGAAGCCAGTCTTTTGTTTCCACCGTATACTTGTTTCTCTGTGCCTTGGCGGAAGGGGGGGGGGTTAAAAGTTAAAACAAGTATCCCATCTCTCCGCCCCCTACCCCAGGTGCTACATCAAACACTATTGGAACCACTAATATAAACATACGGCAAACAATGCCATTACACTGAAAGATAACTTGAACTGAACAGACCTGGCATTGAATTTTGTTCTACACAATTCTCTGCCAGACTTGTATCCCCTTCCACAGTAGAAGCAAGTCTCAATATCATTCCACTCTTTCCCCGTCAGTTTAGGTTTTCAATGCATAGTGCTGGGGGGCCATCGATCGCTGTCAGAAATACACCTGTTTAATTGAACAGATTGGGTGGTCATTGTGTCGGACATTGGAGATGGTTGAGCAAGAAAAATGGAGGTATAATTGATAATGAGAAGAACCTCTAAACAAATGTTAATATTAAAACTTGAGATGGTTGAGCAAGAAAAATGGAGGTATAATTTATCAGGAGAAGAACCTCTGACCAAATGTTAATATTAAAACTTCTGAGAAGAACCTGTGACCAAATGTTAATATTAAAACTTCTGAGAAGAACCTCTGACAAAATGTTAATATTAAAACTTCTGACAAGAACCTCTGACCAAATGTTAATATTAAAACTTCTGAGAAGAACCTGTGACCAAATGTTAATATTAAAACTTCTGACAAGAACCACTGACCAAATGTTAATATTAAAACTTCTGATAAGAACCTCTGACAAATGTTAATATTAGAACTTATGAGAAGAACCTCTGACCAAATGTTAATATTAAAACTTCTGACAAGAACCTCTGACCAAATGTTAATATTAAAACATCTGAGAAGAACCTCTGACCAAATGTTAATATTACAACTTCTGAGAAGAACCTTTGACCAAATGTTAATATTAAAACTTCTGAGAAGAACCTCTGACCAAATGTTAATATTAAAACATCTGAGAAGAACCTCTGACCAAATGTTAATATTAAAACTTCTGAGAAGAACCTCTGACCAAATGTTAATATTAAAACATCTGAGAAGAACCTCTGACCAAATGTTAATATTAAAACATCTGAGAAGAACCTCTGACCAAATGTTAATATTAAAACATCTGAGAAGAACCTCTGACCAAATGTTAATATTAAAACTTCTGAGAAGAACCTCTGACCAAATGTTAATATTAAAACTTCTGAGAAGAACCTCTGACCAAATGTTAATATTAAAACTTCTGAGAAGAACCTCTGACCAAATGTTAATATTAAAACTTCTATGCTCATTTCAACGGAAATATAACAATCATTTGTCGATTGAAGTCAAACAGATAACTACAAAATCTACGCCAGCTTGTTATATGTAGTATGCGCATGTGTTCATTGAATTGGCTACAAAGTAAGAATGATCTGTTCTATCAATGAAACCTTAAGGAGTTTCTAGCTTGTAGTGCTACCTTCTAATTAGTTTTTAATTCGGAGTCATCAGCCTCCCTTGTAAACACTTACACATTTCTGGAGCAGTGATACGGGCAGCACGTTAATTAACTAATGACACATGTGACTAAAACATGTGTGAGGTCGAGGTGTAAGAAGCCCTGGAGGTATTTCTTCATTGCTACCATGTTGATCAATGCATTCACGCTTTGAATTCTAACAGATCAATACAAAATCGCATACTTGTTTCTGTGCCTAAAGTATGCAGTAGATCAGTCTAACTCTAAGAGATAGTAGTTCTAGAAACGTGGGTGTATAAATTTAACATTTTGTGAAAGTTTGTGACTATGTTGCTCCTTTGTCCTGTACAGAGTCTCAGAGATACTGGGTTTTGTTTTACTCTGCTTTTACTTATCTAACAATTAGCGTCTAAATGTTTTGTATATGTTACTTTTAATTAGATGTTTCTGTTCTATGACAGTTGTACCTGGGTGAACCAGCTTAAATCATCAACTTCACCAACGTTACCTTACATGTTGGTACTTTGAAACGAAATGTCTTGTACATTTGTTCATCTTTGGTATCCCTCGGAATCCTTCTATGTCCAAGTTAAAGCATATCATGTATTTTTCTTTATACGTAACTATTTATGTGTTTAAAAAAATTTTCTATACTAAATTCCTATGCGAGTTCTTAGTCACTGATTGCCTGCAATATATACTGACAGTTTTAGAAATGTAAGAAGTATAAATTATAGAAGCAGATTAAAATTACAAGTCAGATCAACTATTTCGAACTTTGTTTATTACTAATCAGACCAAAGGTCATAGTGTCTCTAGTTTTAAACATGATCATTTTATATGTATACAAGTAGTGAATAAAACAATGAAATAACACAGGTCATAAACATTTTATCACAGCAGCGTTTCAATATAATATATATATATATATATATATATGTACAGAAAGAAGCCAAACAAAAAAGAAAGAAGACACTACCTAACCACCAGTGCATTTCCCCCTGCCTCTGACATGTCTACCATGAGACAAGGGAAGCTTCTATGCATTGCTTCTGTCCACTGAACTATTGGACTGGCCTCAAACCATGCCATTTAGTACAATGTTAGAAACACTTCCTTTGGTATTTTGTTTTCAGTTTTCAAAAACCTAATCTTACTAAGTAATTATTCTAATAAAAATGCCATCCAGCTCATCTGAATACCACGTGACTAGAACATAATAATAACACTTGTAGATACTGTTACAAATGAACAGTGATAGGTAGAGGTCAACGTATGACCCCGGCGAGATGACACAGCATCTAGTGTTCCCTGGAATCTACATGTACAAACAAAGACAGGATGTGACGTGTCCACACGTGTTGTTCCAGGGGACGAACAGATCTAAGTAGGGGGACAGTTACTAATGAACAGTGACAGATAAAGGTCACTACGTGTGACCCCGACTTGATGACACTGCAGCGAGTGTTTTCTGGAATCTACATGTATAAATAAAGACAGGATGTGACGTTTCCTGACATGTTATTCCAGAGGATACTAGGAGTGTTTGTGCAACTTTAGAGAAGCGATTAGGGACTCTATATAAGCCTGAAAGTTAATGTGAAAGTCAGTCGTATGGAGTCGTGAGTGAGCCGTTACAGTCGATAGAGACGATGTAAGACGTGTGCGGCTCTGTGGAAGAGAAATGTGTACGACTCGATGCAAGTTAACTAGGGTAGAGTTAACTGGAGTGGACTACTGTCGTTAAAGTCTATACAGCGAACTACAGTGGACTTGAGCCGTTACAGTCGATACAGTCGATGTAAGACGTGTGCGGCTCTGATTCGGTAGACTTGAGTGCGACTTGGTTCAGCTTTAGGAGACCTGGAGCGACACTGGGAAGTGTGTCGTTGGTCTGTTCTGTGGAATACGGCTCGATGCAAGTTGAGAAGAGATGAATTGCAACGAAGTGAAGAGATGAATTGCAACGAAGTATAGCTAACTGTAAACTGACAGATATTGTACAGTCTTCTACGCTACATGTTACAGTGACGAATTATTAGAGTTAATAGTCATTAAAGTTATATTAAACTGAAAGTTTAGTCGTCAAGTTCTTTGCAGTGTTTTTATTTGTGTGTCTACTAATACTTCTAGCCAGAAGATTCAGAAATACGTAACAAATGGTGTCAGAAGTGGGATCTTTCTGGCTAGAATGTATTCCACCAAACTTCTTAATGAACTTGACATGAAAGAACTTAGACAAGAGCTTCGAGAAAGAGGTCTACAGCTTAACGGAAATAAGGAAACGCTAACAGCACGTCTCAGACAAGCCCTGTTGGAGGAAGATGAGAATCCGGACACTTGCCAATTTGAAATCAAACCTAATACGATGGAGCTCCTGAGAACTTTGCAATACAAAATGAACTCGGTGAAAGAGAGCATTAAGATGGTAGAATCAGAAATCAACACTAGATTTTCTTCATTTAACCAGTTGATTAAAGTCATGAATGAAAATGAACAAATAGCTACCACACCCAACAAGACAGAAGAACAAACCGATACGATAAAAGATCAAACGAGAATCATCATGAACGAGCTACTGAACACTCAGCAGTATCAGATTGAGTCGACACATGAAAGAGCTACACCATTGATTAACAGCGAACAATTATCCAACCAAGGATGTGGCGATACAGACAATTACGATAGGGATGCTGGTGATGGTTGTGCTGTCTGTGACTGTGATAGCAAACCAAACGAATGTGGCCAACAAGAAATGAAAAGAGACGGTAGCTGTTTCTGTTTCAACGAGAAGCTGAATGAGACAGTTGAAGAAACAAGAGAAGAGACCTATAGTTCAACCGAAGATTTTGCTAGAGATATACCCGATATGAGTACCTCAACCAGCCAGACAGAACAAGACAACGTTGGGTCTGCGTCCAAGCCTGTTGCTGTGGGCCTTAAAGACTTTTGTCTTCTATCTGCCAGTGTCTACGAGAGGAACTCGAAGTTTGATTACTGCACTCATGCGTTTGACAAGAACTGTACGTACGTAGCTATGCAAGAAGACTGTGAATGCTTAGAAATACACCAACAAGCTCTAGACTTAACAGAAGCTTGTACAGCTGTCAGGGTAGGCATGAGAAGCCCTGGTGATAGTCAAGGAATCACAATAGAATCTGATGCTGAAGTTGATGGACCTTTGCACGTTGAATGTTATCAACCTGCCCCACAGGCGAGTGCTCCAGACTCGGATGAAGGTGATGACATGTTTGACACCTTGCCTTCAAGTGGACTTGCAGATCATTCGCAAAGCACCCATCGAAGAATAATGCTGAAGCAACTTGTTAGATCAACAGTCTTGATGACTACAGCCATGAAATGCAATACCTTCCTATGTGCTAAGTGGCTGCCATCAGCATTGATCGACAAGAAAGCAAGACAACGACAACGACATCAACGCAACCAAAGAAATATCAAATTGAGGAGGCGGAGAAAGCGACATATGCAGAGTGCAACGTGGATGGCTCCAACAAGATCAAGATACAAACCCACCCCTTCTCCCACTGATAGACCCCCACATGCATTTATGAAACTCCATAGCCCATGTTGTTAGAAAACAAGCCCACCACTTCTCCAACTGATAGACCCCCACCTGCACTAATGAAACTCCATAGCCTATGTTGTTAGAAAAGATTATGTCCGGGACCATCAAACCAAAGAAGAAAGCCTTACGAATCAGTTGAAAGTGTGAAGCCACTAAAGAATAATCTAAGAACATTCCTCATGAGAATAGGTTGATGAAGAATAACAGAGGTTTTAGAAGAACGCTAATTAAGTCAGAAGCAAGAAGGACAGAAAAGAAGTAGTTTAAGATGTCAGAACTGTAGTGAGTAACCATCTGTGACAGAACTGTACAAGAAATCCACCCAACATCGTACAAACCCAAGTCAGTTGCTGTTGTTTAAAAGAAGAGCATGTGAATATTGCTGTACTGTGATGATCCTAGTTATCTCTGAAGAAGCTCTGTAAAAAGATGCTTGAAAATGTAAAACTCAGCCAGTGAAGCACGAACTCGTTAGAATGCTGATGAACTTTCTCGACAAGAGTGCCCAATGTCGTCATCTGAAGGTCGATGTTTCCATACCAAGATTGATGAAAACATTTGTGAGGAACTGTTGAAAAATGAGGATTTGGCTCCCATTCTTCTATGGAAAGAAGATGGACTGCGACTGCCAGATTGAAAGAACATCTCTGAGAAGGGGGCAACCACCAAAGCTTCCTACTTGATCGTCGATCGATTTCATCAGTATCGTGATGAAGTAGAATCTGTTCGGGACGAACAGATCTAAGAAGGGGGCAGTGTTACAAATGAACAGTGATAGGTAGAGGTCAACGTATGACCCCGGCGAGATGACACAGCAGCTAGTGTTCCCTGGAATCTACATGTACAAACAAAGACAGGATGTGACGTGTCCACACGTGTTGTTCCAGGGGACGAACAGATCTAAGTAGGGGGACAGTTACTAATGAACAGTGACAGATAAAGGTCACTACGTGTGACCCCGACTTGATGACACTGCATCGAGTGTTTTCTGGAATCTACATGTATAAATAAAGACAGGATGTGACGTTTCCTGACATGTTATTCCAGAGGATACTAGGAGTGTTTGTGCAACTTTAGAGAAGCGATTAGGGACTCTATATAAGCCTGAAAGTTAATGTGAAAGTCAGTCGTATGGAGTCGTGAGTGAGCCGTTACAGTCGATAGAGACGATGTAAGACGTGTGCGGCTCTGTGGAAGAGAAATGTGTACGACTCGATGCAAGTTAACTAGGGTAGAGTTAACTGGAGTGGACTACTGTCGTTAAAGTCTATACAGCGAACTACAGTGGACTTGAGCCGTTACAGTCGATACAGTCGATGTAAGACGTGTGCGGCTCTGATTCGGTAGACTTGAGTGCGACTTGGTTCAGCTTTAGGAGACCTGGAGCGACACTGGGAAGTGTGTCGTTGGTCTGTTCTGTGGAATACGGCTCGATGCAAGTTGAGAAGAGATGAATTGCAACGAAGTGAAGAGATGAATTGCAACGAAGTATAGCTAACTGTAAACTGACAGATATTGTACAGTCTTCTACGCTACATGTTACAGTGACGAATTATTAGAGTTAATAGTCATTAAAGTTATATTAAACTGAAAGTTTAGTCGTCAAGTTCTTTGCAGTGTTTTTATTTGTGTGTCTACTAATACTTCTAGCCAGAAGATTCAGAAATACGTAACAAATGGTGTCAGAAGTGGGATCTTTCTGGCTAGAATGTATTCCACCAAACTTCTTAATGAACTTGACATGAAAGAACTTAGACAAGAGCTTCGAGAAAGAGGTCTACAGCTTAACGGAAATAAGGAAACGCTAACAGCACGTCTCAGACAAGCCCTGTTGGAGGAAGATGAGAATCCGGACACTTGCCAATTTGAAATCAAACCTAATACGATGGAGCTCCTGAGAACTTTGCAATACAAAATGAACTCGGTGAAAGAGAGCATTAAGATGGTAGAATCAGAAATCAACACTAGATTTTCTTCATTTAACCAGTTGATTAAAGTCATGAATGAAAATGAACAAATAGCTACCACACCCAACAAGACAGAAGAACAAACCGATACGATAAAAGATCAAACGAGAATCATCATGAACGAGCTACTGAACACTCAGCAGTATCAGATTGAGTCGACACATGAAAGAGCTACACCATTGATTAACAGCGAACAATTATCCAACCAAGGATGTGGCGATACAGACAATTACGATAGGGATGCTGGTGATGGTTGTGCTGTCTGTGACTGTGATAGCAAACCAAACGAATGTGGCCAACAAGAAATGAAAAGAGACGGTAGCTGTTTCTGTTTCAACGAGAAGCTGAATGAGACAGTTGAAGAAACAAGAGAAGAGACCTATAGTTCAACCGAAGATTTTGCTAGAGATATACCCGATATGAGTACCTCAACCAGCCAGACAGAACAAGACAACGTTGGGTCTGCGTCCAAGCCTGTTGCTGTGGGCCTTAAAGACTTTTGTCTTCTATCTGCCAGTGTCTACGAGAGGAACTCGAAGTTTGATTACTGCACTCATGCGTTTGACAAGAACTGTACGTACGTAGCTATGCAAGAAGACTGTGAATGCTTAGAAATACACCAACAAGCTCTAGACTTAACAGAAGCTTGTACAGCTGTCAGGGTAGGCATGAGAAGCCCTGGTGATAGTCAAGGAATCACAATAGAATCTGATGCTGAAGTTGATGGACCTTTGCACGTTGAATGTTATCAACCTGCCCCACAGGCGAGTGCTCCAGACTCGGATGAAGGTGATGACATGTTTGACACCTTGCCTTCAAGTGGACTTGCAGATCATTCGCAAAGCACCCATCGAAGAATAATGCTGAAGCAACTTGTTAGATCAACAGTCTTGATGACTACAGCCATGAAATGCAATACCTTCCTATGTGCTAAGTGGCTGCCATCAGCATTGATCGACAAGAAAGCAAGACAACGACAACGACATCAACGCAACCAAAGAAATATCAAATTGAGGAGGCGGAGAAAGCGACATATGCAGAGTGCAACGTGGATGGCTCCAACAAGATCAAGATACAAACCCACCCCTTCTCCCACTGATAGACCCCCACATGCATTTATGAAACTCCATAGCCCATGTTGTTAGAAAACAAGCCCACCACTTCTCCAACTGATAGACCCCCACCTGCACTAATGAAACTCCATAGCCTATGTTGTTAGAAAAGATTATGTCCGGGACCATCAAACCAAAGAAGAAAGCCTTACGAATCAGTTGAAAGTGTGAAGCCACTAAAGAATAATCTAAGAACATTCCTCATGAGAATAGGTTGATGAAGAATAACAGAGGTTTTAGAAGAACGCTAATTAAGTCAGAAGCAAGAAGGACAGAAAAGAAGTAGTTTAAGATGTCAGAACTGTAGTGAGTAACCATCTGTGACAGAACTGTACAAGAAATCCACCCAACATCGTACAAACCCAAGTCAGTTGCTGTTGTTTAAAAGAAGAGCATGTGAATATTGCTGTACTGTGATGATCCTAGTTATCTCTGAAGAAGCTCTGTAAAAAGATGCTTGAAAATGTAAAACTCAGCCAGTGAAGCACGAACTCGTTAGAATGCTGATGAACTTTCTCGACAAGAGTGCCCAATGTCGTCATCTGAAGGTCGATGTTTCCATACCAAGATTGATGAAAACATTTGTGAGGAACTGTTGAAAAATGAGGATTTGGCTCCCATTCTTCTATGGAAAGAAGATGGACTGCGACTGCCAGATTGAAAGAACATCTCTGAGAAGGGGGCAACCACCAAAGCTTCCTACTTGATCGTCGATCGATTTCATCAGTATCGTGATGAAGTAGAATCTGTTCGGGACGAACAGATCTAAGAAGGGGGCAGTGTTACAAATGAACAGTGATAGGTAGAGGTCAACGTATAACCCCGGCGAGATGACACAGCAGCTAGTGTTCCCTGGAATCTACATGTACAAACAAAGACAGGATGTGACGTGTCCACACGTGTTGTTCCAGGGGACGAACAGATCTAAGTAGGGGGACAGTTACTAATGAACAGTGACAGATAAAGGTCACTACGTGTGACCCCGACTTGATGACACTGCATCGAGTGTTTTCTGGAATCTACATGTATAAATAAAGACAGGATGTGACGTTTCCTGACATGTTATTCCAGAGGATACTAGGAGTGTTTGTGCAACTTTAGAGAAGCGATTAGGGACTCTATATAAGCCTGAAAGTTAATGTGAAAGTCAGTCGTATGGAGTCGTGAGTGAGCCGTTACAGTCGATAGAGACGATGTAAGACGTGTGCGGCTCTGTGGAAGAGAAATGTGTACGACTCGATGCAAGTTAACTAGGGTAGAGTTAACTGGAGTGGACTACTGTCGTTAAAGTCTATACAGCGAACTACAGTGGACTTGAGCCGTTACAGTCGATACAGTCGATGTAAGACGTGTGCGGCTCTGATTCGGTAGACTTGAGTGCGACTTGGTTCAGCTTTAGGAGACCTGGAGCGACACTGGGAAGTGTGTCGTTGGTCTGTTCTGTGGAATACGGCTCGATGCAAGTTGAGAAGAGATGAATTGCAACGAAGTGAAGAGATGAATTGCAACGAAGTATAGCTAACTGTAAACTGACAGATATTGTACAGTCTTCTACGCTACATGTTACAGTGACGAATTATTAGAGTTAATAGTCATTAAAGTTATATTAAACTGAAAGTTTAGTCGTCAAGTTCTTTGCAGTGTTTTTATTTGTGTGTCTACTAATACTTCTAGCCAGAAGATTCAGAAATACGTAACAATACTTTGTAGATAGTCAGAGGTACACGTAATTTTCGAGAAGTGGTTACACAAATGAAACAAATCAGATGAGGCTAGAAAAACTTCCAAATGAAATCAGCTCTGAGTTTGGACTTAGAATACATCGACTCTCTGTTCACCACGTGACAAACATTACAGTGTTAATTCGTAGAAACCGTGCACGTACAGTGTTAGCTAAACTTTGCAGATAGTGAACTTTCTCAGCATGTTTAACTAGACTAGACATATACAATGGAGAGGATAAAGAAAAATGCAAACTTGCATTGAATGAAAAAAGAAGCCAGAACTCTACACTTTGATAATTAGTTTTATTTCTGCGTTAATGTATGCTTCCAGACATTTAGACATCCTATGTATGTGACAACTTGAAAGAGAAGACATTTTAATGGAAATAATTAATAGCCATTTCAACGGAGTTCCTCTTAGTGGGCATAGAGGGAGGAGGAAGGTTTTTTTTTTTGTTCTTTTTGTGTGCGTGAGGCGGGAAGGGGGGGGGGAGTCTAGTAGGGGGTGAAGAGCACCATTGGTTTTTATCTAAATATATTGGTCTAGAAGTACTTCAAATAGTGACCAAATTGTTTAATTGCACATAGAACTTATCTTAGGTTTGTTCGTAAGACATGGCTTAATTTGACTATCTTTAGACTAACGATTCTTCTTGTCTACATCTCCATCGATGAGGGCTATTGTCTTGTACGGTGAAGATGATTTCATTTGTATAATGAAATGTTAAGTGGTCATGCTGTTATATATATATAAAGTTTCAATCATTTCTTTACCGTCTCTGAACACGTCTACGTTTAAATGGAATAAAGAATTGAAGTTCATTTTTGTTCTGACATAAATCATTGCGGACGTTTTGAAACTTCACACTTCGGGTCAACTTTCTGTGCTATATTTCCAACACTCTGGGGGGGGGGGGGGAGGGGGGGTTTCAAGCTAAGAATAGATGAGACAAGGTTCAAGCATGATAGCTGACCAGATTGCCTTTACGAATCGTGATGTGTTGTTTGTTCACCTGAAGTAAAACAACATTTAAAAAAAAGTTAAACATCTCATAAACTTGACATTACAAACACACAGAATTATTTTGTGCTCTTCACATCATGAATACTTTGTGTCTTTACATCATGAAATGCATTGTGTCTTCACATCATGAATACTTTGTGTCTTTACATCATGAAATGCATTGTGTCTTCACATCATGAATACTTTGTGTCTTCACATCATGAATAATTTGTGTCTTCATATCATAAATAATTTGCGTCTTCACATCATGAATACTTTGTGCCTTTACATCATGAAATACATTGTGTCTTTACATCATGAATATTTTGTGTCTTCACATCATGAATAATTTGTGTCTTCATATCATAAATAATTTGCGTCTTCACATCATGAATACTTTGTGTCTTTACATCATGAATACTTTGTGTCTTCACATCATGAATACTTTGTGTCTTTACATCATGAATACTTTGTGTCTTTACATCATGAATACTTTGTGTCTTCACATCATGAATACTTTGTGTGTTTACAACATGAAATACATTGTGTCTTCACATCATGGTTTTCTCACACAAACATTTGAAGATCTTGTTTTACAGCTGGTTAGAAACAAATTAGACAAAAACTTATAAATCGGATTTTCTTTTTTTTTTCCTTCCTTCTAGATTTTGTTTCCCTTGTCTTCTGATTTGGTTTCTATTTCCTGAATTAACTTTGTCTGCAGACATATTGATTCCATGTTTTTCGTTTTATTTTCAAATCTATTACATTCATCAGTGAGTAGAATTCATTTCTTTTAAATTCAGTGGCTCACATGTCCATGCGTTTTAAATGTTCTAAAACTCAGCGGGCGATAAGGCCCTTGAGCTTTAAATGTTCTCAAGCTTAGTGGCGGCCAGGTCCTTGTGTTGTGAGTAATCTAAAGCTTGGTGGTTACAAGTTCCTTGCCTTATGAATGCTTATTGACTGGTAAGGTCCTTGCATTATTATTGTTCTAAAGCTTAGTTGCTGGATGGCAAGGTCCTTGCCTTCTGACTATTCTAAAGCTGAGTGTACGACCTGGTCGTTGAGTTCTAAATCTCTCTGTTTCTAATGTACAATCCTGACATTTCATTGCGGAGGCTGATCGTGCTTTCCCTTGATCAATGAACTCTGTCTGTCCGCCACACTAGTCTCCGCTACATTGTCTGGCTTGAAAATCATACACAGTAGTAGCCGATGGTAGGCCCTCTGGAAGTTGACGTCCATTACGGTGTAGATGACCGGGTTCATGCTGTACATGATCCAAGCCAGGAACGGTGACCAGATGTGTGGCATGGGGTATTTGAGTCTGTTGTCCACGGTATTGATGATGAAAAATGGGGTGGTGCCTATGAGGAACCCCAGAAAGATCAGCAGCATCATCCCCGTCAGTCTGAAAGACTCTCTGCGCGCCCTTTGCCTGCGGTACTGGCTCCCCCTGGACGCCCGCTGCCTGGAAGTGCAGACAACGCAGCCCAGGCGGGCGTAGCAGACGCAGATGAAGAGGCAGGGCACGACGTAGCCGGCTGTGATGGTTGTAATTTTATGGGACTTACTGCTGTTAGTGCTGAAGGTACACTGGAGGATGCGCTCCTGGAAGTCAAAGCTTCCCCAGATCCCTATCAGCGGAGTGATGCAGAAGAAAAAAGGCAGCGCCCAGCATAAGACACATGCCGCGATGAACCAAGGTCTCTGTGTGTATCGAGTATGACTTTGGGGATGAACCACATGAAGGAATCTGGAAAGAACAAAGAAACTTAAAGTAATTTGTGGAGATCCAATCTACATCTTTAATGTAAAATGAAGCATTTTGAAATCAGTATTTTTCTACTATTACTATTTCACAATTACCGATTTCCCATTTGAATTGGGATAAATATTTCGTTACTTGTTGATGTAGAATTAATTAGATATGTGTATTTGTAAATACAATTATCTTTTGTTAGCCTTATTCCTATTTCCATTATGCATATCGATACTTGCATATTGAAAGTGTGTTCTAAATGGTTACAATTTGGAATTGAATTCACATCTACATCCACTTATCACTTCACCGATTTTTTTCTTGAGTTCGAAATAATTTTTAGCTTTACTGACTCAATCAGCATATAGTGTACCACTGACCTTTGCATTCTCTCTTGCTACTTACCTGTAGAAAGCAATGGTACTTAGTAGCATCATATTGACTCCTATGAGCCAGATCCGTAACGAGGCGTGCAGCTGACACAGCAGATCGGACAGCGTCCAACCTTTGTGATAAAAGGTCATGGCCTGCAGGGGCAGAATGAAAGAGCAGTAGACTACGTCGGCCACGCTCAGGTTGCAGATCAGGATACTGTTGACGTTCATCTTCAGTCGGCTGGTCACGATGGCCAGGATGGTCAGTACGTTCCCGAAGGCTCCGAACACGGCGAGGACAATGGTCATGATGGTGGCCACTTCGAAGATGACCCCCGAGTAGCAGTGTATGCCGTCGCATGAGGCCGACGCATTGCCGATGCGGTCGTACTGAGAGATGTTAAGCGACCTATCAGTTCCTGTAGGCTGGACTATCTCGTAACTGGACATCATTGCTTGGTAGAGCCGTTCAATTAATGGAATACAATTAGGCGCTCACAATGTAAACGAAGCCACGTAACAATGGCATATGGTGGCTCCGTACAGGATGAATAGCGTTTTGTATTCAGCCAGCCTTGGGTTATGTTGATGAGCTTTCTCAAAGAATGTTATTTCAAAATGATTGGATCACCTCTTTACAAGAGCCAGAACAATGTCGCTCTCTTTTTGAGACGTACGCATCATTCTGTGTAAGATATAGAGCAAAAATATTCATATCAGTATAATGTTTGTACTTAAATAAAACAACAACAAATCATTAGAATACAAGAGGACATTCAAGGGACAGTCCGTAGTTAGTAGACGTGTCGCGTATCCATACTTCTACAAGATACACTTCCCTTGATTTGTATTTCATAACAAATTAGATCTATGTGTTCATTAAAAGCTAAATTGTAAAGTTATTTTGATCAGAAAGAGTTGTAGAATAAATTATACAAAATCGTTTGCAGTGTCTTAGAGATTCTCTTTATTGAAGATCTCGATGCAGACATTACTGCCAGGTGAATAAATCTTTGCCCTAATATTTCTACAATAGCTTCCCCTCAAGTGGCAAAACTTAAAAGTCAAGACTAAATGCCTGCGCTTTTGGATCAAAGCCCTTTTTTCTCCCCACCTTCGCCTCTGCTTGTTTACCGGTGACGCAACTCCCGGGCGCCTGGTTCTCTCAGCAGGTAGGAAAAATGTCTCCCCATGGCGTGTCAGCGATGTTATAGCTAGCACCCGAGCTCAAGGGTTCTCAAACGGGAATATCCTGTTAAGGTGGTTATGTTATTGGGAACAGTGGAGGTTTATGTGGAAAGGAAACAGAGTTGAACGTCCATTCAAGGCCAGGATGTGGCTATTAGGGCAGTTGTCGCAAGCCATGATTTACATTGCATCGCAGAATAGTATTACGAAACCTGCCTAAGCAACTTCTAAGAGTACACTATATCTAGTTCAATGTATTTGTTATGAAGCTCACTAACCACATAAGTTACTGGTTTGTATTACAAACAGAAGGTATAAATAAACTGGAGATTAGAATAAAATGCTGAAATAACAGACTGAGCTGATTAAATATGTAGAACTTGGCTGCAAAATAATGAAATCAAAGTTATGGCTATAAATAGCATTCCTGATTTATTTTATAGTAGTTTTTAGCATCTATCTTTTCCACACTCCTCTATGTCTAGTTAGCTAGTATACTTGTTTACAAAGCAGTCGGATTGCAGGGTTTGAGAATCTTGGCTAAAAGAAAAAATGAAACATGTTAGACATTCCCATTGTCTGATCCCAAAAACTATTAGTGTTACACATCCTCCATGAAATGATGCTATTCTGATTAACCTTCAGTTTGGGTAATGTTATATGACCTTGTACTTGATCACTTTGTGTACTGTAAGAAATCGATGCTAGCTTCAGTCTGTATGCCAGACTGTTGATTTGGAATGGCGTTTAGTTTTGGCTTGCATCAATACCCAATTTAGCCAAATAGTAAATGAGATGTCGGCACGGTAATTGTGACTTGACTTTTCTCGGATTCGGAAGACTATAAAATGTTGCTGTTATAACTAAAAAAATAAAATCCGTTTGTCAACTAAGAAAATGTTATTTCCTCTTTTATCTCAATACTTTAGAACACTGTCCACTTTACTTTTTATATACAAGACCTTTAAAACTTGTTCTACAAATGATGTGTGCATATTTAAGAAACAGTTTACTATTTTCAATGTTAAAATCATATACGTTTAGTTTGACAAGACGTTTAGCACAGTGAACATTTTGAACGCGATACATTCAATGGTAAACGCGGATTTTCATAACGCATTTAATTGTTGGCATCAAAATGTTACAGACAGACGGACGGATGGACAGATAGGTAACACAACAACAGATTGCCGTTTAGAGCTCCGCCAAAAAAAATGTACAATGATGAGAAAATTGTTTTTGTTTATAAAGAAAAAAAGTAAAGTTCCCCTTTCAGACCTTGTAATCTATATGGCAGATGATGTTAATGTCAACTGTTTTTTTTTTTAACGAGCAGAGTGTTATGTGGCCAGCACAACGAGTAACCGCCTATACTTTCCCCAACTAAAGTCAGGTACCCATTATGGTTGTGTGGACTGAGGGGCGCCCTAAAAATCCTGAAATTCAAATTCTTGTCTTCACCGAGATTCGAACACAAGACCGCAGGTTCGGAGGTCAAGCGCTTAACCACTCAGCCACCGCATCCCCTTGTTTAAAGTAAACAAGTTTTTAAAGTTTGGTTGTAGGTTTCACTTGATATTATACTAAACGACATCTTTAGCAGTTTAGTCTTGTTAAAAATTGTCGTATGGTGTGTGTGTGTGTGTGTATAGTGTGAGTGAGTGGCTTCTTGTGTTCGTTTTCAGCCGTGACCAAAGTACTGGTTAAAGCATTGGCGCTGAGTGGCATATGAGCTGAATGAACATGTCACGGTGACCAAACATCTTTCAACACAGAGCTGGACAAACGTAAACCAAAAGCCGCTGCCCTATTGAATTGCTCTGAAGTCTGGTGAGAAGACGAACATTTGTTGTCTTTACAATGGAGAGGTACTGTAAGTAGTTCAAGAACTCATGTCTTCATATCAACAACCATGGATACGACATTTGATGTGATACTTTTTGTATTTTATGTAGACTTCGAGATAAAGATACTTGGATCTATCACTGTATGTATATGAAGTCATTTAAATGAAGATATTACACATATTACAGACTCTGCTGGCATGGAATGTATGTAATGGAAAAGGTATTAGCATAGCGGCAAAGAGACTTGCCAGACAATGAAAACTAGAAGAAACAGCGTTATCTATTAGATAGACACACGACTGAAACATTTTCATGCAGGAATTTGGCAAACCCCTCCACTCTTCAGACTGGGGTAATTAGTCATAAAAGATTCAGCACTAAACAAAGTGAAAGACACCAATAGCACAGAATCACTTCAGCGCACCCCATTGAGTCAGTCGGAAACATATATGTATGCAATTCTAAAACTGTTATTGAACGGAGTCTCTTGGGATAGACCACTCTGAAGATATTTAAGAACCTTATTAGAATAATCAAAGATGCAAATCAATATGTAAATACGTTGATAACTAAGAATACAATCATAAGGTGACACAGTATAATGATTGTAGTAGGTTAATGGAAGTGTATTTCTAAAAATGTTTGTAGATCAATATCATCGATTTCTAAGTCCGTGTCAACTCGCTACGTTCACTGACCGCTACATTTTGTTTTTGCATTAGCGAACTCAGTGGACTGAGAGCCTCCTTCCCATCACGCAGTGGACGTGGGTCTATTGAAGCGTAAAGATGTTTCAACGCCGCCACCTTGTGGTCTGTTGGGCATTCAGTCTCCTGTGACACTCATGTATGAGTGATGATATTGTCAAACCCATTCATGTCAGTGTCAATACTTGGCTTGTCTTTTCTTGAATCTTATCTCTTCATCCGTGCTCGATATAGAATTATAAGATTCACTAATACCACACACAAAAACAAAAACATTCCAGGCCACCTAATTAAAGGATGGACTTCAAAAATTAGCATACTTGGGACAATCAAGCTCTGCAGCAGTGTAGTCTTAGCTTGGGTTTGTAGTTGGCTAGTTTAATTAGATGAATTAATGAGCCGAAAGAGCAATAGATGTGTATTAAGATGTACTTACAATAAAAATCGTCTCTCATTGCGCCTGACGGTCTGATATAAAATGAGTATTAGTTAATTATTTGATGAATGCTATCAACATATAAATATTCAAATGAGGAGGGGTAGAAAGTATATGCTAATTCAAGAAGGTAACGAAATTCCAAGATCCTGGCGAATACAATTAAATACCACCGCCATATTGACCCAGACAAATAAATTGATTAGAGATACGACCGATAAAAAAGACATACATACGTAACTAAGATTACAAACTGTCTCTCTTTCACACACACACACATCTAAAATACAGTATCAGTAGCATGGTATGTCTGAAACACAAGCCGAAATTCCATAAAAACTAATGGGCAGAAGAAGTACGCATGTACTTCATAGTATTCAATTGTTGATCTACAGGCAACAGTGTTGAAGAAGGCAAACATACATCTCTGGCATTACAGATCTGTCGAGTGGAATCATAGATCTTGACTTTTCAACTTGACTCCTGCAAGCATCAAGGGATAAGCGATACAGTAGGGCAGTGACAAGCAGCGACAAATGTCTTGAATGTGTTCCTCGTAGCTTTGCCAGTGTTTGCAGTTTAAACTATTGTACCGGAAACATCTGCTCCTGTCAGCAAAGGGTTCGAATCAATAGCGCAATATCTTCAATGATTTTCAGGATACGAATGTTTAGAGAACCTCTGAAATGTTGACTTAGTTCAAGTGCTAGTTGCATGGCAGTACTTAGGTCAAAGTGACTTTCTAGTTGATAACTTCTAACTTTTGAAGGTCGCTCTAATCTCTGGAGACGAGCTTATACAATGATTCACTAGTCAGGTGATATTGGCCGCCTATGTATAACACATGCGAATAGAGCGTAACTATTTCATGTGATTTAGCCAACTAATTACAAAAGACAAAATCTACTTGTAAAACTGTTTGAAACTGCTTAAAAGGTTACTGTTTATTAAAAATGTATTGCAGTGTTTCCCAAACTGTCTTCCTCGGAACCCTTCCACGATCCACTGAATTAATTAACTAGAAGGGCATCACGTAAATTAATTTCGCTTTTAAAAAAATTAGCAGTGTTCCTCTAAATACTCAGAAGGTGCGAAGTGTTCCGTTACGGAAAACGTTTGGGAGACACTGATGTATTGGATACCACTTATCCCCATATTCAGCTAACTTTCAAGTAGATCATGAAAACATTCTGCTGAACTTTTTGCTAAATTTTAGATCTTCATGCAGGGCCGGTCTTAGGCTACTGCAACCTATGCGGTCGCAGTGGGCCCCGCGTTTTCATAGGCCCCGCTCTAATTCTAGGTGTAATTATTAAATTGCATAATATATACGAAAACGTAAAAAAAAGTCATGGAAATCTCCTGAATTTATTAAAATCTGAAAACTCATAACAATCTCCTGAAAAATAATCGAAATTGTCATTTGTCGGGGTCATTCATTGAGGAAAACGTCAATCCTACGCGCGATAAAAGAAAAAAGGCATTGTCAGCTTTCATGTAATAAAATGTTATAATCGGGCGAATTTTCAACTTAATCGGAAGTTACAATTCTTTATTTACTTTTAAAGCCACTGGCATATAATTATGCCATAGGTTGCACGGTTTGTAAATTAAAGTTAATTAGATCGCAATTTTATTCTTGGTAAAAGAATAAATTAAATTCAAAGTAAATTTTTTTTCTAATACAAAATCTTAATTTACACTTATTATCCATATTCCCACCCCGCGCAATCAGTTTCGCATAGGGCCCTGCAATTGTTAGGACCGGCCCTGTGTTCATGGACCGTAATTCCTTGACTATTTACTGGTGTCAACACTGTCCTAGCTCTAAGAATATCAAAAGACGCTGAGTAACTTCCCCTGCATCGTGACATAGAACAGCCACGGGAAGTGCACTCTATAGTCTATGCTGATTTATACCAGAAGACAGCTTTAGTTCAGTTGGTTTTTATCATTATGTCAATTAATAGTTGCTGTATTGCTTTTTTATCTGTCTTAGTGTCTTGTTGCTATCAGAGATGGAAACCTAAACCTATTGCTTGAAGTCACTTGGATAGTTTCCAAAGGGGGAGTGACTCAGGGGAACTTCACGTGTAAAACTTTAGCGTCATCTTTGTTTTGTTGTGCATTGTAGAAACCAAAGAAAGTCTGTTGTATGATTTAGAAGTTTGTAATGCTATATTTGCCAAAAGGGAAATCATTTGTATAAAGAGGTAGTGAAATAGTCCTGTTGAAGCTTAATTTAAGTTTCTTGTTGTTTGCCTGGTAGTGCGTTCTGCGCGCTGGACCAAGGCCAATCGTCAAAGTAGGCCTAAATACTGACCTGTGACGTCACAACCTGTGATCAGTGGAGCCCAATATCTCTTTGCCACGTCACAGGTCAGTGTTCATACCTATTCTCTTGATGGGTCTCGGCTGGACTGTCATTCGGTCGTCTCGATGGTCCCGGGTTCATACCTGCCCGCCGCCATCCCCCGTCGTCCTGCGGGAGGTTTGGACTAGGAAGTAAATTATCTTCAACTCAGAAGAAACATCCGAAACATGTCAAACAAACAAAACTTTAATCAGTTGGTCTCTCATAGAGACACAGTAACAATAAAAAATAAGCATGTAAACCAGGACATTAAACAGTTGTTTCATTGGCCTAAATGTGAGCTCTAAGTGGACTATGTACTTTCCGGCCAGTTTCTGCCACAGTGTTATCACTTGTTATTCACTTCATTGCTTCCTCTTTGTCCTGTTTTGGAAGAGAAACTCTTCAATAGTTGTTTTGTCTCTGAGAAACCTTGCGCCATCTCACAGATCAGATTTAGTCATTGGGTTTCATGGTCAAATGTGACCAGGCAGTTTGAGTTAAAAATGACCATTAGGCAGTTATTGACGTCATCAAACCATGGGATTTTTTTCTTGTCTCTTCTTTAAAATGTCAAAGCTCACACAAATGAACTCTACTGGTCAGTCGAGGTGGACAGCGTTACGTTTAACCAAGCTCATCCTTTATGTTTCGTAGGGCTAAGGAGACAGCTCTCTATGTAAAACAGTCCCTGATGCTCATCAGACCGACTGAAGTAAATGTCCTTTGAGAAGTCCCGCTGGTCAAGTGGGGCAAATAAACGCCGCGACTGCTCTAGTGATGGAGTTCCCCTCTTAATGGACTCGTGTGGACATCGTGACGTCATTATCTAGGGTAGTTAATACAATAAATACTACAGCCTATCACCCCTTGATATACTTCCAGATTATACGACCTCTCGCCTAGGGCCCTCCTTCTTTCATAGTAGGTTGGCAGTTGTCACTCATTTTCCACGATAGAAACATGCAGATTTTTAATAAACTTCATTGGAAGGCAAATATGTGACACTTTTTTATTCTAGCGGTGATCTTCGAAGAGTTAAACAAAAAAAAAAAAAGAAATATGTGTAGATTATTATAGTATCACTAAAGGACGAAGAGGGTACACGTAGATTAATATGTTCAGAGTTATCAGGTGTTATTAAATAAGAAAAATAAATCTTTCTCTAATTAGCGTGATTTCTGTTACCAAGAAATTTGTATTTATTGATAGTGTATGCTTTATTATTGAAAGTCAATGTGTCTCGGAGCGTTGTGGTCCTATTTTGTGTCACACATCTTCAACTAGTATCATCTAGATCTATTCATTTGATCCAGTGCTTCTCAAGCTTTCTCATTCTAACAGATTAATCTTTTACAAATGTGCTCCCATGCATTTACAAGTCGAAAGACTATAGATAAAATCAGAACCACTTTTTGTTGTTGTGCGCACAATTGTTGTGTGTCTTATAGATAATTGAGTGAACGCAAAGAAAACTATTGACTCTTGTATAGCTCAAGGAAAGTTTGAACAGGAGAAACGCTTTACACCTATAGTCTGACCTTGTGACCTAGTTGTAAAGCTCTTGGCTCCCGAACTTTCTCGAGTTGGTATCCCCGTGATAGCTGAGATTTTCTAGTCCAAGTTTTAGCTCCTTTTCTGAGATAAGTTAAGAAAAATTTAAAGTCTTGGCCAAATGGCACAACTGTAAACCTCAGAAACAGATGAGATTTTATGACACCTGACACGATGACCGTTGGTTTTCAAAAGGATTTTTTTCCAAAATGTCCGCCCCAAAAAAACTTGTTCTTCCATGGAAATCTTGTTGAACGCGTAGTTCCTATATCGCTGTTTATGAACAAATTATTTGATATTATTCTAAATGAGTTGTTATCATTTCATGAAGAGCGATATTTCTAATATTTTAATAACTACACTTCTTTGAGTGGAAGAACGAACCCCAAATCAATTATCATCTCTCCTTTTGAGTACATTCATTTACCGGATAATTCCACCTGCCTCCGAATAGTCTTCTAGAATTTTCTGAGCTGTTTATATCAGTATTCACAAAAAAGGAAACACCAGAATGAGTGACCTCATACCAGCCAAAGCCTCCGCTGGTAAATGAAATGACATAGACCACAACATCGACCTTAACATATTACTCGCGACAATGGACCATATTCTAAGAAGGCGGAATAAATCTCTTGGGAGACTAGTAAACATGCTGGCCCAGAAGTATGGTTTAACACAGTAACAGAGAACATGATTCTTTTCCCTCTGGAGGAACACTGGATAATACGTTGTGGCACTGACAGCCATCCCAGAAGACTACACTACACTTAAGCCTGTTACTGTGACTGCGTATGCACGCGCCATATATTTAGCTTCTGTGAGCAGTTGTCATTTAGAATAAATAATTTGGGTGCTTGAGCAGCGGAGACTTCAGATTTGCAGCTCTTCATATGGTTCGATTAAATCGATAGGTCAGACCTGTTATTGTCTCTTGATCGTTTCGAGTACTTGAGGTTTACTAGTGGACATTTCGACGATACATTTTAAATATCGTAAGCTCATGTTTATTTAATGTTTCGTCTTTTAAAGATCTGGTATATGTTATTTAAGCTATAAATTACTGTAACATTAAAAAAAAAAAAAAAGAAAGCGATGTGGAGCAATGTAGGGCCGTTATAAGGTAACATTTAGAAAAATAAAAGTAAATGAGAATAGGAAGATATGGAGAGGTCTTGCAATCCATAGAAAAACTGAACAATCTCAATGGCATCATATTGAATACTAATTTAAACAAAAATCATAAAGCTTTTAATTAATAATTAACATAATTTTTACACCAAAAGTATCGAAATGGCTATTCGCACATAGAGGTGAATTTCTATAAAGATCACTGTTTTGTATTTCATGTTATTGTTAACGCTGAGGGGGACAATTGTAGTCAAATTGACTTTGCATTTGTTTTTGTTTGAACCAATAAAATTACATTATCTTAGCTTAAAAATACAGTAACAAATGAACTAGCAAAAGATCTTTTATATTTCTTTAAAGAAAAAAAACTATACATCTTTTTTTGCTTTTTAAAAAATTAATTAACATTGCATCACATTAAATTCGTATCATCATTATTTAGTATTACTTGAAGACACATTATAAATCAAAACACTCCAGTCTTCATGTCTCACATATCGATTGTCAACCTGATGGGTCATTATCTTTAGCCTGGATGGACAGAAGTGCCTGGAGGGAATAGGGCATTCTCTTCACGACCGATTTAACAAGGCGTTATGTACTTGAGAAATGTCAGGGAAAGGACAGTAGGCCAACTGCTAACAGCTTTTCTTAGTCGACTATCACTAAGTCCATAATAGATAATAATTAAATTTCCATAGCGCTTTGAACACGACTAATGTAGAGGCCTAAGGGGCTCTGGGGACATAGAAGACATAAAACAGAGCTTGTAAAAAACACTAGACTAACTTTTGAATAGTTGGTTCTTTGTGGTTTTGTCTAGCGGTAATTAAAGAGATAAATAATTCTTGTTCATGGTTTTCTCTAGCGTATGAAGTAACTAGCGGGAACGAAGCGAGAGCTAGTCTGCCAAATCTGGTCTCTAGTCATTCATGGCGACCCACCAGTAATACACCCCCCCCCCACCACCACCAAACCCTTTTTTTTCGAAAAGAAATAAGACATAAGAGTTAGCAACAAATCAGCACAGACTGGACACAAACTAAACAACTTTGAAATCACGAATTATATATTACTGGTCTCTTCTCTTATTGCTTCACTAGACACTTTCCTTCTAGACTCTCTCAATCTAGCAGATGAACATTGTGTGGAAACTTTAGGGCTATGTTCTGATCCTGTGTGGAAACTTTAGGGCTATGTTCTGATCCTGTGTGGAAACTTTAGGGCTATGTTCTGATCCTGTGTGGAAACTTTAGGGCTATGTTCTGATCCTGTGTGGAAACTTTAGGGCTATGTTCTGATCCTGTGTGGAAACTTTAGGGCCATGTTCTGATCCTGTGTGGAAACTTTAGGGCTATGTTCTGATCCTGTGTGGAAACTTTAGGGCTATGTTCTGATCCTGTATGGAAACTTTAGGGCTATGTTCTGATCCTGTGTGGAAACTTTAGGGCCATGTTCTGATCCTGTGTGGAAGTTTTAGGGCCATGTTCTGATCCTGTGTGGAAACTTTAGGGCTATGTTCTGATCCTGTGTGGAAACTTTAGGGCTATGTTCTGATCCTGTGTGGAAACTTTAGGGCTATGTTCTGATCCTGTGTGGAAACTTTAGGGCCATGTTCTGATCCTGTGTGGAAACTTTAGGGCTATGTTCTGATCCTGTGTGGAAACTTTAGGGCTATGTTCTGATCCTGTGTGGAAACTTTAGGGCTATGTTCTGATCCTGTTTGGAAACTTTAGGGCTCTGTTCTGATCCTGTGTGGAAACTTTAGGGCTCTGTTCTGATCCTGTGTGGAAACTTTAGGGCTATGTTCTGATCCTGTTTGGAAACTTTAGGGCTATGTTCTGATCCTGTGTGGAAACTTTAGGGCTATGTTCTGATCCTGTGTGGAAACTTTAGGGCTCTGTTCTGATCCTGTAGGGTGATAAGAATACGCTGACATGGCTGTTTAGAGTGTAGACTCCATTAGTGCTCTGCACGAATGTAAACAGTACCCCTCCTTATGGAGTCTGTCACCCATATTGAGTGTTTCATGTCACGTAGAACGATGAGGGGACTGCACTTCAATAATAATCACGACTTTCAAACTAAAAAATCTGGACATACTTCTAAAGTTTTTATCTCAGTTGTACCATTTGCATCTATACTTTACGCATCACTACAATGAATGCAATTGAGTTCAAGTACTTTGAACTACGTAAAACGAACAGTGAAAATATACTTCAAAGGGCAAATCACCCCACAAAAAAAAAAACAACTATTTCATATTTACAAACTGAACACAAGTTTGAATGTTGGCTATCTGATCTGATTGCCCCCCACAAAAAAAAAAAAAAAAAATTAAAGATGCAAGAAGCAATTTGATACTATACACTATACTAAAGTGAAAACAAATCCTAATACCAAGAATATGTACTTTGATCAGAAGGTATAAGTCATCGCTATACTTAAAGATGCAATATACATTTTGAAATGACTTACGAACTAATAACATTGAAATATTACAGTCTGGAGGTCAGCACATCGTGATGTTCTTCCTTCTATCTCACATCGTGATGTTCTTCCTTCTATCTCCCATCTTGATGTTCTTCGTTCTATCTCCCGAATTCTTTTCTTTTCTTAGTTATCATCAGGCAAAAAAAGTTGTTTGTGCTTTTTTTAAAATTTAAAATGTTTTATGATTGAATAATTGACGTTTCTGCAATCTTGGAAAATGTAGACATGGATGATGCTTCTGAATGGAAATTTCGACTCGACAAATTGTCCATTTCAAAGTGCAAACAGCAATCTAGAGGCTGTCTACACAATGTTTATATTATTGTCTTATAAAACCAAAAGTACTGAAAAGATGTCTCGATGTGTAACTTGTGTTTATGATCTCATTAGATAGAACTAAATCAAATCTGCTATTATTTAGTGTGCTAGTTGCTTTGATGTGAAATGAGATTTTGATTGTTTTTAAATTTAATACAATGTCTGTCAAATAATTTTGGATTCCTAAAGTACATCACAATGTGATGGCTATTGAGGTATTAGCGTCACTGGCAGCATTGTTGACCAGTAATGCCATTTTCCCAAAGATAAATACAATTGAAATGAGATTATGTTTAAATAGTGTCTGTATCTAGGGTTAGGGTTATCCTTGAGTATCCTTTTGATAAAGAGATCAGTGCCATTATTCTCTGGACAGTTTTGAGGACGCTAATGGTCTTATTTTACTCTATTCTAGTATCACGAATCAAATCTCTCTAATTACTGTGTACGTGTATGCATAACTAAACACATGCCTAATGTTGTGAAAATCCCAGCCTACTTGATCTACTTACGCTACTTCCTGAAGTAGAGCCTATGGCCTGGCATGGAATACAAAACAGTTTTTGGTAATATTATGTGGAAAGTTGTTATATATTTTTTTTTAAATCGAAATGTATCCACGTGGCTTGAAAATGTATAACCACTTCGAAACGCTGCCTGGAATAACGCTTGTGTTACGCTTTAACAAAAGAAGAAAAAAAAGAGATTATATATTGGCAGCGCTACGAGTATCTTAATTCAACTACAATTTTAGAAAGTATAGAATCACTCTCTAATAAAACAAAACATTGTATAAGGAACTGAAAGTGTTCCATTCGAATTCAGATAAAGACTAGAACTATTGGCTAATCGCTTATGGCAAACTTCTCAGATGCCACCTCCTCATTGATTGTTCTTAAGATATGGGATCACAGCGTACAGAGCTAGCTATAGTCACAGTATAGTGGCATGTAGACCAGAGCGTACAGGGCTAGCTATAGTCACAGTATAGTGGCATGTAGACTAGAGCGTACAGGGCTAGCTATAGTCACAGTATAGTGGCGTGTAGACTAGAGCGTACATGGTATGCTATAGTCACAGTATAGTGGCATGTAGACCAGAGCGTACAGGGCTAGCTATAGTCACAGTATAGTGGCGTGTAGACTAGAGCGTACAGGGCTAGCTATAGTCACAGTATAGTGGCATGTAGACTAGAGCGTACAGGGCTAGCTATAGTCACAGTATAGTGGCGTGTAGACTAGAGCGTACAGGGCTAGCTATAGTCACAGTATAGTGGCATGTAGACCAGAGCGTACAGGGCTAGCTATAGTCACAGTATAGTGGCATGTAGACTAGAGCGTACAGGGCTAGCTATAGTCACAGTATAGTGGCGTGTAGACTAGAGCGTACAGGGCTAGCTATAGTCACAGTATAGTGGCGTGTAGACTAGAGCGTACAGAGCTAGCTATAGTCACAGTAGAGTGGCGTGTAGACCAGAGCGTACAGAGCTAGCTATAGTCACAGTATAGTGGCGTGTAGACCAGAGCGTACAGAGCTAGCTATAAAGCATGAAGACATGAATGCACTGAACATGTTATAGAAGGTTAGGGTTAGGGTTACAATTATTAATTATTATTAGGAACAACTAAGAACATGTGTATTTTGCAGTATTGTTGTATATTTACAATGAAAGTTGTTTGTGTATTTCAAATTGAGTACATTTGTTAATATGTAATCAGAATCGACATTATATTCTATCATCAAAACATCCATTACAATTCTTTGATACACATTAGGTGTTACTTACACGCTATCTATTTGTATAGGATGACATTTCCAAGTTCCGTACGACACTCAGCAACTACGCACATGACGGCACATTATACATCCTCATTAATGCTAGCTAGCTCCCGGCTGTGACATTGTCTACATATGACTATATATTTTAATAAACCACAGTTACAACGAATTGAGATGCACTAAACTCTATTGTTAGTCAATCACGCTTCGTGTTTGCTTGTAAATAAAGTGTCTCCATTGAGTCAAGGTCGAAATGAAGCGGCTGTCACAGGCAGTCCAGCGTAATTGTATGTAACAGTTTGATGCCTGCACATTAGACTAAGCAGGAGAGAAAACAGCCATATTTGATCGAGGGAGAAAGAGGAATCTCGATAACTAGTTTTTGTGATGACATCAATCTCCAATCTCTTACTTAATCCTTTTCTTTTTTTTTAAACCCATTTCTGAAATGGTTTAATTCTTGCTTTGGCCTGCGAGTATGTTTGTATAGGTTTGTAGTCTCTCGCTTCTCTTGCTGCAGAAATGAGTGAAATTGCAGCACATCTGTCACTAATTCTGTTTTGCGGACATTTCCTCCTGTGACGTATGTTTATCTTTTATCCAGTTCTCACCCCCTACCCCCTTTACGTCGCGCGCACAATCACATGCTCAGTGAAATGTTCCAACCAGTGCGTCTTATTTATAAAAGATAAAAAAAAACGAGGTCTGTGATCGGCGCCCAGAGATAAACCTTTGTCTTTGAACAGCTTCAATTATTAATGTTTTCTTCTTTAGACAGAGCATCTCAGCCCGAGGATCTACTCGCATGTGTGTTTGCCTTATTGTTGTTGTTTTTTTTTACTACTTAATTTAAAAGAGGGGCGGGGATGTTTTGTGAGGATCCGGTGACGGTGTAGCCAAGTGAGATTTCATAGAATGTTTGTTTCGCCGACAGTCTATGTTCTCTTATTTTGTTCTTAGGGTCAGTATAATGTCTCAACTGAAGAGGTTTTCCTGAAATAAGGCGTTACAGTTTAAGTTTGAAATGAGATTCTTAACTTACTTCACTTGTAGTTAGCGTAATTATAGAATTAACCTAAATAAATTGTTGCTCGTCAAAAGCCCAGGCCTTCAAGTTAACTGTGAGATGTGACACTATTACATCCTTATAGATCTACTTAATAGACTTCTTACTGTTCATTGTACAGGAACTACAGTTACAGATACTTTTTGTCGGCTCTTGACCTAATTTTTTTTTTTACTTGAGCAGTTGTTCTGTAGCAGTCCCGCGTTAATACCGTCAAGAGAGACAACTTACTCTTTTGACTTTGCCGGTACATATATTCACAGCAATGTACGAGCTTCATAAACCGTCACGACAACTGTATAGATTGGAGACTCGTTTTTTTTTTGAATTAACAACAAGAAAAACATTTTAAAATACTGTAGAAAAAAAAAAAGC
This sequence comes from Biomphalaria glabrata, assembly GCF_947242115.1. Taxonomy (NCBI): domain Eukaryota; kingdom Metazoa; phylum Mollusca; class Gastropoda; family Planorbidae; genus Biomphalaria; species Biomphalaria glabrata. Next base: position 20,950,113 of record NC_074714.1, on the reverse strand, counting down.
TTACATTAAATATAATTCTATTAATAAGCTTGGATCAGACATGTTGGATGGACCTAGACTTAATAAATGTATGCGATTAGAAATATTTTAACCAATTGGTTCTGTTTAGCGTTTAGCTTTCTCACTGCGCTATGATCGTGTCACAGTCTGGACCAGTTGGGAAAAGGGGAGGGAAGAAGGGGGGTATCTTGGTGAAAGTTTACATGCTTGTTTTTAAATGCATAAAAAAAATTCACTCTGGGCTCACGAGTCCACCACTGTCAAGTACGATTTATTTCCCTTTGTTCAGAAGCCCAACAGAATAACTAATTACCAATAGTTAAGTAACTAATTGGCTTTTTTTAAAATTGAATCTGTTGTCAGGTAAAAGAAATAATTGTGCAAACTGTCAGATTAATCCGAGATTGGTTGTGAGAGAAATAAAGTGTACACACTTTTTACCAGACAGAGTGATTTTATATAAGCTTTGTAAAAATAAGTCAAGGAAATAACTGTCCAAGTTTTAAATCTATTACAGTCTCGCTTTTATTGAAAACTATCTTGTTCTCTCTTTTTTTTTTGCCATTTTAGTTGGGGCGTGGACGCTGAATTGTCAAACCCTGGTCTTCTGAAATGAGGAATCTCGAGCTTCAATCCCGTGAAAGAATGGGATTTTGAATTATAAGAACTTTAGGATGCCCTCGAGACTACTCAATCTGGTGGTCGTTATGCTGGCCACATGCCATCCTTGTTAGCTGGCGGCCAAAGAAGCATTCTTCACACCATTAGCCCCATATATAGAATGTTTATCTAATTAAATACACATACGATTTAAAACTAGCAGTCTAGCCTTAACTGCTCATCCTATTTCTTCAAAGTGAGATTCTGAATAGCGAAGAAATAGGCAACTAAGCTGCAAACAATAAGACGCCACCAAGTGTCAGTAGTAGAGGGCAAGCTACTTGGGGAGTGTGAAGAAGCTCTTCGACGAGGGAAGGAAATGCTAGAAATCGGATACGTTATTTTTTTTTTCTGTGTAAAGAGACTCCATAAGATGATTGTATGTAGAAAGATGAAAAAGTCACTATTGAAAGTTTTTGTTTTAGTAGTAGTAATACAGCGTGGGATGGTTTGCTTACGGTTCATTCTTATTGTTTTATTAAATATTTTCTCTTCTTAATCAATTCCTGATATTTTTTGAATCATCGATGGTCATAATCTTGTCTTTCCATAAAGTCCATGTCAGTAGATCGAAAGCACTATCTACAATGCATTTCAACCAATGTGTAGCATCTACGTGAAGGTAGCCTAGATCCACTTCCTTGACACGCCCACTCGTGAGAGACCAGATTACCACAGTGGATTGTCTTCTCGTCTCCTGGGAATCTGTGCGCATTTGCAGACCAGGGGCGATTAATTCATTTCGACATTCCACATCGTGTTAGCGAGGATTAAATTCGACGTAGGTGGGTGGCCGCCCTTATGGGATATCAGTTTTTAACACTTACACATAACAGACACAAACACTAGGGAAAATCTTTTGTTTGGTTGGCAATCAGATACAATATACATGAAATGGAAAAAGAAATAGACGATATAGATGTGTTTATGAATAAGGTGAGTACACTTAATGAAAACGCTGGAGATGAATGTTTCCTAAGCTAAAGTTAAAAGTAGTGAGGGGGCACGGTGGCCGAGAGATAAAAGGATTGGCTTCCGAACAGAGGGGGTCTTTGAATCCCAGTTAAGACAGGGATTTTTATTCAGGATTTTTTGGACGCTCATGAGTTCACCTAACTCGCATGGGTACCTAGAGAACTAAAGGCGGTTGTGCTGGCCACATGACATCCTCGTTAACTTGACGTCACCTGCCCCCATAGATGTCAGAGTCTGAAAGGGTACCCTAAAAAGGAGGGTCTCTAGCTGAATAATGCACAATGTATCTCATCCTTGACTTTGTCTCTTATATGTTAGAGTTGAAAGGTTAGTTCATCACATTATATTCAGACACACAAATGTAAACGTCTAGCAACAGAGTAGACAAGATCTTCAACTAGATCTATTTACAGTACGCTCTAAGTCAGTGTGTCCCAAACTGTGTTCCACGGAACCCTAGTGTTCCGAGAGACCTGATTAGGTTTTCCACGAACTGCTAGAATAATTAATAAGTAGGCCACCACGTGATGTAATCTCCTAAAAAAAATAAGCAAAGTGTTCCGCTGAATACTCAGAATGTGCGAAGTGTTCGGTTAAGGAAAAATCAGGGAAACACTGGTCTAAATAGTTGTGTGAGTGATGTAAGCAACAAAACTGAGTTTGGAATAAAGTAGTTAAAAAAAAAAAAGAAGGGGGAATAACACATTTTGGTGTATTAGCATTATGTGTAGACCACCCAATACTCTCCCCTTTTTTATTAAGCGTTGTTGTTTTTTATAGATAAAAAGCTTATAGGCCTAATCCAACTTTCTATTTTAATTTAAATTATATTCGTGTATAATAACAATTTTGAAGATATCTTTTCAATTCAACATCATGCTATTTCAGCTAGAATTATGAATGGCAATGTCTTAACCCCCCCCCCCCGTTCCATAATTTTCTCACTTTCAAGATGGCTGAGAAGAAATGGACTTAGTGACAGACAAAACTTCATCCTGGTCCCAAGTAAAAGAACTAAAAGCTATAAGGCAAATGAAACAGCACATACCTTTCCTTTAGAGACATACCATTTCAAATGTAACCAGAGGAAAAAAAAACACAGGACATAGCTTACATTTCGTAGTTTGGTTTTGCGAAATGTTGGGGTGTTGGATGTTAGAGTGTCTGTGAACTGTGAACCACCACTTTACCCCGCCTACCGACCTACACGACTGTCCACGTTGTTTGTATTTATGACCGTGTACATGACACCAAACGTTCTTCTTCGTTAGAAGTGTCTTTTTTTTTTTTTTTTTTGCCCTAGGGAAGGAAATAAGGATTAATAATCTAGTAACTTAAAAGTCATTTAGTTTTAAGTGTGTTGTGTGAGACAGACTGTGTATGAGAGAGACAGTGTGTTTGAGAGAGAGAGATAGAGAGTGTGTTTGTGTGTGAAAAAGAGAGAGTGTGTGTGAGGCAGATGGATGGCGAGTTACAACAAGTAGTTTTTTAAAATGTATACATTTTATTTATTTATTGGCTTGTTGTTTTAATGAGTCAACATTGGTAGCTTTCCACCCCGTGGAATAAGTTTCATTTATAAATGTATTGTTTGCTATTTCGGCACTAGATGCTCTACATGTGAAGAAAAACGTATAGGAGTGTGCCACCAAAACATACGTGATGACTGAGGTGTGTATGTGCCTAGAACTGACAAATGTTTTAGGATGTCATTGTAGGTGTGTCACGTCACGAAACAGAATCCTACCATTTGTATTCAGGACATTCGCAAAGTAAAAAAAAAAAGCGTTTTACGTTTCAACCCCTGGTCACGACAGACAAGTCTGTAGAATTTTTAAAACAATGTTTTTAACTGTATCTTTAATGTGGAGTTTTTATTTGCAATCAGCGTTAAAGAGCCTTAGTCCATAGATTCTTGGGTCAAAACTTGAACTAAGGGAAATTTTTTGGTCCCCTCCCAAGGATTTGAAAAAAATAATATATTGTTTTCTAGACATGCCAAATAATGTCTCACAAGACAAAAGGCTAGTGTGTGTTTCGGCATGCTTGTAGTATGATTCATGCATCGTTAAGAATGCCCCATTCATCCCCATTATTGTTTATATTGTTTATATATACTTAATGTCAGTCTACGCAAAGTGCCAACATGTCAACATTCTTTTTGGTCATGTTACTAGAGTCCTGGTTTCATTCTTAGTAACTTGTTCTACCTCCGCGCACTATTAGTAGGCCTAATAGAGCCAGTGTGGCAAGCAAGTAATCGTGTAACTATTGAAGTATAGTCAGTGTGGCAAGCAATTAATCGTATAACTATTTAAGTATAGAGTCAGTATGGCAAGCAATTAATCGTGTAAATATTGAAGTATAGTCAGTGTGGCAAGCAATTAATCGTGTATTTATTGAAGTATAGTCAGTGTGGCAAGCAATTAATCGTGTAACTATTTAAGTATAGAGTCAGTGTGGCAAGCAATTAATCGTGTAACTATTGAAAAATTCGAAGCGGACTGTGTGGCTTAAGCTATTTGTAAACCTATCAAGGTTTCTAATCCCGAAAAGATTTTCTCCCATTTATTTCAGTACTCCACATGCCTGCAAAAGGGGAACAGAGTACTGAACGTGATTGTAAAAGTTGCGTTGTACAAAAGCTATTAAAAGATGGTAACATTTCCATAGATAATAGTTTTAGTATTTGTGTTTACAAAACCATTCTTGTGTCCTATATAAGATAATCACCTACACACCTGAACTTGGTGACATTTGGCACTATCATTGCCGCCACTGACCATGAGAAGAAAGGCACTGCACAGTATTCTATGTTGTCACTTGAATAAACAGTCGCAATGACATTAACACTATTGGATTATGCGCGTCATCTGGCATATTGACCGATGACCTGAACAAATGAAATGTGTGTTCCTGCAGGCACGCGCTCTCTCAGAGCGTAAATTTGCCGTAGGCTGTAGAGAAAGATAGCAAGGTTTGTGTGACTTGATGAAATTCCAAAGAAGACCCAAGGGTTGACCAGGAAATGTAACTTACTGATTTGATCAGTGGCTTAGAGAATGTGCCATACTCACTGTCGATGATCTTATCACTTGTCTGGACTAGATAAGGCCACCTCAGCCGCTTCAAGCCAAGGAGCAGCTCAGGAAAAAAGGTTTTATAATTTTTTACAAACTTTTCTTTTTACAAAGAAACGAATTCAACCCACACCACCTTATTAGTCAACTAAAATTGACTGACTGACAGAGTGAGTTTATAGAAGCTTTGTCAAAAAAAAGGGCTAAAATAGCGAGAGTGTAATCATATTTGAATGCAGGACATAGTGACATTGTCAGGGGATAAAGAAGTCAGTTCATTTATTTTGTTCTTGATATTTCGTATTATTTGTGTTACTGATTTCAACATCTTCCTCATCTAACATAAAAACAGACAAACAAATGTTACCAAATAGTTTTAAACATCGATCTTGTCCTATTTCTTCTTTGTCTTTGTCACGTCCTTACCAGCACATTTCAGTTTGAAGGCTCACTTTTTTTTTTTTATTTTTGGCTTAAGTTTTCTTTTCCTGTGTCTTCCCAAGTCTGAAACTCTAAACATTTAGTTGAGAATATCTGCATGTTACACGCGAGATCAAAAGAAAACATTGTCTCTTGATGTTGCTCTAGGAAATCTCATGGGAACAAAAGCATTGATCAATTATTGTTGTTCTCGTCAGCAAACCCTGTTTATGTTTCCCTTCCAGTATACAAATCTGAGATTGAAGAGATAATGTAGTATCATCTGTCTGCTGACACACCCCTTCCTATACCCATAGTTGTGACGCAATCTTTTATTTTGTATTATAAGCTTCTCGAAATTTTATTTTTTGGCATTTTTTTATAAGATCTGACGAAAGAACTGCCAGGATTTATTTCATTTCCGGTACATTTCCCGATTACTGGTTAAACAACGTGAAGGCCCGTATATTTAAGGCCTACACGTTTTGTAGACCCACACCTCGGGAAGCTCACATATCATGAGACTATTGTAGACCCACACTTCGGGAAGCTTACATATTATGTAGACCCACACCTCAGGAAGCTCACATATTATGTAGGCCTATATAATATGAAAGCTAACACATCTTGTAGGCCTTTCGATTTCTCTTCTTTTTTTAAGAAATTAAATATTGCAATCAAAACGCAAGTTAAGACTGTATGCCATAGTCTCGAAAAGATTTTTCTGCAGGAAACAGTACCAGGGAAAAGAAAGAGAGGCAGGCAAGGGAAATGATAGGACATGAAGTGGATTGGCCTGTGTATGAAAGAGACATACATTATAGCAAATGACAGAGAGGAACGGAGAGATAGTCGTCAGATCACGTGTGGTGCCCCGACGGTCCAACAGACAAAGTAACAGTTGAGATGGGAAAGAAATCCCATTGTTATGAAGTGCGTGTTTCTAATGTAACCATGTTGGTTGAGTACGCTGTACAGTTTCTGTTGAAACCACGATCTGGTCTGTCATAATGTGACTATAAGTCACGGCGGTGAAAGCGGAGACGAGGCCAGAGACGCGAGACATAAAGGACGTGTATTTTTGTAGTGAGTTAGATTTGGTTTAAATATCATTTCATTTTGTTATTACTAGATCCAACTAGATCTCATTTCAAATTGAGTCTATGTATATTTATAAAAAAAAAAAGTTATATTCAAGATTTTTTTTAACGGAAATCTGTTGAAGATTATTTAAATCTCTATACTTAGAAATGTATACGGTTTAGTTGTAGTAGCTATCTGAAGCTATAAGCAATGATCGAGCTCACAATACCCTTCAACCATCCTAGCTTTTTGTTTTGTCCAAAGCTTCTATCAACTCACTGTGTCTGTCTGGTACAAATATTGAACAGGTTATTTCTCTGACTTCCCATTCCCATAAACGTAGCACACTTATTCATTGTTTCTAACAAAACATAAACCAATTAATTAATTGCCAATTAGCTAATTAAATAGTAGTAATTAATCATTTTTTAATAGCAGAAAAAGAAAAAAATCTTACAGTATTGACATAAATGGATGTAAATGTGGAGTTATTCTCCTTAGATACATTTTAAAATATTTTTTTTTAATATGTCGCATGTTTAATTTTCGTTTTGCCTGTATTTAATGGTATACTCACTTAATTAATCAGTGGTATTACGCCCGCGGGGTTGGGGGGAGGTGCGAAGAAGTGGCGCCCCATTCCCCCCCCCCCCCCCCCGCCTCTGTGTGTTGTCTATAGCACAAGACACACACGTTGCTATCGGTGTAACTCTTTTGTTTCCTAGCCCTCATGTCAGCGGTTCAGATGTCAGCCCGAATTTGTCTGATTCATTTCTTCTCTCCTCCCATCCCCACCCTGTCTTACACATCTCCCCTTCACAGTTCCTTCTGCAAGTTTACAAGATCTGATTAGACGTGAAGGTCAACACCCATCCTCCCTCCCTACAAAACAGAAAAAAGGAAATTTAAACCAAACAAAAATTCAAACATGAAAGAGCTCCCCTCCCCCCCCCCCTCATTTTTTTTCTCTCTTTCCACGTTTTTTATTTTCAATCTGACAATTGAAATTTGTTGATCAAAAAGACTTCCGTTGGGGCTGGGAATACGGAACATGGTGTCCTGGAACAAAGCTAATTGACATCCAGTTTTCATTCTAAACAACATGCTACATTTTATTTCATTGAGAATGCAACGACATCTATTGAAGGGAAATTTGTATTCTTTGAATGAGATTATTTCACGTTTCCTTATTACAGATTTTGACTTTTACAACTGTAAATCAATTGAAATGTTGTTCATTTGAACTTTTTACCCATCACTTCAAAGTGGGTCATGTGTTATCTAAACACATAGCTCTAAACTTCTATTTGTAGGTGAAACCATATTGCCATTCCCTGGTATTCTTCGACTTTTTTTTAAATTGTAGTTATTGTAACTAGATACAACGTGTTTATGTTTGTCTTTCACAGACTCTGTATCTCACCCTGCATTGGAAGACTTACCCAAAACATTTGAAGCGGCCCATGCTCTGTATTCTATTAGTACGAAAGCGTTGGACTTCTAACCTACCATTAAATATGAATGTGCGCACAAATTTTGGCTATTAACAAACATAATACGTCCATCGTCACCAAAGGACTGAGTGTTGAAATAGTTGGAATACATATCTGCAATGAACATTCAAAATCATTTTTAAACAAACAAAATAAAAAAAAAAGCTTGTATATGGGAAATATCTTCACATTTACCGTCATGTCTCTTAATAATGCAAGATTATTCTCCGTTTCCTATATCAAACAAAATTTAATAATCACCTTTAATTAATTAATTAATTAATTGGTTAATGGTTTTTATTGATTCGTGTTTTATTACGGACAATGAATAACTGTGTAAAGTTTCAATTTATCCGAGACTGTGAAGTGGGAGAATTAACGTGTACAAAATTTTGTCCCAGACAGACAGACAGACGGAGAGAATTGGTATAAACTTTGTAATGACGTGCTCCTGAAAAGTTCACATTAACATTTTCAGAAGTTTCCTTTGGCATCCTCTTATTAGGAATACAATTAAAAATTCCATACTTTTTTTTTTATTGTGTCCTATTTTAGAGTTTATGAAGGTAACGAATGGGAGTTTGTATTAATCACAAACTCTAAGGCGACCTATTGTCATGCTTTCGGGCCATATCAATTTGCAACATTTGAAATTTTATGAAGACTTTCCCAAAATCCCTTATTTTAATTCGTATTTTTTTTTCTGTATGTGAAGGTGACAGACGGAACAACAGACAGCACAAACGCAATAGCGACTCTCCACTATAGGGCCCCAGAAATATAACGAAGCTGTCTCGCAACATCCAATTGGTGAATTCACAACTTTCTTCTAGTGACATCACTTACCTAGCTTAACATTTTAAAGTCTGCTAACAAAATCCAAAGATATGGAAGACTGTGAAACTGATGGTAAAAGTAGTTGGACAATATGTAGGTAGATATATGCGGGACAAGTTGCTCTAGTCAAGCAAGTCGATCTATCTATTGTCCCACAACGTCTAGAATGCGCCACTTTCTATCCAACATTTCTGAACGCCTCAAGTTTTTATAGACGACGTACAGCACTCCCTAAAATTCATGGATATATTATAGATCTATATTTTGCTGTTATTCCACAACTTTTTTTTTTTAAGAACAAAAACACAATCCACAGATTTGACTACTAGCAACATTTCGGAAGATTGGGGCTGAGTATCCCTCCAACCCCCCCGTCTCTCCATTTCCTCATCGCCCCCCTTTCTCGATAGTTTTTTTCCGACTCACTATCGTCTGCTGTCTTCAGTTTCGTCTAGGTATAGCGTGTCACCTCTCCCGCCACCCGAACTGTGGATGAGGGCGCACGCGAGCGACGTCTGCACGTGGAGACGTGAGTGTTGAGTGAAGCCCATAAGTTTGGGGATGTTGCTTTTTTTGTTTTGCTTCCTTGGATGGAGGGAGAGAGAGAGAGAGAATGTGTGCGTGTTGCTCCAAGCAAAAAAAAAACAACTTACAGTGATTAAATGAACTAATTAGAGCAGTTTATCAGACGCGTTGTTAGTGTACTGTAGTCTACAGAAGCTCCAACGTTTTGTGACCCTACGTTTCTATAAAAGTGCCAATCAGTTTTAATACTTTCATCTTTAGTGTTGAGACAAAAGGTACTTCTATAATGGCAGACACATTGGAGCACAAAGTAATCTACAACTTTGTTGCTAAGAGAAACTCTAAAAGAAGCTGCTGTTTTACTTCATTATTTAAAATGATACATTTGTCATTAAGTTCTGCATTTACCTGATCGTTTGCATGTCATTAGGGACAAACTTTGGATGACTCTAGTGGAACTGTGACGCGCAAGTGAACAAGTTGTTTCCAACATTTCATGAAAACTTCCACTACCCTTTCTTGACCTCCAACTTTTCCGTGTAACATGACAGCATCGATGGTGACTATGGTGTCTTCAATGGACACTACTTAACTCGTTATTACCATTTGACACTTGTTTAAAGGTCATTTTTTTTACAAGTGAATTGCTAGTAGACAAGTTCTTTAAACTCAAAACTGAAGCAGCAGCTTGCATGTTTGTATTTAGCTGAGAAAGTCAACACAAGAGAGCAATACTATGGCATCATTAGGGCTTCCACCTAGGGTCCTTTCCTTGGCTTCATGCCTTCTCTTTGTTCTTGTAGAAAACAAAAACGATTGTCAGCACCACCTTGTGGGTGCATTGTCAATGTTGTCTGGAATGTATTCAATCAGCTGTTCTTATAAGCATACAAAGAACAAAACTATTAAATCTTTAGGTATGGGTGATTCTATTTATATTTGGAGGTTTTCATTAGTATTTGTATTTCATTTCGATTTGTTAACTTTATTTTGTGCATGCATATAGGTAAAAACTTTGGATGTGTACCACATACGCCTTTGAACGTTGTACACATGTTAGGTTCAAGTTGGTGCACTCGTTGAATCATTTAGATATATGAATCCTGCACTTTGATATAATCAACTCTTTGATACAACTGAACATTTTTAAAAAATATTTTCAAATATATATAGTGTAACAAAGTGACTCATAATTTCGCAAAAAGTTACTACCAATGCGCCTCGCTTTCTTTAAATAGTCTCTTATCATCATTGCTTCATCGGAATGCACTGACTTCAGCTCGACCTAGATGACTGAGTTGATAGCCCTGGCTCATGTCTCCCTCGTAGTCTTAGTCTGATCAACACATTGACGTTGACTTATTGTTTCCTACTTTTAGAAGTGAATTGTTTTTTTTGAAGACCAAACAAAGTGTTTTCTAAAAGTACATTTTCATGTTACCTCTACCTACAGATGACTTCTGAAATAAAGTTCTCAAAGAAGCTGACACAAACGATACCCCCACGTTCCCTCTCTGACGCTAGACCACTTGTTGCTTGGGTTAACCTCGCATCTCTTTACGTTTTGGTTCTGTTCTAAATGAAGATAACAATGACAGCTTTGTAGGACACCCGCAAGGAAGTCAGCTACTTAGACCTGACTCTCTAGCTGCCTACAGTAGATGGTGAACGTTTCCTACTCACGTGAAATGCTGTTCAAGTAAACATGTCTCAATGTTCCAGATACTTCCTATGTATATGCAGTCTTCGTGTTGAACTTTGAACAACAAAAGTATTCCCATGCAGAAGACCAAAAGTTGACGTCTGCACCTATGTCCAGAATGATAGGGGCCATGTTGAAACCAGATTTTGAATGGCACATTTAGTTCTAACATCTAAACAGACCAATAACACTAGAGTTGCGTTACGGAATTCACTAACATGCTTTCAAAATTGTAAAATTCTAGTTTAAAATTATACATTCTATAGTCGCGGCTTCCATCTTTATAGCTAAAAGATGTGCTAAATTTAGATAAACACAATCTTAGTTTTTTTTTCTATTTCACTAATAAGGACACAATTATTTAGTACTTTGGCGAAGTTAAGACTTGTTTCTTTTGTTATTGACGTGAAGAGTGTAAAGTCGAATTTGTACCTTCAAAAGAAAACAGTATCTTGGCCCTATATTCATATTTGCTTTATTTCCGTAGACATGACTCTATTGCAACAATACAATACACTTTTTTTGTTTTGCGCTTATGTGATATAATTGTGTTATTATTGTCAACAAGAAAAGCATTTTAAAAATACGTTTTTTTAAAATAACAAAGCTTATATGAAATGCAATTGTATCAATTAGTTCAGTCACGTAATATACATTTATACTAGACATATAATACCCGCGGTCCGCGGGTCTTAATTTGCTAATCACGGACGATATAGTCGCTGAGAGTGTTTTGGAAACAATTAAACGAAATAATACTACTATAAGAAAGCAAATGTGTGAATTTAAAAAATAGTATCAATGGAACTATCAAAATAGCTAATCGACCTAAAATCATTTTTTAAATAAAAACATTTGCTACATATATTTAGACCTAGATCTGGAGTCTATATAATATTATTATAGATGTAGACCTACTATTATAAGAGTGAATTCAATGGCTCAAGAAGCTTATTATTTATTGTATGTTAGTATATTTAATATCCCCCATATAGAGCCTCATGTAGCCTGTCCAATCATAGTGTGTTTACATAGCGGTGTGCACGACACATGAATGGGAATATAAAATGCTTGTCAACATGGAAGCTATAGCGAACGAATGTATCAAAAATGCTTTAGAAACACACACTTTGAGGATTAATTTGATTAAAATATGAAATGAATGGACTTTATTTTGTATGTTTATGTGTCAAAGTATAAAGTAGAACGTTCCTCATTGAATTAGGGTTAGGGCTTAGGAATTAGATGTCGGCTTCGATAGATGAATGGGATTATAAAGTACGTCAGGGCATCTAAATTCGCAGATATAAGGAACGAATTTATGTAAAAATGCTTTTGAAAGACAAATTAAATTTAAAGCTTAATTTTATTAAATAATGAAATCAATAGACTATATTTTGTAATTTTCATGTGTCAAAGTAAAAAACTTTCTGCACAAAGTGTAGTTTTAAAAATTAGATCTAGATCTAGATCCTTTCGATCTTCTCTCATGTAAGCATGATAAACATCGCCTAGATCCATAAAATAGGAATACTTTCATTAGTGTTGGGCAATTTTTTTTAAAGGTCTTAAGTTTGTTTTAGGACTACTAAACATACGTCACGGTTCCAGTTAGTACCCAAGGAACATTTATGCCCAAGTTTTATCAAGATTGGTCAAACGGTTTTGATTTCTATTCGTAACACACATACATACGCTTTACTTTCTACTTTATAGTAAAAAAAGAAGATAGCAAATTGAATGTTTTCATTTTTATGATATTCTCTTTGAGAATCTTTGAGCAGTCGTGTAGCTAAGGATTTAATTGTCTCCGAGGAAAGAGGCTTATAAATTGAATCCAGATACTTCCAATCTGGCAACGGTATAGGGCGCACCCGCATCCGTGTACACATCAAGTGACAGGAGTCTGCGAGTAACTCGGTTTGGAAAAAGTTCTCGTAGTGCCTTCAGTACGAGTTTCACCCCTCTGACACTCACTTATCTCTGGAACTCGCCAAAAGTAACTTAACTAAGTGAACTGGAAGCTACTCGGTGTTTTGGCTCACACATTCTATATCAAAGTACAGTAAAGTACTGATGATGTTGCGAGTGGTCCTCTCCAGTGGTATCAAAGGGTTACGCTAGGTGTTACCTGAGGGTTGACCTTCTCCATAGGAGTCTCCTGGATTGGATTACTAGTATCCCCCCCCCCCTTTTTTTTTTGCCATGTAATGTCTTTCGTATGGTTCTGCTACACACATGTCTAATACTTTTGTTTTACTGAGATAGATGGTCGAAATAAAATGAGAAAGTTGACTCTTAGTATGAACTAATGACACTTCACCGTCTAAAGATTAATAGTTTAAAAGTATGGGTAGACAAATCGAAATATCGTAAAAGCTATGTCACGTATGATTTTAATTACCTTTATTTATCCTAGCTTATTGGTGTCATGTATTGTTAGTATTACTTGAGACCTCTAGCCTTGGGACCTCTACCGTTAGGACCTCTACCCTTGGGACCTCTACCCTTGGGACCTCTACCCTTGGGACCTTTACCCTTGGGACCTCTACCCTTGGGACCTCTAGCCTTGGGACCTCCAGCCTTGGGACCTCTACCCTTAGGACCTCTAGCCTTGCGACCTCTAGCCTTAGGACCTCTAGCCTTGGGACCTCTAGCCTTGGGACCTCTAGCCTTAGGACCTCTAGCCTTGGGACCTCTAGCCTTGGGACCTCAACCCCTGGGACCTCTACCCTTCGGATCTCTAGCCTTGGGACCTCTACCCTTGGGACCTTTACCCTTGGGACCTCTACCTTTGGGACCTCTAGCCTTGAGACCTCCAGCCTTGGGACCTCTACCCTTAGGACCTCTAGCCTTGGGACCTCCAGCCTTGCGACCTCTAGCCTTGGGACCTCCAGCCTTGGGACCTCCAGCCTTGCGACCTCTACCCTTAGGACCTCTAGCCTTGCGACCTCTAGCCTTGGGACCTCCAGACTTGGGACCTCTACCCTTAGGACCTCCAGCCTTGGGACCTCCAGCCTTAGGACCTCTAGCCTTGGGACCTCTAGCCTTGGGACCTCTAGCCTTAGGACCTCTAGCCTTGGGACCTCTAGCCTTGGGACCTCAACCCCTGGGACCTCTACCCTTCGGATCTCTAGCCTTGGGACCTCTACCCTTGGGACCTTTACCCTTGGGACCTCTACCTTTGGGACCTCTAGCCTTGGGACCTCCAGCCTTGGGACCTCTACCCTTAGGACCTCTAGCCTTGGGACCTCCAGCCTTGCGACCTCTAGCCTTGTGACCTCTAGCCTTGGGACCTCCAGACTTGGGACCTCTACCCTTAGGACCTCTAGCCTTGCGACCTCCAGCCTTGGGACCTCGACCCTTAGGACCTCTAGCCTTGGGACCTCCAGCCTTGCGACCTCTAGCCTTGGGACCTCCAGCCTTGGGACCTCCAGCCTTGCGACCTCTACCCTTAGGACCTCTAGCCTTGGGACCTCTACCCTTGGGACCTCTACCCTTGGGACCTCTACCCTTAGGACCTTTTGCCTTGGGACCTCTAGCCTGGGACCTCTAGCCTTGGGACCTCCAGCCTTGGGACCTCTAGCCATGGGACATCCAGCCTTGAGACCTCTAGCCTTGGGACCTCTAGCCATGGGACCTATCATTTTTTCAAGTTTCCCTTGACTTATACTTGAACTTAATCTCCCCCTCCATTTAACTTCAAACACTTATTCGTTTTATTTACTTTTATTTCAATCCGTTAGGTAATTGAAGTGGACTCATAATCTAGTGTTTTTTTTTTTTTGAGGGTGAACGGAAATCTCTCTCTCTCTCTCTCCCCTCTCTCCCTCTCTCTCTATATATATCTATATCTATCTCTATCTATCTATCTATCTATCTATCTATCTATCTATCTATCTATCTATCTATCTATCTATCTATCTATCTATCTATATATATATATATATATATATATATATATATATATATATATATATATATATATATATATATATATATATCTGTCTGTTGTCTGTCTGTCTCTCTCTCAAGCAATTTTGTCAGGTTTCTGTGTGCAAGAGTATGTTGTAGTTGGCCTGGTTACTCGAGTAAAAGCAAATGTATGCAATAACTTTCGCACACTCATACTAATGCTAAAGAAATTTATGCATGGCCCTAATGATTCAGCACATGATCCTGGGCCTAATAACAAAATACAGTGTATTCTATAAAAGATCTAGCTAGCCCTAATTAAGCATTTTACAATCTATAGCCCTAATGATAGAATGAAACCCCTTGTAGGACCTAAAGCCCTGATAATACAGTGTATGCTTTTTAATGTCCCTGTGTATTTTCCCAGGCCCAATCTCATGTAACATTATAGCCAGGCCATATGTTCAGTTTCTATCAATACAGTTGTGAGATATTTGATCAAAATGTAAATGAAGATAATCGTTCATATCCACGTCGTTTTTTAAGTCAGCCATATTTATTAACACCTGCCACCCAGTGTGTTTGGATACTGGCTACAAAGGTCGGCCAAGTCGCAAGCATGTAATATATTTTGGTACACCATTACACTACGGGTTCAAGCTGTTTGTCGGTCCCCAAATCAAAGTCTGTGTAGTGGTCTTTATGTGATCGGTAATGGTTGATCTATTGGTATGAAGACTTGGTTAATGGTGTTTTCGTCATGGCATTAAGTATAAACAACACGACGGCCAGACAATGGACTATTTCAGACAATATTGAACATTGGACAGATTATATTGACTAACATTGATTAAAGACAGTAAAATATTGGGTTTTTTTTCGTTTGTTTATTCGTTGGTTTTTAATTATACTGTATTTCAATCCTAGGCGAGCATCTTTAGTTCAGTCTATTAGAAAATGCTGCAGCAGGATAAGACGAGTCATAACATATCAACTAGTCATGGAGCTCGTCCTAAAAACTGATTGTCAAAAGTAATAATGTTTCAAAGTCATTTGCATTTGTAAAAAAAAGTGTTTGTTTTTACTGTAAAATGTTACACATGTTTCGGATGTTCCTTCAAAATTAAAGATAATTTACTTCCTTGTCCAAACCTCCCGCTGGACGACGCGGGATGGAAGCGAGCAGTGTATGAACCTGGGACCGTCGAGATGATCAGTGCAGCACACTAACCGCACGACGAGGCATTGCTGTTAACTTAGTAACAAACTGATAGCCTATTATTGATAATGTGAAACACATAATTTAGATATAATTTAGATAAGGCTAAGATTTATGTTAAAAAAAAGCCTAGATAATCTATCAATAGACTGAATGCAACATTAAATTTAAAAATAGCAGATTACTTTTAGTATTTAATAACATTGCAATATTGATCTAGACATTTGGAAATCAAAATCTATACTTTAAATCTAGTAATTGAAATTCTTGATCTTGATTCAGTCTACATCATTCTAAACTAGCCCTAGAAATTCTAGATCTGGAATCTACAATGATTTTAATTAGAATTAAAATTTAAATCTAGTGTAAAAAAAATCTAGATCTAGTGTTAAAAATCTTGATATAGTGTAAAAAATCTAGATCTAGTGTTAGAAATCTAGATTAGATCTAAATCTAGCTAGTATGTCTTTTTTTTTAAATACGAGTCAGATGACGAGGTTTAATAAACATTAATGCATCGAGTTTTTTTAGCATTTCATTTATAGAATTAATCCCATATGACGTCAAAGAAAAAAATCCACTACGTCACGCGACCTAGTTAGACAATATATATATATATATATATATATATATATATATATATATATATATATATATATATATATATATATATATATATATATATATATATATATATATATATATATATATATATACATATATATATGTATGTATGTATATATATATATATATGTGTGTGTGTGTGTGTGTGTGTATAATATATATATATATATATATACCGGTATTAAATATATATATATATATATATATATATATATATATATATATATATATATATATATATATATATATAATAAACATATATTTATATGTGTGTGTGTATAATATAAATATATATATATATTTAAGGATTAAAGCCGCATTTTTTTAGTGCGTTTTGTCGTCATGCTGTCTGTCGTCATGTTAATATTGAAAATAGAAAGAATAAAAGCTAATGAAAATCTGATTAACCTTTAATTCCCTTTCCGAAACATCGTAATAGTTTTAAATATCTATAATAGATAGATATCAAAAGATAATAATTAAGATAATGAATTTTCTTATATGTGTGTGTCTGTACGTGAGTGTGTGACAATAGCGGAAGTAGAAATGTTATTTCTCATGCTTTGAATCGTGATCTTAATATCATTGAATTTTCGACATTCGTAAATGGAGTTTTATTTGTCCTCTTTTAATATCTTAGTATGATTCAGGCCTAACACAGCGCTATTGACTGTAATCATTGCTTAGTGTTTTGTGATGGACTCGTTAGAGGTGGGGGGGGAGTTGTCTATAAGAGAACCTTCTTTTACGAGGTATGAAATGTTTCGATGGACTGTATGTTTGGCTCCCATTGTATCAGTGGATTAGACCAAAGAGAATTGAAACACGATGAAACATAGGTCTCATTTCTGTATTTCTAATACTATGTGTAACTTTTTGGGGACTTGGAACTTTCATGTCGCACAGCTCATGGGTCCAAAATACGGAAACACATTTTTTTTCAGCCAGTTTTAATAAATAAATAGTAATGTCTTCGATTCTAAAGATTAAGGAGGAGTGCAGTGTTTCACGTGACCACTCAAACCAGTTTAATGGCTATTTAAAAAAAACCTTTGAAAAAAATAGCTAAAGTAGAAATTATTTATTCTTGCGTTGTTTTCGAAGTTGAAACCATTAAACGCTATTTTCTCACTTATTGAGAGAGTCTCGTTCTTGTACTGCATATATAACTTGAATGTCAGTGTGTCAGTGTTAGTCTCTTAAAGCAAATCTATAGTTTTGTTAAGGAATGAAAGTCGTTACGGATTGCGTTAGCGTTTTTTTGGTATATACTGTACAGTGCAAAGGTACACACATACTCTGCAGTTAGATATCGTGATGATCATATTGAGTGAAAAGAGGCAGCTATAGTGGACTCGAACTCGTCTTTATTCCCTGAATACGTATCCTTTACTGCACGCTTTGACTTTAACCTGAGACATTGCCAGGTATTACGTTAATTATGCAAGAAAGTTCTGAAGTTTATATTTTGTGTGTGGTGTGTGTGTGGGGGGGGGGGAGGGGTAGAGATGTTAGAAACAATGAGCTCATTACGTGTTGTTGTGTCTGATTGTAGCTAATTTTATCCCAGGGGGACTGCACTCTAGCCTAGGATCGGCCCATCAACATAGATTTATCTTCATTGTCTTCCCTTCACTACGTCATAGCCCTCACGTTCACTCGGGGTGCTAGCAGCAGCGACACCTACGCAGCCTCTTTACCGCTCTTTAAGTGTTCCCAACCTCTTGAAGTTGTATGGCACATCAAAGTTTAGACTTAGATTATCTGAATGTCTGTGTGTGTGTGTTCGAACCCTTTTATTGGTTTGATTTCCACATGTGCCCCCTCCTGCTTCCTTTCTGCCCTGCATTGTAAATCTAAAGCTAACGCGGCCGACTTTGACGTAACCAGGTTAATAAACCAACCAATCATTGTCTGAGTACCGGGTAACCCCGTTCCAAGTCCTCCACTGTCGTCTGGTTATGAGCACTCGAGTACACTGGGGCTGACAATTGGTTGAAAAGTTTGGGTACCTTGAAGGTCACAGCTATCAAAGAGTGTTTGTGTACTGGCTCGTCTTATGGCTGCTTTGAAATGGGTTGTGATGTCAGAACGTCATGCTACGATTTTAGGCGTCTCTATCTACGTGTAATTGTAGAATAATTATTTGTTATTGGTTGCGCACTGATGGATAGGTATGTCACTTCCAGATCTGTGTTCTATATGACTAATGATTTTTCTAATAAAACTTATTAATTATACAAGTAGTGTGCGCACATTCCAAGCGCCTATGGTAAGAGGAACTATCCTCGTCTTTTTCTTTGAATTTCGAGTAGGGTTCCCACCAACTGCGGTAGGCTGGCTAGGGTAGATTAGAGCAGGCAATTTTTGGGGCACCTTTTCTAGCCCTGTCCTCATGCTATGGAGGTAAGCAGTGCACTCCTAAATAGGGCTGCTCAGCCACTCAGGGGGCTGCCGGACTCCACTGCTGCTCTGTGTCAGTGGTGAACGACCATATGGCCTGAGCCGCCTGTGTGCAGGGTTGCAGCTACGGCTTCCAGTGTGCCCACACCTACCGCTTCACTGCTTGCCTGTCGCCACAGGACTTTGGTTTGGTTGTGATTTTTTTTTTTGGGGGGGGGGGGGATGACGAGTGACTTGCGCTGGAATTTGGATTTAAGTGAGGAGGATTCGCGCAACACGTCGACCTCACTCTCTCGCCCTAAAGCCCATCCTTTTCGGGAAGCAAGATTTGGTCAAGACGTCCGGGGACAAGTTTGGGTGCAGTGGATGACCAGAGACTTTCTGTGTGTCTTGTCCTGCTCTTGAGTGCTCCACACCACTGTGCTGGTATTTGCCTTTCTGTCCGATTAGTCTAGTTTTGTGACGTTACGCACAGGCCGCAAAGTCCAGACTTCACATGCTAGGTTTGACAGAACCTCAGTGTACACGTCAGATACCCTCTACCTGGTTTAGCCGGCCAGTCAAAGCCGTTTCCGGGGTGTGGCCGCTGCGCATGCTGCAGCTTCTGGGAGCCACAGGTGAGAGTTGGGTACCGAGTGGGGACCAAGAGTGAGCCAAGCTACCCTCAAAAAGAGGGTACGACTGCCTGTCCACTAGAGGTGCTACCCCTCCTAGATACCCCATACACCCCATACAGATCAATCATCACCAATATTATTATTCTGGAGTCTCAGATGAGCTTCATTGAGGTCGCAGAGGTTAACCTTCTCCGTACAACACTATGACCACATTTCTCATTGAACGATTAGCTCTTGACACCTAGTTATGTCTGAAGGTTCCTCTATGGTAGGACCATCAATGGGTTAGGCCGAACCATTTTTCGTGGTGTCTAGCTCTGGACATTTTCGCTCCCTCAGTCTTAAATGGCCGGGGCCTGCGCAACAATGAGAAGCCTTCATGTGTCTACTACCACGTTCCGGACACGATTTTTGTATTTGTGGCGGCTAGTTTGACTGGACTTACAGATCTTTCAGCACGACCTTGAGTACGACTAACGGAGCCCCCATATCAAGGCCACGGAATAGAATTAGAAATCCGTTAACTTTTAATCGGCAGCCGAGAGTTTAACCCCCTTGACCGCCCTTGTGGTAGGTCATTTTAATTAATCTGTGAATTAAGGAGAAGTGGCAGCAATCCGTATCGCCTACAGGGGCGGTGGTGAGGAAATTTGATCTGTAATTAACTATATCTGATTAGTCTTTGACGGGATTTGTTTGTTTGTTCTGTACATTTTTGAAATTCTTCAGTTGCATACAATGTACATTTATTAGCCTTTTGCCCATGCTGTACTATTGCTGGACGGCAGTATTGCAAGGGCAATGAAGAATAAAAAACATATTTAACTAATTATGTGTGTACAGGCGAAGCGATATATTGTTAATGATCTCCTAGACCTTGAAACTGCTTTTCGTCTGCTCCAATCCTGAACATAATTATGGGCCCCAATAGCCCTTTGTCTGATACACGTTTTCTTTGAGATATCCCATCATTCTTAGAGTGCGGAAAGTATGAATAACATCCGTTACGGGTGTCTTTTATTTGTGATGATGGATGTTTATTTCTTGGTTTCTTGTGTAAACAACAATGTGCTGAGTCTCACAAACATTGGTACACCTTGCATCATTTCTGTATCCTGTTTTTATGCCGATATCTATCTCTGCTTATTGATTGGCTGGTGCATCGAGTCATGACCTATGTCTTAACCTGCCAGGAATCTGATGCATCCCGTAGTATAAACTTGCCCTGGGGTTCACTGCATTCACAGCGACTTCTCCTCCCAACCAATCTTGAACCTAATGAAACTTGATAGTTCCTTATGGGAAGCTTAACAAAAGTACGCCGTACAAGTCAGAGAACAAGAAACATGAAGGGATGAGCTACACAATCTATGCAGCATGTCGGTTTCAACAGGAGCCTAGCAGACTAGTTAGTAGCGGGGGAATAAGTAGGATTAGTGTTATGGAGTGTATGTGTGTGTTTCTATGGTGACGGTGGGAAGGCGTTAGCGATTGGTTGTATATGATGCAACTTAGGTGGCATTGTGGTCATTTGGTCTTACGTGACTGATTGAAAACTATATGTAGAGAGTATTTATGACGTAACCAATTGAATTTTGTTAAGAAACATTAATACTATTACTTCAGTCTAGAACATTTAGTTTATTTTGTATCAACTTTATTTGTGTCTGTATTATAAATAGAGTTCTATTTAGTATGGCTCAAAACTCATTTATTCAAAGTATTGGAAGTTTTATTACTTAAGATACATTACGCCAACAAGGGTTGAATTGTCTACCAGCAGTTTGGTGCCACAAGTCAACGATCAGTAATTACAACTAGTTTACTTACCTCCCTTGCCCTGTCCTACGGAACCTCTCAGAATGGTTTTAGTTCGAACAAAGGGAAAACGTGCAGCACACGGACATCTGGACTTGATAGTTGTTTGATCGATTTAGATTGAGTGACTTTGGGTTAAGTTTGACGGAATTCAGTTGACATACATTTTGACTTTGTGGGACTTGGCCTTTACCTGATCATTTAAACATAAGAGCTATGCTTTTTTAAAAACTTGAATTTTTCAAAAACTTGGAAATGTAAACTATCTTTGAGGCTATAATTGTAGAGTGTTCCTATTTGGTCACACAGTGTATATGTTAAGGTACCAAGAGAAGTGTAAACAGAAGGTTTATTGATACATTGGCTTCTCGTAGCTTGGCGTCTCTGTATAGAGGAGTAAATATGGAGGGGGCTTTATGAGAAATGAACTAAATGTTATTTCCGCTAGTAGAGGTCAATACAGTTCATAAGTTTCAAGCTTTACGTGAAGTCCACATTTGTAAATCTACTTCTCAATTTGAATTATAAAAGTGCATTATTGTTGACTAGATAGTGTAGTCAAATATTTTCCTGATTTCTTCTTGATAAAAATATTTTATTTCGTAAAGAGAAATGTTGTTATGTCGTCACCTTAAGAAAGATCCCCGGCATACAATGGGATATTGACTCATCAGGTTGAACTATTAAATTCTAAAAAAAAAAAGGAATAAACCAACTCCATAGTAAAACTTGAATTTTAGTCATATGTTTCAATAACTAGAGAATGTAAGCTACAATTGAGGTCTTCATTGTTTAACATTCCATAAAATCTTACTTTATCTTTTTCAGTGATACATTTATACTCTCACAAACACACACAAAAAGAAACACCTAAACTAGGAAGTCACCAATGAGGAAGTCACTATGAAAATACTATTTTTGTTTATGTTTTGATTGACTTCAGATTTGGTTATGATGATTATATCTTATCATCCAGTTGTGTCTTTCATCACGTGATTTTACGTGAACACTCCTCGCTGCCAGAGAGCCGGAAGTTATTTGTCTTTTCTCCCTCAACACCTCTCATCTGGTCCCTACGTAACTCCTCTCGTCTGTTGTCTTTGACACCTGTTGATTCCTCCCTCCCTTCCATCATATCGGTCCCAGCCAGATGTTTCTCTATTGTTGGTTTTGTTCCGTTGTCTGCGCATGCGTGTAAGAGTTGGTTATCACGTGCTCTTAACATGGATGTCGACATCTAAAAATATTTTAAATATTATTGTACATTTTTTTTAAAGGTTGGACGCCACACCCAAAAAAAAATGCGATGATGGCTGAATGTTTGGTTGTCAAAGATCAGTTTTCAAGGAGAATAGAGATTTTGTTATTTAAGAAATGAAAACTTACTTCGATGTTCCCCTAGATTCGTAATCGGAACAGTTGTACCAGATAATTCTTGACGAAAGCAAATGTCTGCTGTTCGTTGTGCTGGCCACAGAGTACCGTAGTTCACCAAGACACTCCACAAACAAATGTGCTTTAGATTCCTTGCCTTATACATTTTGTTGTTGTTGTTAGTTCATAGTATCCTTCATAGGAAATTATTTCGGAGAAAACCTTGTAGTTTGATGACTATCACTTGACAAAATTTGAATCCTCAGATGCAAGGATGAACTTCATTTAGAGAAGCAAACACAACGTAACTTATTGCATTTGTTCTTGATTTCATTTGTTGAAAGTCTAATCAAAAAGTCGCACGCCTTCTTTATGGTCTAAGTCTTTGAAAATAATGGCAAAAGTGTTCATGTTACACAAATGCTGTTATGCAGTTGAATTAATTTGAGGCATATTAAATACTATTAAATAATTTCATTAGATAAATTAGTGTTATTTAAATGTACATATTTACTCAAATCGGTTTAGACCTCAAATTGAACATTTCGGTAGTGACGTGTAAGGTCTTGTTCGTTTCCTGGACAGGATCAGCGTGGGACGCTGTGTTAACGTAGTCCTCCTGTGCTTCATTAAAACCAACATCGTACAGGTATGTCGTCAACCTGCTCAGGAGAGACGACACAATGGTGTTTATTTCCTTGCATCTGGGACTCGTCTCCACAGGCGCACTGCAATATACATCAACACGGAATTGTGGGAGATAGACTGGAACAAGGTGCACAGCCTGGATGTAGCCTCGCTTTCATGTGTCTTGCAAATGTCCTTCCCCTTCGTTCCACTGACTTGTGACTTTGGGACAGCTCCACTTCCCCACACTTGTCCCACACACTAACACACATTTCAACAAATTAAAAAAGAAATATGTTCTTTGGCTTTTTGTTCTTTGACTTGACCCTCCGTTTTTTAAATCTGACCGCCCTGCTCTTTGACATTTTGTTTTTTGACCCGCTGTTCTTTAAACTCATTGTTAAATGACCTTCCTGTTCTTTGACTCTGTTTTTTTTTTTACCCCCTTTTCTTTGACCCAGGGTCTGTTTTGTTCGTGTAGAAGACGTCTTCTAGTGGCCCTGTTTTTGTTCGCGTAAAAGACGTCTTCTATTGTGCCTGTTTTCTTCGAGTAAAGATGTCTTCTAGTGGACCTGTCTTATTTGCGTAGAAGATGTCAACAGCATGTTGTTTATATGTAACTTTGGAGAAATTTGACTATACTCACTTAAGAAAGACTGATCCCTTTTAGAATAGCTTAGCGAAAACGTATTGAAAAGTTTTCTTCACAAGAACATTTTGAATAGATCTTTTTACGTGACTGAAACGTTTAAGTTTGCTTCTAAAAGTCTACAATTACCTCATATCGACCATGACGGCTTGAAACCAAAGTACCATTTAGAAGATTGTTTAACTATCTTAAAACTGTATTCTAAATTTCTAAGATTTGTCCTTGTGGTATGTTTCGCTACAAAATCTCCGTCGATGAAGCCTAGCGTAGGGTTGTTACAAAAAGCGAATCGGTTCATTTTCTTTTCTTTGTAATCGATACATTCAAAGTGAGCACTTTTCTTGAACTAAAGTGAGCACGAAATGTGCATGTACAGATCACAGAAGAATGCAATAATGTAAGTCCCAACTGGAGGCAGGTATCCAAACGTTAAAGGTCATGGTGCACCAAAAACTGGATGTGAGGATGTTTCTGGAAGGAAACAACACATTGTGTCATGTGGATTCATTGATAGTTGGTTCTCTTTGTACAACTTTTCTGTTCTGTTTTTCTTTTCTGTTTTCTGTTAACTTTTCAGCTAACAAATATCACATAAGATTGATTAAATCAACCGATTTAAATTTAAAAAGAAGACAGATCTAGGGTTGCATTCATGTCACGTCTAGAGCTCAGAACTATTTATCTTTTACTCAGCTCAGTATAATTCTAACTCAGTTCTACATCTCCTGAGTAATGTTTTTGAGAAATAGTTGTTTTTGTTTTAACTCAATATATTTTTGTCTCTTAAAAATACATTCGGAGGTTCATCTAAATATTTGAACGATGCAAGTTCGCATATATTTCAATTGTCATGAACAGACTCCTGTAACACTTAACAATCTTGAGAACCAATTTGTGTTCCTCCATTTGAGTTTTTGTGTTGAGTGGGTAACAGCAAGAAAAACTTTATTAGTACAAGACAGATACTTAGGAACTTCATTTGAAATCATGGGACTCCTGTTTATGAATGATGGTAAATAGCAGGAAGAAATGTTGTCTAACGGGTATTGTTCATTGTCTCTGACAGGATGCACCTCTCTAGTTATCTCCCCGCACAAAGGAAACCAACGTTCTCGTTGACAATATCAGAGGTTTCAAATTACCTCCCTTAATCTCGTTGTCCTAGTTATTCCATTTCTAGTTAGTTTTCATCTTGTCTTGTCATGGAAAGCAAATCTTCCTAACAAAGCAACCATTAGGCAATGTTTAGAGAAATACCTTACTGTTACTTTTCTCAGAAATCTTGCTGTAGCCTTTGATATTACTTTCGTTGCAAAATTAGTCATAATGTACTGTTTTTCTGGGTTCTCTTTCATAAACGCCTTGATTTACTAACGCAGTAGTTCTCACACTTGGTTAGTCAGGATCTAAGGAGTAAAACAGTACCCAAAATAGAGCAATCAAACCCAAGTACCCTAGGGCGCCATCGCTCTGGGAACCATTGTGTTTGATGTGGATACACTAAACTTAGGATATTTGTCTTTGAAAAAATGTGTTTTGTTTATTTTGATGAGGGAAATTAAGTCAGTTCTAATGTAGATCTAGTCAAGCATCTTTAAAAGCAAGTATAACTAAGAAACTATACCTAGACATTTTTTAAAGTGAGCATTTTAATTTCGGAAGATTATATTGGATAAGTAAAAAAAAACAACTAAACAAAATGACAATTGATCTGTGCCACGGACTAAGAGCATCAAGCTGGTTTTATCGCACAGAACAGGGCGGTGATCGAGGATATGTCTTCACTGTACGTGCATCTACTAGTGAACTATAAAGTTGTATGTGCATCTACTAGTGAACTTCAAAGTTGTATTTGCATCTTCTAGTGAACTATAAAGTTGTATGTGCATCTACTAGTGAACTATAAAGTTGTATCTGCATCTACTAGTGAACTATAAGGTTGTACTTGCATCTACTAGTGAACTTCAAAGTTGTATTTGCATCTACTAGTGAACTATAAAGTTGTATTTGCATCTACTAGTGAACTTCAAAGTTGTATGTGCATCTACTAGTGAACTTCAAAGTTGTACTAGCATCTACTAGTGAACTATAAAGTTGTATTTGCATCTACTAGTGAACTTCAAAGTTGTATTTGCATCTATTAGTGAACTTCAAAGTTGTATTTGCATTTACTAGTGAACTTCAAAGTTGTACTTGCATCTACTAGTGAACTATAAAGTTGTATTTGCATCTACTAGTGAACTTCAAAGTTGTATTTGCATCTACTAGTGAACTTCAAAGTTGTATTTGCATTTACTAGTGAACTTCAAAGTTGTATGTGCATCTACTAGTGAACTATAAAGTTGTATTTACATCTACTAGTGAACTATAAAGTTGTATGTGCATCTACTAGTGAACTTCAAAGTTGTATTTGCATCTACTAGTAAACTATAAATTTGTATGTGCATCTAATAGTGAACTATAAAGTTGTATGTGCATCTACTAGTGAGCTTTAGAGTTATATTTGCATCTACTAGTGAACTTCAAAGTTGTACTTACAACTACTAGTGAACTTCAAAGTTGTACTTGCATCAACTAGTGAACTATAAAGTTGTATGTGCATCTACTAGTGAACTTCAGAGTTATATTTGCATCTACTAGTGAACTTCAAAGTTGTACTTACAACTACTAGTGAACTTCAAAGTTGTACTTGCATCAACTAGTGAACTTCAAAGTTGTACTTGCATCAACTAGTGAACTTCAAAGTTGTACGTGCATCAACTAGTGAACTTCAAAGTTGTACGTGCATCAACTAGTGAACTTCAAAGGACTTAGCTGTCCCTGAGAAACGTAAACAAAGCGATGCCCTGATATTAAGGGCAGAAAATGATAGACGTTTTAAGTCTCCGTGCCTGTTGTTATCTCCCTTGAGTCCAGGCTGCTGTTTACCGTAGAACAGAATGAAACCGGACCTCAGAGAATTGGATGATAAAGTTATGATCAATGCTGATGATGAGGTGGGGGGAGCGTAGTTCCTGTTCTCAAGGCTATAGATAGGGTCACTACGGTCTCTTGCATTTTTTGTTGTTTTCTTTGGTTCAATAATCAAAACTCAACCACTGCTGTTATAAGTTTTTGAATTGTATGTGTAACGAAAGATACAAGATGTGTGTGCACTATTTCTCTGCTTTGTGATGATATGATATGCTTTGGGGGGGGGGGGGGTGTTAGGGTGTTGAGCCTATCACTGTAAAGCTAAGTGTGAAGAGAAAGCTGATTACCTTGGAGACAAACAGTCGTATAATGTTAAGACCTCTGCGCGGTGTTGATTCTTGACAATCTGTCTAGTGTAGATCTAACTGTAGGTAACGCTGAACTCAACACTTCAGTAACACCGGCGAAAGGCCGAAACAATCAAATATGTAGTCGACGCTGATATGTTGTTCTAACAATACGTTTAATACTCAAAGGGGAATCGTCCGATGTCAATAATGTCGTACTCAAGTCTCCTACTTTACAATAAGCGTCCTCCTTCTAGCGTCGTTTAGAGCGTTCTTATTTTTTAAAGATCTGTCACGTCACTTGTCGCTAATTAAAACTTTACCCTATTCCCGAAACAAATAACTAATTCCTAACTACTTCCTAATCATGTCATAACAACTCCTCCCCCTCCCGCTAAAAAAAATTGCCTGTCAATTTTTTAATCTACTGTCTTAGTCTTACAATGTGCAAGGGCCAAAATGTAGGGAAACATAAAAGACAACACAACTTGAGTCTTGATTGCGATTTCAACTTCTCTTTCTGTGTCCACAATCAAGTTCCTCTGAACACATATTTCCCTCAAGTGTCACTAACTGATACTGTCCAATGTGATGTGCCATAGGTGACCGCCGACATAGTTCGTTTGCGCTGACACTATAGGTGTGTCTATCTATACATCATCACATCACGTTCCGGAGATTACCGCTTTCCCTCACACGTCAGGACAGACAATTTACCTAATATGACAAATTGATATTTATCAATGCTCGTTCTCCCACTATACACCTAACGTTCTTTCGGGCATCTACAAGTGTATTTTATTTCCTCTCTCCACTTACTTGTCCCCACACGACCTAACTCTTGACTGATGTATGATAATGCTCAAATACAAAGAATAAATTATAAAACTTACTTTTCCTTGATGTAACTACATCGTCGCCTTATAAATGCCCTTTCTATTCATACACACATACATGCAATGCATACATACTACCCGAAATTACATAATTAACATGAGTCAATCTACTGATAACCAAATTACATGTATATTATAACATAAATATACTATTCAAAGATACATTAAACAACCTAATACCCATCTAGTTATGACAACTAGTTAAGTCAATTAATTAAGAATAAGCAATTAAATAAAATCCAACTTATTTACACACTACAGTCTCATAGTGCTATGTTTCACAGGCTATCTACCCGACTCATACATTTGTTCGCTCCAACTGGAGTTAACATCTCTTCTTACACCACTATAGCCCGCTTGTGGCCTTCTACCTCTATATGACTTGCGATTACCGCTACCACAGTCATCTCTTCTATCATCACTATCGGATACAGACCTGCGCCTCCTATCCGAACTCGCAATCTTCTGCTCAGACTGTTCTGCCCTACTCCAACAGTCTTTAGCGATGTGCCCATGTTTATGGCAGTTAAAACAAATTCTGTCATTTCTAGGTTTATTTCGCCTCATGTTGCCATACCTGCTTTTCCAACTTCTAACCTGTTTGTCAGAAGCGGCGCTGACACCTGCTACATTTCCAAGTAAAACATCTCTAGATAACCTCGGCATGGCTACCCCTTCGCAATACCCTGTGTATAATGGAGGTCGAAGGAACACTTTGCACGCTTCGAATCTCTTAACTGCGCCGTCTGCCAACCTGACTGATTTGGTATAGCCTAAATAATCCTTAGATTTCACTAATCCCCCTCGAACTGCGAGTGTACTGCTAGCTGTGTCCCGGATCACATTTACCTGTTTATTATTTATCATGCCTGGATATAATTTAAATCTATCTTCCCCACAATCAACGTAATTAATTTCTTCATCTGGTTCACTATGTCCACTATCCCGATCCCTGTCTTGAATGCTCCTTACAAAATTAACCCTATCTGGTGGCCGATTATCCCTCTCTTGTCTACGGTTTTCTTGATTACCTCTCCTATCACTAGTGCCACTATTACCCTGTGCATTTCTATTGCCAGCTCCATTCCCTCTATGTTTCTTACACTGGTATGCCATGTGTCCCTTTTCCTGACAGTTAAAACATGTAACGTCCCTAAAGTTTCTATCATCCGCTTTAGATCTATCTATTCTCCTATCATAACTTTCCCTGCCATTGTTTTCATTTTCCCAGGATCTATCCTTTATGCCGTCATACCTATCCCGACCATTGTTCCCACGTTCCCTGGACCTATCATTTCTCCTGCCATAATCCCTATCACTAACATCATTTCTCTTTACATAATTTACCAGGTCAATAACTTTTTTGTGGTCGCTAACTGAAAGTGGGTTGTTTGGGTAAGCATTCTTAAAGATCCTAATAATTTCTACCAAGTCTTCAATTACCTTAGGGTTTCTTTCTTTTACAAAGGACTGTAACTGAGGGTCGCACTTATTGATAAAGTTATCAATCAAGATAAAGTTCTTCAACCCTTCGTAGGTGTTCTCCACATTCTCGAATCCGAGCCATTTAGTGAAGAAGTCTTTCTCTGAGTTGATAGTTGTTTGGGGATCAACTTGGCTGGATGGAGTGTTTTCATAATACTCCTTTCGGAATGTTTCCGCGTTGTGCCCGTATGCGTTTAGCAGTTCCTTCTTTAGCACCTGATAGCTGTTTTGCATGGAGTGGTCATGGTTTTGGCAAATCGTGAGGGCTTTCCCATGTACGAAGTCCAACAAGATTTCGGACCACTCCTTCTCCTGAACATTAAACTTTGCAAGTTTAATTTCAAAGCGTTTCAGATAGTCGCCGATGTCGTCCTTGTCTTCCGCAAAAGGTTGGATTTTCTTCTTCATCCATGCGGCGCTACTATGGCTTTCTATGTTGGCACTATTGTTGCTGTTTCCTTCGGTGGGCACACTTACACCAGCCTCTATCCTCATCTGTTCTACTTGAATTCTCACTTTTCTGTCCGCCTCTTCTTTTTTCTCCCTCTCGATGCGTTCCGCCTCTCTAACCTTTTCCCTCTCTACCTTTTCTGCCTCTCTAACCTTTTCCCGCTCTATGCGATCTGCTTCTTCTTTTTCTTTTTCTCTGCCTCTAGCTTTCTCTCTCTCCAAGCGTTCTGCTTCTTCTTTTTCTTTTTCTCTGCCTCTAGCTTTCTCTCTCTCCAAGCGTTCTGCTTCTGCCGCCACCATCTGCTGTACATAGGCAGTTAGTTCTTTGCCGCGCAGTTCTAGTTCTGTCTTAGCTTCATGAATTAGTTTTTTTCTAAATTCTTCCAGGTCGTAGCCTGAAGTAGTTGCCATATTACCTTTGTTACTTTACCTCGCTTTTTTTTTTTTTTAAATTATCTTACACACAGGCCTAATAGCTTCTATTATCTATGTTCTATAAATCAAATTACCTTTTGAGCGTAACCTAATACCTCTTGATTCAAATAAATTAAATTCGCCACTCTACCCTCGGCGTCTAGACTACCAACTCCGACTTCTAATAACTTCTGTACTTTCCAAGATACACTTAGTATCCTTGGCACCAGTTTGTAGGCGTGTAGGCTACACCCTGACCCGACTGAATACGATGTGCGACACACGCACGCTCCACCGACTATGTGTTACTCAACACGAGTCGCCGGTAAATAGACCAACCTGTCTATTTACAAATACTAAAATTACAAATGGGCAATCAGGCTTCACCTCGATTGTTCCCCAGATCTAGTCTAGATTACGCTAGATCTTAGTTACTTCTTACCTGCTTTCACAGCCAGGAGTGTATATAACTTACTCATACAAAT
The DNA here is from genome assembly GCF_947242115.1 of Biomphalaria glabrata. Lineage (NCBI taxonomy): Eukaryota > Metazoa > Mollusca > Gastropoda > Planorbidae > Biomphalaria > Biomphalaria glabrata. Next base: position 20,919,102 of record NC_074714.1, on the reverse strand, counting down.
AAACTATGAAAATAAACCTAAATACGTTAAACACCAAACTATAGATCTAGTTCTAATGAATGAGACTTTCGTCTGACAGTAAGACTTAAGACAGGAGTATTGCAAACAATTAATACATGACGTTACTCAAAAAAAACTTAACTAAATGATTCACATTCACATACAGGACGAATTAACAGCTAAACGTATATCTGGACCTCTTGCTAGATTACACCTAATTTTAAGGATATCCCCAATCCACCACGATTTAACCTGGTAGTGATAATCTAGCGAGTGGTCACTTCCCTACAGACTCTAATTATTCTAAGGAGAAAGTAGTTAAATAACACTTGACTTATCTGTCTAAGAAGCGGCGATGCGATAACTCCACAGTCAGTCTCGGGTCCACTCTTCCTACGCTAATGTCTGTCCCGGCGGCAAGGCTCACGGCGATGTCTTCCCTAGCGGTGAGATAAAGACAGCGAACGTTTCGGCTCTCCAAGGTCCTTCAGTACTGGTCTGCAACGGCTCCGGTTCTTCGGTGGTACGGCGTCTGGTTCTGGTTCACGGTGATCTGTCGTCTGGCTCCGGTTCGTCGGTGACGTAGAGTCTGGTTCCGGTTGCTGGTTCCAAGGCAGGTACGGTGGTTCCAGGTGGTCGTCTGTCCAAAGTGACACTGGAACGGTCTAACAGTTGACCCAGCGACAAAGTCAAAGTCCAGTGCTAAAATACCGGCTATCTGGCTATCTAACGTGTAGCACAGATTCAGCCGAGACGTAGATCAGATTAGCACTACTGTACTTAAGTGCCGTAGGCAGTAAGATGGTTCCTACGTCACAAGTTCTTTGGCGTGACCTCAACGGTCGATCTTGGCCTTGCAGAGGTGACCTTCACGTTCGTTCTCAAGATGCCGGGCAGGCGATATCTCTTCAGTACGGCTTCGACAGGACGGTTTTCTTCCCTTCAACAACTGTAGCTTTCTCAATACCGAACTACAGGCTTCAGTACGATGCCCCAACGTATGGGCGTTTACAAATTACAAATGTAGATCTAGATCAATATTTCGTTACCTCCTAGGTCTACGAGTCCAGGGTCTCACTGGCTTTCCTTCGCCGACGTGGCTGTATAATCAGGGTCTAGCTGCAGACTAGGCCGATGACGTTAACTTCTGCCTCCTCCTAACAGAGGGCTTCTATCCTTCTGAACGTTGATGCCAGTGAGCTCCGAGTCTGGGGTCGCCACGTTGTTAAGACCTCTGCGCGGTGTTGATTCTTGACAATCTGTCTAGTGTAGATCTAACTGTAGGTAACGCTGAACTCAACACTTCAGTAACACCGGCGAAAGGCCGAAACAATCAAATATGTAGTCGACGCTGATATGTTGTTCTAACAATACGTTTAATACTCAAAGGGGAATCGTCCGATGTCAATAATGTCGTACTCAAGTCTCCTACTTTACAATAAGCGTCCTCCTTCTAGCGTCGTTTAGAGCGTTCTTATTTTTTAAAGATCTGTCACGTCACTTGTCGCTAATTAAAACTTTACCCTATTCCCGAAACAAATAACTAATTCCTAACTACTTCCTAATCATGTCATAACAATAATATTAGAATAGTCGTAATCTATTATGTATGATTAGACATACACGCTAAACGTTCAATTCTATACAATTTAGCACAATATTTTTTTTAAAGTAGTTATTACTGTCTGTGTAAGTTTACATACCATTTCGATGTGGTAAATTGATGCATCACCAAAAAAAAATTAATCATACAAAAAAATACTTTAAAAAAACAACCAAGCTTATATTAAATGTATCAATTAGTTTGGATCAGTCATTTAATAAAATTTGTAATAAGTCTAGATGAACAATAATAAATCTGTGTGATTAGAAATATTTTTTTACCATTTGTTTTTGTTTAGCGCATTGTCATGTTTTTAGCATTTTCAATACACTGTGATCCTATCTCTTATATGGACCAGTTGGGAATGGGTAGGGATATGCCCTCTGGGTGATCGCTTTGAAATGTATTTTTTTTTAAATGCACCGGCCTGAATTCGAACTTCTGGGCTAAAGCCTTCTCAAGCCAACGCGTTAGCTACTCTACTAGCGAAAAGTCTATGAACATGAAAGATCGTTTAGTTATCTATTGTGTCTATTTCTTGTTTGTGTTCACCAAGCCAGACGACAGTCTATTAAGGGGACTAATTCAGTGATACCGGCACCTCAGTCAAGTACCATTTCTTTTCTTTGTTTGAGATAATAAACGAAATAAGTAATTACCAATAGTTAATTAAACTAATTGGTTAATTTTTTAAATTGATTCTTGTGTTGTCAAGTAAAAGAAATAAGTATGCAAAGTTTTAGCTTGATCCGAGTTTGGGTGTCGGAGAAATAACGTGTAAAAACTTTTGGCCAGACAGACAGAGTAAACAAAAAAAAAATGTCCTGTATTGATGATAAATTCTAAGTAATATTTTATGTCAGTGCTACACAGACGGCTTCTAATCATATTTTTAGTGAAAATGGCTTTTACTTCAAAGTTGATGATCTAAGTTCACAGAAACAATAAAACTAGAATTATCTTATTTAATGGTACCAGCCAAACCCTTTTTTTTTTCAAGCAGTCTTAGAACATAGCAATGACTGTCAACATTTATCGCCCGGGCTTATCAGTTTTACTATCCATTGTAGCATTGGTATTACCGCTTGATTCCCTCAAGAAAATCCTAATTAGTACTATGGACGTGTAGAGTGGTGTATCTCGCTGGTAACTCATGCCATATCTTGACATATGGCTGCTGTGTCAAGTCCTTGTTTGATGTATGGCATTGAACTCTTAAGATCGCTATGGCATTTCTGATGTGTGATGTCCTGTGTGCCACAATCTGTTTCCGCTGTTTGAGAATTTCTTGTGGCAAGCTTTATTTGTGACTTAGACGAAACCATTTATTTCTTTATGGTTTATTGTGTTAGAAACAAAAACAAAGCAAAATAGACAAAATACTTTAAAAGAAAACAACAGCTTATATTTAATAAAGGCAGGCCAGAGTTCAATTCCTGCCATCTCTCAATATTACAAGGTTTATATCTCCTTTTCTATATATCTAACAAAATTAATTAATTACCCACTTAATAAATTTAAAAAAAATTATATATTGTCATCGAAAATGAATAATTGTACAAATTTCCACTTGATCCGAGAAGGGAAGTGGGAGTACAAATGTTTCACAGAATCCTCCCAGACAGACGAAGTGTGTTATTATAAGCTTTGTTAAACAGTAAAGCTTCCCAATGAACTCTGTAGTCCACGCCTGCTTTAGGTCTAAAGCTGAATAGTCTGCACATTTAAGCTTTACGCTTTTATCTCTTTCCTAACAAGCATTCTATTGTCAACGTTTATTAATTTGGTGTGTTTATTTCTCCCCAGAAAGACCATCAGTTGCGGCAACATTAAAAGCAACCAAACCAAAACAAGTAAGTAATGACACAATAATAAGCTGCTTCTTCGCACTTCTATGAACTTGAAATTTTCTGTGAAATCCAATCTTAGATAGGAGAAAACGATTAGACGTAATGCATGGGTAGATTGAACCTGTTAGGGCTACCTACCATAAAGTCCAGTAGGGAATCTGCCATATCCCGATTGACTTTAGAAAAGATTTTATCCAACGGTCAGGCGTTGAGCGGGAGCTCTACACCTAAAGTCTTGTCTTAAGGTTCATGATGGTAGTGACCATTACTGTGTTGGGTCGTACCATATATGTAGCGCCCAGCGTTCCGGTGATGGGCCCGCTCTATAAGCAGCCGAAGGCAGCACTATCTACGTGAAATATTTCTTCATATTTTTATACTGTAACCGCCACAATTCCGTGCAAGGGCCGCCACTCCTATTGCTCATTTTATGATGCCCTCCCCTCCCCTTATGGAACAACGTGATGGACTTGTTGGACTGGGTTTTCGGTTCTTTTATCTTCACCTCGAGTAAGATTTAAAAAGAAAAAACTCTCCCAAGGTGCCCCGATGGAAGCTTGCTTCGCTATCCGTCATTACCTTATTCAGTTCCCCTACTAGACGTTTCCATTCACGCGCCACATTGAGGCCACGGGAGCTGGAATCCTGATGTCTGTGTTATCAGATACACGCTCAAAGGAAGACAAAGCCTTACAATAAAGGATTTTAAAAGACAAATTGAACTATAAAAAATCGTGGCTTACTATTAAATTGATGAAATATGTTTGTTTGTAATCATAGGCTTTAAAACTGCTAGGCTTATTAAATTTAGATCATACTTTCTGTGATCTATTTGTTAGTGTCCAGTCTGCCTGATATTTCTCAGACTTTAGATAAGACTTTGTGAAAAGAACGCCTCAGAATGTCTGATTTCTTTGTGTCCAGTCTGCTTGAGCACTTAGGTCGTAGGATAAGGTTACTGTGCATTAATTGATATGTTAGCACGTGCCAATATCCCGATCATTACCATCATGGACAATATAATAGATGTTACGTTCATTGAGCTACAGCTCCTTTAGCTTATAAGGAAAATGTTTGGGAAGTAGTTGTTTTTTAAGTGAGCTTAAAAGAGCTTAAAACACACACTGAATAGGTCCTTCACAATCTTTCTGTCTCATACATCTTAGATCCAATGAAGAAAGACACACATAACAAGAACTTGAATCTCTCTACAGATAAATGCTTTTCTTTTCATCGAATGGCGCAAAGACATTTAGTTTTAAAGTAAAGTTCCCTTTTAGACTTTGTGATCAATAGGCTGATGATGTCAAGTTCTTCATTAGTTTGTTGCTCAAGGTTAACGTCAGTTTTATAGATTGGATAATACAGTTCGTGTTCTTTGGACTAGACTCCCTTATCAATTCAACAAAATAGTTGTTTGAGAAGCAGTCGGTCACACGCCAATGTTGTCTTCTCATTCGGCCCCAATGTGACATCAGCACTATTTAGCAGCGTGCTCAAAAGGAAGGTAAATGTACACAATGTACACATTGAGGCGATTAAAGGAAATGAATAAATACTTCCAAAGTAGCCTACCGTAAATGTTTTTGTCTGCTGAAAGAAAGAGCGCCTTCACAGACAGACAAATCACTTATACATCCACGATATGGAAGGAATAAGTTTAAGTACTTTTTTTTTCAAAATCATGTTTGGTTTGATAATTAACTATAAAAATCAGACATTCCATTTGATTTTTTTCTCTTTTCCTTTTTCCTTACAAAGAGTGGCGAGAAGGGCAATAGTCTAATAATAATTTCAGGCGACTCTTTCCTCTAATATATAGATGTAGATAAATATTTTGTACTCTCTTGAAAATGTCGGCCATAACTCCTCAACAATGCGCTACTTTTCTTCGTTCTCATTCTTTCCTCATCCTTTTACAATTGATTTTAGTCCAATATTATTATTGATATTATTATCATTATTATTTACAGCTTCTGATATCTCGGACATCACAACCACTGATATCACAGACATAACCTCTACCTCCGGCCTTACCGCCAGCAAGACCGACAGCGCCCTCACATGCAGCAGCGACGCCAGAATCACTTACAGTTCCTTGAGCTTGCCCAGTGCAAAGGAAAAACTTAAGGACGTCAACCAGTCCCACAATGATGGACCGGAATCTGCCCCTGAGCAAGAGATCATATCGGCCATGGGCAACCTCAGCTTGGACACCGCCTCTTCGGCGAGTCAACCTAAGAGGTGGGTCGACCCAGATGACCCTTACGACCGCGTGAGTGACCCGGTGAAGAAGATCTTCTCCTGCCAGAAGCCAATAGAACCGTACAGATCTGTTGTGTACGCCAACGATCCAGGTTCCCCGCCACTCAGCAGATTCGCCACTGGACACGATGAATACGTTGCAATAGACGAGCCTGTTGCGGTGGATTCTAGTCAATACAAAGACCGCGAAGAGACCATAGGTAAGATGTTCATTACACAACGCATGTTTTTACTTTTTAGCGGCCTCCGAAAGGGGAAAAGACGCTATTAGTTTTGTATGGCCTGTCTGTTCGTCCATCCGTCCCGTTTAGATCTCAGAAACTAGAAGAGAAAATGAAAATCGTACATCATGATATTTTAGATCATTCAAAGTTCTGATGGTTACTTTTTTCTAGACCTAGACTTAGATCTTGAATCTAGATTTAGATCTAAAACTAGGTCTAGATCTATCTAGATCTACTATGTCTAGTTTGTATGACATATGACAATGGAGATATTAATTTTTATTTTGCGAGGGGAATGTCTGGTCCAAGTAGACCTACTCCAAGTCTTTCAAGTCATTTCTAGCTATTTCATTCCATAACTTAAATTGGTCAAGAATTTTTTTTTTTGTTGCCAATTTATCTAATTTTGTAAGAAGAATAAATCTCTTTTTTACTTTCTCTTTATTACAAGTAACATTATTAATTTTGAGTGTATGGATAAGGTTAATAATTATTATTTTAAAAAAGTATAAGTGTACGCTAAATGAATATATGGAGATGCTGTGGCTGAGTGGTAAAGCACTTGAAACCAAAAGTCCCGTGTTCGAATCCTGGTGAAGACTCTAGGTAGACCACTTCGGGGGCCGATTTGTAACCTTGTTTAATATTTATTGACTGATAATTTATTCCTAGATCTTAATGAGAATCACGTTGTTTAATATTTTTTGTTTTCAAATCACGTGCCGCCAGTTAGAAGAAAAGTGTTCCATTGTCTCTTAAGTCAGAACTTAAGAAGAAAAAAGCGCTGTGTATTTATGTGGTTGCTCAGACCCCCTTGTGACCGAGATGCTTTGTTTATGAGACGCAGAGGAAGCTGTTGTCTCACTGGGGTTGATTACAGTTTTCTGTTTAAATTGGAATAATGAAGAACATCTGCTTTCTAGTTTGAAGATTTATTGGAACCTGGATGTCGCCTATTAAAAAAACAAAATAAAATAAAGCATCTTTACTGGCATGTAAATACATTCTCAAAAAAAATAAAAAAAAGTTATGTTACGTAAAATGGACTTTGTATGTGTGTTCATGTTTCTGGAATGTCTGCTGTTGGGCAAAAGGGGGGGGGGGTCCTCCTGGTGTACAGCTGAGGACGTCAGGAAATAAAAGCTTAAGTTTTTCTAGACTCACCAGATGCCATTAGGGAAAATGTTTATAATGAGGGCTTACATAGTTACAAAAAAAAAAAAGGTTATGAATTAGGACACTTTTTTTTTTGTTATTCTAATGTAAACAAAAAAATAATTTAAACAAAAAAAACGCATCAACTTTGTTCATTCGAATCCGAGATGTAAAAGTTCAGACTTGTCCAGTGTGTAAAACAAGATCTACTCTGTAAGAGAATGAAGAGCTGTAACAGGAAGTATTTTATAACGAAGACTTAACATACCATTTTATATTAGCAGTACCTAAGAGTTAGATCTATTTAAAAAATAAATGTTCACAAATGAATGTTATATAACTCCAGGTACTACAATGTTGCTCTTGTTGCCATACTCTGCTGAAAATGTCTACATGTGCACACTTTAATTAGGTCTTTCTAAAGAGTACACTTTCGTTTTTAAAACTGTTTTGCTAAATGTTTGCATATGTATACAATATAGACAATCAATTTTGAAGAAATCCATGCCAATCTCTATTTGCTGTGGCTAGTTCAAAAGTCTAAGTGATTGAATTGATGTCGGTGTTTGGTGTGCGACTTGTATCCAATTGTTAGTACGAACTATTCTAGGTTCAAGCTTAAGTTGTTCAACCCAGATGCTCTACTCATGATTTCTTTCTCAGAGTTTCCAGCGCCACCCTTTAGAAGAGTGACTCGTTCTTCAACATCAGAGGCGGCCACTGTTGCTGGCTCTAGTAGGGATGCTAACCAGGTGACTGGTGGAGGAGATGAGAGCCTAGGGGCTTGGGGAGGATCGAGCCGACCTGCCAATGTCCTTGATCTGGTTAGGACACAGGTACGTAGTTTGTAATTCAAGCATGAGCCCCCCCCCTCCATTATTATTTGACTGGCTTTGTAAAATGGCTGAGTGATAGAGTATCCCTATGCTGTGTGGAAGATCATATGTTTGAGTCTTGCCGGATATTGAATTTCATTACAAAGTTTATATTAACTCTCTCCGTCTGTCTGTATGGTACAAAATTTGTAAGACTACCCCAGCTTTACAGATCCTTATTGGGGATTAGTTATGATTACATGGACTCTTTTTCTCAATTATAAACCACCACAACATTCCCATAAAGAACAGACACAATATAAAGAGATTATTGAGCGACTACAAACAGACGTCTTGAACGTTTTCACTTATTTGGAACGATTACCCATAGCCCATGACAATGCATGAATCCATCACAAAAAAATAATTAATAAGTTAATCAATTAATAGTAATTAATTTATGTTATATAGAAAATGGAGTTGAACCTTGCAATATTGAGAGATATGACTGATTTATTTATTTTTTCTGTTATTCCCCTTAGATAAGCTTTGTTAAAAAAAAACATTTTTTTTTATATTTTGCTTGTACTTCGGATTAGGTTAGGGTTAAGGGACTCTATTTAATATTTGAATTGGTTTCTACGGTGGGTAGGACGGGGGGTTGTGTTTGGCCTTGGCTCGTCATCCCGGGCACCCCTGACAGTCTTTCAACTTAGTTTGTCATTAAGTTAATCAAGTATCAAAAATAAGTAATGCCAAGGGCTAACGTATAATAGTTAACAACAAGCGAGAAAGTAACAAAGGTTTAATGATATGATACGATGTAAATGATAGTTCGTACAAGCAATTTAAAGGAAATAGTCAATACTAAATATCAAGTACTATTCCAGTGAGTGTGTATTATGTACACGTACATTACTGGCTTAACATAAAGGCACAACTTAGTCAAAATGCCAGTGATACAGTCCGGGCTCACACTGTCCACAACCAAATACAGTCCATGCACTACGACCAAGTATGGCCCGCCCGAATCCCGCAGTCTTTGTTCAGATCAAGCTTGACTACCACAGTGTCCCAAGCCTGAGTCCCTAAACAAAATATAGATGACTTTCTTGTGATCATCACTGAACATGAGGAACCCGATTGGGAGCAACGACGTCAAGAAGAAAATAGCATAAAACTTAAACCCAATACAGGGGGGAAAATCCAACAAAGAACCAGCCATCCAAACCAAACACATGAAGCGTTGACGTTTAGGCGTCTTTGTAAACAGCGCATAAAATACTCTGATGCATAAATGAGAAACACTGAACAAAGAACCAACATATGACAGAGATGACATAGACACGGGAGTGGACAGAACGAAAGGCGCCTGGTCTTTGTGCTGTGCTGTTCAATGTATTGTAGACCTTCAAGCCTGAAATGAAATGGTACTGCATTTCAGGAAAATAAAACTTAAGTTGTACGTCACCCAGTCATCAGCATCATCTGGCCCTTGCGTCATAAAGTGGCTGTTACGGTTCCAATATCCAAATCCCTTTCCTGTTAGAAGCTCTCCTTAGCAGAAACTCAAGAGTGAACCCGTCCATTCTTTTACGCTGCCCAGACAGCCATTTCTTTGGACAACCATCCTGTTTTCCTGCTCCTTTCACTGTACCTTGAAGGATGACTTTGTTACCCATTACCCTGGCAATGTTTCTTAATATACTTCTTGTTTAAACACTACTGAGGCTTCAAATATTTAGTATAGAAATACTGGTCAAATTATTTTCTACACGCTATGATTTGTATATTTTTAAGCTAAAGTGTCACTTTTATTCTTTGTAAACTAGAAGATTGAAAGTGAGCCAACGGAAAATGTCTCTAGTCAGTTCTCTTTGGTGATGTGTTCAATACAAGAGAAAGTTTACTAAATTAGAATATTTTTATTTATTGGATTTCACCTTACGCTCACTTCTTCTACTTACATTTAAAAAAAATATTTCCAAACATTTATTGCCATGCTGGTTTGAGAGATTCGCTTAATGACTTGAATTCTGGAAATGTTCTTTTAAAAATGCAATATCCGGGTGAGATTTTTTGTCTCTCTTGCTGTTCTTTCGAATAGTTTGAACATTTACGATCAACATTAAATACTTGCAACATGAAAATATTGAAGGGAATTGATGGACAGTGGAGAAATATTCTCTTTTGTAAAATATTAAAGATCATCAATAAAATCTAGTTTCTTTTTTGTTTTTTTGGTTTCACTTGTGTGTGTTTAAAGACCGGATAATGCTATTAGTAAGAAGCTTGTCATTTTTTAACACAAAATTCAGTATTAAAAAAATAAAACAATCCTGGGGATACATGAAGCACAGTGAAACTTTTCGAGCTTTAAATTTAAAGACAAATATATTACTTTTAGTTTCGTCATAGGAATTGATTTAAATATTGTCCTCCGTTTTGTGTGTATACTGTTGACCGCGCTCTTGAGAGAGACATACACAACCCTAATTAAAGCGCTAATTGTCTTAGTGGCCTAATATGTTCTAACGTTGATTTTCAGTTGTATTGTTTGCAAGAATTGTTGTTGTAGACAGTGATTGATCATAGTTTGTTAGGTGCTTGAAATAATAATTCCCTCGTACCTCTGGCTAGAAGCCGTTGAAAAAAAAGAAGCAGATGTATTGGTAACGGCATTGTATTAGGTCACTATGACACAGACGTTCACAAAACTCTGGGAAATCTTTAACTCAATGTTACCAGCCCTCAAAAGTGACATAAAGAACTGATAGGCGAGGTTGTGATCGTAATGAGAAGAGATTTAACTAGCACTGACCCAGGCTCAAAGAAATCGTTAGGTATAACTTGGGAATGCCTTTTTTTGGACGCTGTTCATTGAGAGATGCTCGGAGTTTCTCATGATGTTATCAGTTCATTGAGAGATGTTAGTAGTTTGTCATGATGTTATCAGTTCATTGAGAGATGTTAGAAGTTTGTCATGATGTTATCAGTTCATTGAGAGATGTTAGAAGTTTGTCATGATGTTATCAGTTCATTGAGAGATGTTAGTAGTTTGTCATGATGTTATCAGTTCATTGAGAGATGTTAGTAGTTTGTCATGATGTTATCAGTTCATTGAGAGATGTTAGTAGTTTGTCATGATGTTATCAGTTCATTGAGAGATGTTAGTAGTTTGTCATGATGTTATCAGTTCATTGAGAGATACTCGAAGTTTGTCATGATGTTATCAGTTCATTGAGAGATGTTAGTAGTTTGTCATGATGTTATCAGTTCATTGAGAGATGCTAGTAGTTTGTCATGATGTTATCAGTTCATTGAGAGATGTTAGTAGTTTGTCATGATGTTATCAGTTCATTGAGAGATGTTAGTAGTTTGTCATGATGTTATCAGTTCATTGAGAGATGTTAGTAGTTTGTCATGATGTTATCAGTTCATTGAGAGATGCTCGAAGTTTGTCATGATGTTATCAGTTCATTGAGAAATGCTCGAAGTTTGTCATGATGTTATCAGTTCATTGAGAGATGTTTGTAGTTTGTCATGATGTTATCAGTTCATTGAGAGATGTTAGAAGTTTGTCATGATGTTATCAGTTCATTGAGAGATGTTAGTAGTTTGTCATGATGTTATCAGTTCATTGAGAGATGTTTGTAGTTTGTCATGATGTTATCAGTTCATTGAGAGATGTTAGAAGTTTGTCATGATGTTATCAGTTCATTGAGAGATGTTAGTAGTTTGTCATGATGTTATCAGTTCATTGAGAGATGTTAGTAGTTTGTCATGATGTTATCAGTTCATTGAGAGATGTTAGTAGTTTGTCATGATGTTATCAGTTCATTGAGAGATGTTTGTAGTTTGTCATGATGTTATCAGTTGATTGAGATATGTTTGTAGTTTGTCATGATGTTATCAGTTCATTGAGAGATGTTAGTAGTTTGTCATGATGTTATCAGTTCATTGAGAGATACTCGAAGTTTGTCATTATGTTATCAGTTCATTGAGAGATGTTTGTAGTTTGTCATGATGTTATCAGTTCATTGAGAGATGCTCGAAGTTTGTCATGATGTTATCAGTTCATTGAGAGATGTTAGTAGTTTGTCATGATGTTATCAGTTCATTGAGAGATGTTTGTAGTTTGTCATGATGTTATCAGTTCATTGAGAGATGTTAGAAGTTTGTCATGATGTTATCAGTTCATTGAGAGATGTTAGTAGTTTGTCATGATGTTATCAGTTCATTGAGAGATGTTAGTAGTTTGTCATGATGTTATCAGTTCATTGAGAGATGCTCGATGTTTGTCATGATGTTATCAGTTCATTGAGAGATGCTCGAAGTTTGTCATGATGTTATCAGTTCATTGAGAGATGTTAGAAGTTTGTCATGATGTTATCTCACTGCTGTTTATCCAGTTCCAATGCTGATTATATGATACCATGAACTTTTTTAAAAGACTTACTTTGAGACAGAAATAAAATGACCAGGGACCCACCATTTTGTTTGTACTCTAGACTTTTACTTTGTTTGAATGGAATCTTGTCAACATTAGTTCTCTCAGCTCCCATTCTCGGAGCAAGTTGAAACTCTGCACAATTATTTTCACTGTCGATAACAGCGATAAGTCAATGAGGAGAAAAAAACAATAATTAATCATTGAGTCATAATTAATTAATTTTGTTTTATATAGAGACAGTGAGGCCTACTTAGCAAAGGGGTGATATGTCTTATACTTGTAAAACCACATGTGTGGTATTTATTCGCACGAAAACAACACCAACAAATATACACACATATACATCATAACAAATGTCCGAAGTATTGTTCCCGACGCCTACATACTAGATCACTCCGTCCGAGATTTGTTTCTAATGTCTACTTAGATAGTGATAGTATTTGGATAGTGAGCAGTAGAATGCAGCCAAATAATGAACATTTTATTTCACTGTAGCAATACAAAGCTCTAGTGATAGGAGAAAAACGTTTCTAACTACAGTCCAGTGTACAAGAAGTTAACTGGTTGTTTTTTACAGCAATAAATTACACACAAATACAAATACGTATTAAAAAAATAAGAAAAATCATTGAAGTGTATGTGCATGTGTATGATTTAACAAAGGGAAGTGTATGACGGATGCTTTGACTGGAGAGTTTATGATGAAATCACTTTGTGGTCTGTTGTAATTAAAGTTAAGAGACAGAATTAGGGGGAAGTGAAAGACTACCAGTGACGTGAGGCAGAAAAGAAGTGTAGTTTGAATGAGTTGTTTCATTGTTTTCATTTCACTTTGTATTCCTACTGTTACGTGCGCAGCATAGTGCCCATGTGGAATGGTGCGAATGCGTGTTGAAAGGGGAGAGAGAGAAAAGTGAGCAAAGAATGGAGTAATGTAATTGAAGTTAGTGTGCATATATTATTAATTGTTAATCAAGATTAAAGTCTTCATGATCTACTATATGTAGGAGACTGTTGGTGTTTGATTCCTAGGCTCATCTGCTCGTAACACCTACATGCATCTAATTTCAAGTTGAAACAAAAAATGTGATATTTAAGTCGGTTCAAGTTTTTTTTCAGATTTATTTCATTAAAAATGTAATCGCCTGCATCAGTTTAGTTGCACTAGTTGTTTGGAGCTATAAACCAATCACCGAGTAATTACAACATCCCAGTTTTTATTTGGTTTGGTGGAAACAGTTTTTATCCCCCATTTCCTTGAATGTGGTCCCCCCAAACACACACCCCGGTCTTTCTGCTTCCTATGGGCACCAGGCATCCATCGTAGAGAAGAATCACATTCCTAAGTCTTAGAACAAGAACTAGACTTAACACTGTACCACAGCTGCTTGCTGCTGCTGTCTTGGTTGGTGACATCTTTATCTCATTAGATCGAAATGAATAGTTCAGTTTGAACACAGTGACACTGACAGGGAGATTCTAGGCGTCTTTCTTTAATCTTCACTATTGTTGTTTTTTTTTTTCACAATATTAAATGAATTTTGGTAGAAGTAAAGACTGAATTTCACTGAACCATTTATTGAATTGTTGAAGTTCTTTTCCAATCTTGTCACTACTGGACCGAGTTTCTGTCTCTAAGTTTGATCTTGTCTAAAAATTGACTTAGATTGTGTTTGCTTCTTCCTTTCCAAAACATGGAAATACGGATGTCATAGTTTCTCGAGCCACCCCGAGGGGAATTCAAAGTAATTGCAGGCAGACACAGACGTAAACACAATTTCCCTGATTGTGATCCAGTTACGTTGTGGTCAGTTTCTGTTTGTTGGACACAGCACCATGTTGTAATCTTTTCTAGCTCTATAGGCTCCAGTTTTCCATTAAGAGGCATTCACGTTTGCAAAGCAAAAAATAATAATACAATTTTCTTTTACTAAAAGAAGGAAGGTAAAAGTAAAGAAAAAATTAATTTTAATATGTATTAGTTATTTTAAAACAGATTTTATTGCATAATCATAGATGTCGACTCCTTTGATGAATCGTCCTTAACATTATATTATACACTATTTGTATTTTTTTTTAAATGGGGGGGGGGCGGAATCTATATAAAAATTTTGTCTGGCTTCGACACTTTTTTAGCGGCCCCCGAAAGGGGAAAAGACGCTATTAGTTTTGTTTGGCCTGTCAGTCCGTCCGTCTGTCTCTCCGTCCGTCCGTCCCGTTTAAATCTCAGAAAGTAGAAGAGAAAATGAACATCGGACAGCATGATATTCTAGATCATTCAAAGTTGTGATTCAACGTCTACTTTTTTCTTTTCCGAAAGTGAACCATCTAATTTTAAAAGTATATATGCAAGCAGATTTTTCATAAAAATAAACCACTTTTACTACTATTCACTATTAATAGTAACAAACACGGGAAGCTCTTTAGTAAAGGAGATCTCTATTAACCATATTTTTAGCACATTTATGCAAACGGTTTTAGATTTTTTGTCAACAAATTATTTTTTTTTTACATTTGTATTGCTTAGTTAAGTAAGTTCTGTCATACTAACTACTACATTTACACACAAAAAATGTTAACTATTTTTTAAAGAGAAAAAAATCTATTTAGTGTGCATATATGTTGGACAGAATTTAAAACAATTAATAAGTAGTTTTTCATTATATCGCTGCGAACTGCAGCGCTACGTAATAGTAACGAAACACTCTACCAAAGAGGAATTTTTTTTTTTTTACGGAAATGTATTCTTCTTGAGGATTTGAATAAGAGATTGAACCTTTACAAACAATTAGATCATTATAAGACATAGTTAGGCCAGGTTCACATCTTACTTCACATTCACTTTCACCTATCTTTTGGTCTGCTGGACCGCTGGGTCATCACACATGATCTGTCAACCCCTTTTCTTCAATTTTCTCTGCCATTCGTCTTTGATAGAATTTTATTATGATGTCCTTTCTGAAAATATTGAAACCTGCCTTTTTACCTGCCTGGGTGGACCTCTTCGAGGACCGATTTTGAGTTTGTTTTTCCACACAAACTGTTTTTGTAACCTTGTTGCTTTTAAATATTAAGAAAAAAATAGACTTGCATTAGAAAGGTTGCCATGCAACGAACATCTTTTTATTTTCTTCCTTTTAAACCCCCATTTTTAATTATTGATACAACTTTTTATTTGCTAGAGAATGGTTGTCAAGGTAATTACCCGACTCCAATGATATTTCTAACGAAAATGCTACCAAAATGTCATTCATTGTATGCATAAAGTTTTGTTCTCTGCAGACAAGTGAAAATCTAGACAGTTGAAAGCGATTCTACTTGCAAATTGCGCAAAGCATAAAAAAAATCAATGAAAAATGTGTTAAGACATAACTAGTCAGGTTGATGTTTTGTGATTTGTCAGACTATTTCTACCGATTAGAATTGAAAACAATTTTACGTTGATTGATTATTTTTACGTAAAGACATGGAGATGTTTGCGCGATTTAAAAACATTACCACTTTTTGTTTAATCTTTTGCATTGGAAAACAATGACTCGGAAAATATTGAGTATCAGGTGCCACCAAGACAGAAATTAATTAAGGTTTCTCTATTATAAAAAAAAAACAACAACAACATCAAATATAAAAGAACAAAAAAAAAAATAAAACCTCTATGGTCTAGAGAGGCGAGAGGTGTAGAGAGGCGAGAGGTGTAGAGAGGCGAGAGGTTTTAGTGTTAATGAAATGACGCCGAACAGTTCTGTTTGTTTATTTCATACACAAGAAATGTTATTGTTTCTTATACAAAACTTTGAAAATTCATTTGTGACTTGTGTTTTTTTTTCTTTCGTAAATGTTCTTTCGTAAATGTTCTTTCTTTATTGTTACTTCTCTCTTGTTACTTGTCTTTTCGTTACTTGTCATTTCGTTAGATTTTTGTTGATACTTGTTTGTTGGATGGTCCACTTCTTTTTTTTTTTCTTAAATGGCTTCCTGTAAGTGCATCTAATGGGCCGACGTATTTTGTGTGCTTTCTTGGTTTATCATCTTCGTAGTGCTGCTTCTGTCTTTCTCTTTGTGTCTAGATAAGGAACATGACTTCTCTTTATATGGAACATGACTTCTCTTTATATGGAACATGACTTCTCTTTATATGGAACATGACTTCTCTATACATGGAACATGACTTCTCTATACATGGAACATGACTTCTCTTTATATGGAACATGACTTCTCTAGCTCTCCTTTGTTCAGTTTTTGGTAATGGGATTTCTCTTTGATTCGTATTGTATTCAATTCTGCATCTCTTTGAATTTACTAAAAAAAATGTTTTAAAAATTGAAACACATGGCTTTTTATTTCAAAATGTTATAGAATACTTTCTAACCTAAGAAAATATTTAAATAGAGTTTTGTATGGAGATGTTATTGAGTTTAATTTCATGTTTATGGCACCATATTCGTTGTAAAAAAAATATTAATGACTGCGTTACAAAAAGAAATAATTTTAACAAAGAATACCAATAGCTTTGTTAGTGGTGACCACGGAAAAATGTAGATGGGTCATATAAGTCGGATCACCAGAAGATGTTCCTTATGGTTTATGGGTTTGCGAAATTTGTATAAGAAA
Source organism: Biomphalaria glabrata (assembly GCF_947242115.1). Lineage (NCBI taxonomy): Eukaryota > Metazoa > Mollusca > Gastropoda > Planorbidae > Biomphalaria > Biomphalaria glabrata. The sequence continues at coordinate 20,902,126 of NC_074714.1, read as the reverse complement.
CATCAACTGAAAGAATGTGGGCTCTTGTTTCCGAGGGGCGCCTTGAAGAATAAAATGGACTGAGTTGACTCAGCAGTCAATACATCTGGCGATGTTCCGGTTTCTAGACAATGTCTTTGGGTGACACATCTGACCCGCCAACTTGGCCCCAAGGCCCCCAGACGTGCTCTTGATATTGTCCAGGTTAGATTTTGCTGAACGACGTTCGTGATTTTGAGCTGGCCACTTCCTGTCTGTATAGCCAAACGAATTTGGCATACCGTCTTCTTTTCCCAAAGCTCAATCACGTCCTAAGGATTTAGATAAAACACAATTTAGTTTTTCCATAACATTAGGAGAGATCTTCAGTTGTATTTCTTTTGAAGAATGTTTAAATTAGCACACCTCGTTTCCCCCTCCCCACACTTTTATGGAGGTGCCATTTCTTTTTCTACCTTGAATTATACTTTGTTTCTCTCTCTCTCTCTTTTTTTAATAAAGCTAATATCAACTTATTCTGCCAGTCTGCCCGGTAAAAATTTTGAATACGTTATTGCTCCCATTTTCCATGATCGGATCAAGTTGAAGCTTTGTACATTTATTTATTGTCAAAGACAACACTTCAATCAATTTTTAAAAAAGCCAAATAGCTCATTATATAGTGGTAATTCATACATTTTGTTTGATTTGGAAAATGGAAATAAATATAATATCTAGATATGTGACAGTAATGTAAACCAACGGTGCTGACTGTGAGATGTACTCATGGACTCAATGTTATGCCATAGCATTATCTCTTGAGGAATTCCTTGTTCTTTTCGCATTTCTCGGCTGGTTTCTTCTTTCGGGACATCGGCCCGACTACCCTTTGGTTTGAACATGTGTGTTAGGCTTTCTAATGTATTCCATTGTACACGGTATGGCATAATAAATACAATATATTTTTAACAGTTCCTAGGACGTACAAAGTAAATAAAATATATCTATACATACATATACATAAAAAAATATATTTGGTATTTGGAGAAATCATTGCAGTGGTTTACTGTAGCTACTCCCAACGTTAAGCTAAAATACTTCCAAGGATTACATTTGGTTGGATCATTTACGATAGTGTCATTTTGTTCTTCTGTTTATATTTTAGTTTCTCGAGTTCGAAGGACATTTATAAACGTACACACACACACACACAATAAAACATAACGTTTGACAAAAATTTTATTATCAGTGTTTTGAGACTTTTTCAAGTGAATAACAAATTCAGTACGAACAGTTTTAAATATAATGTGCGATGTCTATGATTGACATAATGCATACTTTAATATTTAGAGACACAACTACATGTAATCTTGACATAATGCATACTTTAATATTTAGAGACACAACTACATGTAATCTTGACATAATGCATACTTTAATATTTAGAGACACAACTACATGTAATCTTGACATAATGCATACTTTAATATTTAGAGACACAACTACATGTAATCTTGACATAATGCATACTTTAATATTTAGAGACACAACTACATGTAATCTTGACATAATGCATACTTTAATATTTAGAGACACAACTACATGTAATCTTGACATAATGCATACAATGCTGGGAGGGATTAAAGAAAATAACAGGCTGCGCCTCAAAACGAAAACAAATTTTAGTGGCTGATGATGAGAAATTCGCCAACGAACTAAATTATTTTTATTCTCGTTTTGACAAAGAAGATTTTGTTGATCTACACAAAGAACTTTTCAACACTCTGTCCAAAGGAAAACAAGAGCCCTACGTCAATTTTGTAACGGAGGATGAAGTGACATTGTTATTTAAAAGAGTAGACGTAACAAAAGCTTGTGGACCAGACAAAATTAGTGGCAAGCTGATCAAGCTATGTGCGGAGCAAATTTCTTGTATCTTCTGTCATATCTTTAACCAGTCATTGCAAACGTGCGTAATTCCAAACATCTGGAAAACTTCAGAAATCATACCAGTGCCTAAGAAACCAAAAATAGATTGCTGAAATGATTTCCGCCCATAGCACTAACACCTATTGTTATGAAATGTTTTGAAAAATATATCCTTAAACAACTTGTAGCAAAAGTCAATAACAGCCTAGACCCTCACCAATTTGCATACAAAGCAGCTAGAGGAACTGAGGATGCCATTCTATTGCTTTTGGACCAGCTTTATAAGCATCTCGATATACCCAAAACATATGCACGAGTCCTCTTCGTAGATTTCTCCTCGGCTTTCAATACCATACAGCCACATCTAATGATAAACAAACTGAGTAACTTAAATGTAAGCCCTTACTTGCAAGCATGGGTTCTAAACTTTTTAACCCAACGGCCCCAGTATGTTAAAGTCAACAACACCAAATCGTCAACTCGAGTACTATGTGCGGGTGCTCCACAAGGTTGTGTACTTTCTCCTGTACTATACACTCTTAACACTAATGACATAAGAAGCATCTATGACTCAGTTAAACTCATTAAATTCGCTGATGATACTGCCATAGTCGGTCTTATTTCAGGAGACGAAACTCAGTATCGAAGCTCGATAGAAGAGTTTACAAACTGGTGCACCGACAACTTTCTAGAACTGAATGTAACAAAAACTAAAGAACTTATAATAGATTTTAGAAAGAAAAAACAAACTATACGTGAACTGCAAATAAACACTACATCTATAGAACAAGTAAAGGCATATAAATATCTAGGCATTATCATCAACAACAAGCTTTCATGGGAAGACCACCTTGGAACTCTGACAAAGAAAACAGCCCAGCGACTCTTTTTTCTATACAAACTCAACAGTTTTAAATTAAATAAGAAGATCCTTGAGACATTTTACGGCGCGACTGTACAAAATCTGCTAACATACGGAATAAGTTGTTGGCAAGGCAACGCCTCATCTAAACTGTTGCAACGTCTAGAAAACATCATTAAAAAAGCATCAAAAATTACACTCACAACATTACCACATTTAAAGGAACTTTTTGAACAAACGTGCCTAAGAAAAATCGAAAAAATCTTGGAAGACAACGGCCACCCGCTCCATCAGAACTACGCCAGGTCGTCGCGAAGTGGGCGACTGCTGTCAATCAAAACAAGAACGGAGCGGTACAAAAACTCGTTCGTACCTCACTCGGTCAGACTCTATCACCGCCACTCATTGATCAGGGAACATGAAATGCACCAAGATACCTGTGTGTAGTCGCTGAATGAACTCTTTATGTTGTCTGTTGTATTTATGTGTATTTTTCTGTTGTGTTGTCTTTATATGAGAAACGAGTCCTTGTAATCACAACAAATTTCCGTAAGGATCAATAAAGCAGTCTTAGTCTTAGTCTCTTAGTCTCATACTTTAATATTTAGAGACACAACTACATGTAATCTTGACATAATGCATACTTTAATATTTAGAGACACAACTACATGTAATCTTGACATAATGCATACTTTAATATTTAGAGACACAACTACATGTAATCTTGACATAATGCATACTTTAATATTTAGAGACACAACTACATGTAATCTTGACATAATGCATACTTTAATATTTAGAGACACAACTACATGTAATCTTGACATAATGCATACTTTAATATTTAGAGACACAACTACATGTAATCTTGACATAATGCATACTTTAATATTTAGAGACACAACTACATGTAATCTTGACATAATGCATACTTTAATATTTAGAGACACAACTACATGTAATCTTGACATAATGCATACTTTAATATTTAGAGACACAACTACATGTAATCTTGACATAATGCATACTTTAATATTTAGAGACACAACTACATGTAATCTTGACATAATGCATACTTTAATATTTAGAGACACAACTACATGTAATCTTGACATAATGCATACTTTAATATTTAGAGACACAACTACATGTAATCACGAAACCGTTAGGCATGGTTGTGAAAGTTCATGTAACTGAAACCTGTATTCTTTATGTATGGTTAGAATTGTATGTCAACAACACTATAAGACACAGTCTGTTAACATTGGAGTTCATGTTCTGGTAACATTTGTCAAGTCTAGTGTTTGTGTTGTGTTCTGTTTAATCTGCGTAGATACAGTTTCCTTTCACGACATAGTAGTCGTCAAGTGAGACTGTACCCTCCAGCAAGTAAGCCACGAACTCCAGCTGGAACTCAGCCTTTGTTCCCATGTCTAGCTTGATTTCATACCGCACCCAGAACTCCATCCTGCTGACGTCACCAAAAGTACGCAGACGTTGTCTTTGGAGTAAAGGTCCGGAGACGAAGACGTCCAAATAACTGGAGGGTCCGTACTGGAAGAGGGCGAACTGTATGCACGCTCGGCCGTCGTCCCCGGACGTCAGGAGCGGTGAATAAATGGTGACCGTGACCGGAGTCTTCGATATAGCTGATGGTGCTATTGTTGTTGCTGCAGAGTCAGTGGTCGTAGAGTTACGTATCCCTTGAGGGGAGACATCTTCGGTTGTGAGGCTGCTGAGCTCGTCCCACTCTTTCGATGCGAACAGGAAAGGGTCTAGACCGTTTGAGATTCCACCTACAGGCCCGTCCGGCGTGGATTCATTCTGCACGACCCAAGTTGGGCCTGAACCCGTGGTGGCGTTGCCCAAACTGAAATTGCACATCCCGAAAGCGAAGTCGCAGTAGTCTATCAAGCGATCTCCCAAGCCACGCTGTATGTGACTGGTGTCTATGGGGCAGTGGTAGAGCATCTGTATTTTCATTACATCAATATCGCTGAGTCCGAGGCGCTGGCCCAGGCGCAGTGTCTTGCCGTACTTTGGTTTCGGGGTAATCACTGGGTATCGGTGGACTTTACCAGCATCGTAGGCCCCGTAGTGCATGATGGATTCAAAGTCGTAGGGAGTTCCTGTGACAGAAGTGGGACATTATAATTGAAAGTAGATATTTCTTTACATTTGTTTTGTATGTGATAACACGAGACGTAATTTAAGCAGACAGTAGAACTAAGTTGTCAGATTTATAACAGAAAGTATGAGATTTTAATTTGCAACGAATGATTTTTAGATTCATGTAAATCGTATTAGGTCTATGATAAGACATTGTCTTCGATTTCAAAGGATTAAGGATGAGTACAGGATTTCACATGGAAATAACAGTAACTAAAGCAGAGAAGTTTTTTGTTGTTTTTTTTTTTTGTTCTTTTTACTATTTGATTTTAGTTTCAACTCAGTTTTTATTTTGAAAGACTAGACTATTCGTACTGTACAGTGGCATTTTACGTCTAGACAGACGATCTTTTCCCTTTGCAACTTCTTGTTGACTAAAGAGGCTATTCGTATATTCATAACTTTAGAGTCTATATTATCTATTAAAAACAACCCTCTATAATTATTTTTCTATTAGCACGAATTCAGGCATTACGTGTGCTAATTCTAAAAGGAAAAACAAAAAATCAAAAATGATTTATATTATTTTTTCCTCAAATGTAAACTTAAAATGGATCTATATAGTTAAAAAAAATATAAATCAACGTTTTTTTCATTAGCTACTTTTTGGCCAGTAAAATTGTGTGACGGCTCTGGGTACATTTAGAATCTACTCCTTCTGGCGAGGTCTTGAGATTATTTGATACAAGTTTTATGAAGGTTGTTATGTGGCTGTTAACTGATTTATTATTTTAACCCATATATTCAAATATCTTTAAATCCTTGTTAAACAACAAAGAGAGAGATATTTGATCCTAGAGTTCACCAGTAATACCGCTATAGATCTAGACAGTTTTGTTTCACATTCCCAGCGTTTCTAACCTCCTCCTCCAGGCTCCCCGCAAAGATCAAAGGCACAGGCTTGAAAGTTTCATCACGACCTGGTCAAGCGATGTGGACTTCTCAAAATAGCCTAGATAATGGACATTCATACAGATACAGTACAATCATGTTTTATTCAGTTTCCCGTCTCTCTCTTTCTCTCTCTCTCTCTCTCTGTCTCTCTCTCTCTCAACTGAAAGTAATTGTTAGCCGTTTTTTTTATGTTTGGGGGGGGGGTGACATTATTCCATGAGAGTACCGGTTATCTTTTAAACTTCATGTTTTCCATTGTGCAACGTTAAAGGTAAAGCTAAAAAACATTTTTGAATTCTTTCTGTAACTATATTGTCATTAAGTTGTGTTTGTATATCCACCACTATTAGTTGACTGAGATCACCATCTTTAAACATCCCCACAATACAACGTACTTTTTATTTATTATTTTTATCTATTTAATGCTTTAGAAAATGTGTGAATGACAAATTGCTTTGTAATATTTTTTTTTTTGGGGGGGGGGGTTGTTGTTTTTCTTGGTTGTTTTTAGCGATTGCTATATTCTTGACCAATTTTTATTGCATAAACTAATCAACATGCTAAAATCATTTTATTTTATGTATATCTCTGTCTATAATACATGTTTTTTTTTTATTTAGGACATTTTATTTAGCTGGAGTATATACATTCTCCTTTCACCACATAGTAGTCATCAATAGCCACGGAGCCTTCCTGCAAGTTGGCCACAAATTCCAGTCTGAATTCAGCTTGACGTCCTAAATCAATTCTGACCTCATCCCTCGCCCAGTAGTCATGGCTTAATGGTTTATAGTTACGCAGCTCTTGTCTTTGCAGTAAAGGTCCAGAGAGAAACAGCTGCAGGAAGCTGGACGGTCCTTTCTGGTAGATGACGTACTGCACGCAGACCATGCCGTCCTCCCCGGACGTTAGTAGCGGAGAATAGACAGTGGTCGTCTGTGGAGTCCTCGTCGTTGTTGCTTGCTTTAAATTTATTTCGTTCTTTAACGTGGTCAGGTTTTCTGTTGATAGAACTGTCGCTTGGCTGGAAACCTCTTTGCTTGCAATGCTGCTGAAGGCCTCTTCGTCTTTCAAAGATGCGAACAAAAAGGCATCTAGGCCATTGGTGTATCCTGCGACCGGCCCGTCTGACGTGGGCTCGGTCTGCACCACCCACTTTGCGGCGTAATTTGCGGCGGTGTTGTCTGTCGTAAAGTTACACATCCCCAAGGCGAAGTCGCACCGTTCTATCACCCGCTCGTCCATGTCCGAATGTATGTGACTTGTGTCTAGCGGGCAGTTGTAGAGAGTCTGAACTTTGATGACGTCGGTTGGACTCAGTCCGACGCGCTGACCCAGACGTAGTGTCCTGCCGTACTTTGGTTTCGGCGTGATGACTGCGTAGCGTTTGACTTGGGCCGAATTGTAGGCTCCGTAGTGCATTATGGAGAGAAAGTCATAGGGGATCCCTGGAGTAATTAGATAGAAGAGGTTTAGCTTAGAGTTCACAAGAGCATTGCTTTTAGAGAATACATTCTACATAAAGGATACAGAATGAGTAATCAAACCGAAAGTATCCAACTGAGTTTCTATACAAATAACTATCTTATTCTTTCCTAATATATTTAATGTACTTGATTGTATGTTTTTTTTTATCAGTATGTAGTCTCTATTCATCTCACTGCTTAAGATTACATCTAAATTACTCTCTCATTGTCATTTTCTAATATTGTTTTAAAACAGTACAACCGAATTTTCACTCATCAACTGATAGGTAATATGTTGCCTTTGAGTCATTACCCTGTGAGTCTTGTAGCTAGTTGGTAACAAACGTTGGTAAAGGAAACGGAATTCAGCTCACTGTGTTCAGTCTCATGTGGTGGATAGTGTGAAGCGGCTGCCATTTAGGTCCACTTCCCTAAAGCAAGAGTTCGATCAAGCGGCTGCCCTTTAGGTCCACTTCCCTAGAGCAAGAGTTCGATCAAGATGCTGCCCTTTAAGTCCAGTTCCCTAGAGCAAGAGTTCGATCAAGCTGCTGCCCTTTAAGTCCACTTCCCTAGAGCAAGAGTTAGATCAAGCTGCTGCCCTTTAAGTCCACTTCCCTAGAGCAAGAGTTCGATTAAGCTGCTGCCCTTTCAGTCCACTTCCCTAGAGCAAGAGTTCGATCAAGCTGCTGCCCTTTAAGTCCACTTCCCTAGAGCAAGAGTTCGATCAAGCGGCTGCCCTTTAAGTCCACTTCCCTAGAGCAAGAGTTCGATCAAGCGGCTGCCCTTTCAGTCCACTTCCCTAGAGCAAGAGTTCGATCAAGCTGCTGCCCTTTCAGTTCACTTCCCTAGAGCAAGAGTTCGATCAAGCTGCTGCCCTTTCAGTCCACTTCCCTAGAGCAAGAGTTCGATCAAGCTGCTGCCCTTTCAGTCCACTTCCCTAGAGCAAGAGTTCGATCAAGCTGCTGCCCTTTCAGTCCACTTCCCTAGAGCAAGAGTTCGATCAAGCTGCACACGAAAGCGTGGTAGATGACGACCAGGTTGGACTGGACCTCAAGACTTGGAAGTATTTGGTGGTCATCATCATTTGGACCGTCAGCCATAATTTGGTTTTGGTCTTTTTATCCCCATAAAGCTTTGAAGAAGCATTCATTCATAGCTGTGACTTTATCCACAACCAAGCAAGAAAAAGGCGTCTATCTCCGATGTCTTTGTCTGACTTGATGTGGCTGGTCTCTGGGTTGCACTTGTTGAGCTTGTTATTATGGTGTAGTTGTGTTGGAATTCTTTTTTTTTTATTGCAGCCCCTTAGCGAGATAATCGTCACTGGCACAATCGAAATGGTCTAAAATTCTCACAATTTTTTTTTATTTTAATACTTTTTGTATTTGCCAGTCATTTTTTCATTTTGGGGTTTGGGGGGGGGGGGAAATAATCTTTTTTTTCTTTAGTTATTTAGAGAAAAATAAAATAATAAAGGAGGTACAGTCAATTTTTTTTAAAGTAATTTTTTAAATATTTTTCTTGTTCTTTGCTAATGTCATGTTTTTGCTATCATATTTTTTATTATTATTCTGTTCATCTTGCTGTTATTTTGCTGTTTTTTTCCCCTGACCCACAATGTGTAATGCAAAATTTGAGCAATGTCCTGATATAAGCATGTTCAACCTTTAAGTCCTATAACATGCCAGCTGCAACTGACTAGAGTGTTTACACCATCCGTCTCCTCAATACAGCCCGCCGTAGTTACATACTTTCACTGACCACCACGTCCAAACGTTCCAGCTTCTGAGTTTGTAAAACAACAACTGACATACTAATTTTTGTTAGCTTTCCATTCACTATTTTGTCATGTCAATAGTACTCAACGAAATACTAAGTGACCTACCCATAGTATCTATGATTGTTTCGTTCCTGATGTAGAAGTCTCGTATAACGGCCACGTTGGTCTCATTGATGTCTACGTAGAGGTCACGGTCGGGTCGATTCTGCTCGTGGTAGAAGCCCAGCACGTGCAGGATCTCGTGCATGACGATCCCTTTGATTTCACATCCTGGTCCAAGAGTGGAGACCACAGCCCCGCTGTATGGAGTCAAAAGAAAACCAAAACATTTTCGTTCAAGACGTGATACTGTTTGACTGTCCTCGAATAAGTGTATTGATGTAACAACCAAGATCATTAGTACAAGAAATACAAGATACATACTTCTATTGACGAGAATAAACAATTTCGATAATGCTAGATGGGATGGGTGGGGAACGTGTGCAATACGAGGTCAATGGTTTACATTTCTATAAAAAAAAAAAAAAAAAGAATATCTTTACGCTTAATATTTCGTAGCTTTGTCAGTGTCTGCTGTCAGAATTGTGTGTACTTGTTATTAAGGTGCTTTAAAAAATCTGTATTTTAATGTGAAATGTTTGTTTTAAGAGTCCAAACACTTTAGACGAACCTATGTCTTTCTAGCCTATTGTCGTTTGTCTCTTCTGAACAAATCATCTGGGCTGTTCATGACATTTTGTAGCAATGTTTTTATCTCACTTATATTTGTGTGTGACACAAACCTTTGAGCCAGTGATACTGTCACATTTTGCAGGACTTTTTTTTGTTACATAACTTCATGTGAAAAGGTTTTTTTTTACTTTACGTAAGTATGTATAAACTTATCCTTCAAGATTTGAATGTTCGAAATTAATATATTTCGGGTTCATTGTATTTCTGACAAAGTCTTTAACTTGTCCAACAATTTTAAGCCGATTTTTTTTAAATACGAAAAAAAAACAACCTTGAAATGTCAAGGTTATAGCCTCATTGTATTATCTATTCAAAGGTAGAGGTCATCGGCACATAGAAAAACACAATAGTTTTCTGGTCTTTAACTTATAAAAATATTTTCAACTTTTCTGAAATATTAATGCGTGAAGTAATGGACATTGTTTTTTTTTGTTAGAACTGTTGGGAGTTTTTTCTTAACATTTATTTTCACCGAAATTTGCTTTTGTCATAGATTCCCAAAAAATGTAACGTTTAAAATAAAATGGTAAGCTGCTATCTCTTTCTTTGCTTCAGCATCACAAGTAGCAAGTGGAAATGTAGGAATCATTGAACATGGTTCACGGTGAAATGTTGAAAGACTTTGTTTGGATGACTCGTTTAAAGCAAACCTTCTAGCACTCATTTAGTTGTATTCTTTCATTTACTAGACATTTGGTTTGAGATCGTAGTAATTTTTTTTGTTTTGTGTGTGTGTGTGTGGGGGGGGTGTTGGCGGAGGGGTCGGAAAAGTCAAGAGTTTGTGCTTGAAGTCTAAAAATAGAAAAATCACTTCTGTAGTTTTTTTTTTTTTCAAACGTTTGACATTTTGATTTTGAAAACATGTAGGGATGCACAAATTCTAACGATGGAATTGGTTGGTTAATCTGTCCTATAATTGTTAATACGTCCTATAATTGTTAATACGTCCTATAATTGTTAATATGTCCTATAATTGTTAATACGTCGTATAATTGCTAATACGTCCTACAATTGTTAATACGTCCTACAATTGTTAATACGTCCTACAATTGTTAATACGTACTACAATTGTTAATACGTCCTACAATTGTTAATACGTCCTATAATTGTTAATACGTCCTACAATTGTTAATACGTCCTATAATTGTTAATATGTCCTATAATTGTTAATACGTCCTATAATTGTTAATACGTCCTATAATTGTTAATACGTCCTATAATTGTTAATACGTCCTACAATTGTTAATACGTCCTACAATTGTTAATACGTATATATATTATCTCAGTTCGATACCCCACCGTATTGCCGTAGATAGAAACCTTGATGACAAAAATGACAGAATTTATCTTTATGAAATAAAATAGTTGAATTCCTAAAGCGGAAATTAAGAATTGATTCAAAACACATTATAACGTCATTTCAATTAATCTATTCAGTTTGTTGATTTCTCAACATTCTAGGGGTGCACCGGATAGTAGCTTCAGCTGGAAATATTCTAAAAACGTTTCATTTCTAGTTCACTCCCTTCCCTTCTCTACAATTCATTTCTCAGTCTAAGCGAAAGAACTAGAACAAATATTTTAAACTCCCTTGGTAATTTACTGTTGCAGACATTCAGTTTATTGTTTATACTATTAACACAACCTCAGCTTTAACTATTACAATTGCTCCACAAGGTTGCTAAGGTTTGAATTTGAGAAAGCATCAGTCACATGGGCAAGGTGGCTTCTCAACCTGGGGTCCTGGGTTTGAATCTCGTTGAAGACTGGGATTTTAATTCCGGGATTTTTAGGGCGTCCCTGAGTCTTCCCAACTCTAATGAATACCCGACTTTAGTTGGGGAAAGTAAAGGCGGTTGGTCGTTGTGCTGGCCACATGTCACCCTGCTCGTTCACCGTTTGCCACATAAACAGATGATCTTAACATCATCTGCCCCATAGACTGCATGGTCTGAAAGTGGAAGTATACTTTTTTTTTATCAGTCCCATGAACTGCTGGCAAGTTCAAATCAAATACAACATTATTGCATACTAACAAGAACAATTAAACAATGTATTTAAAAAATTATGAAGAAGCTTTAATAGTAATTGTAAAAGCTTTTTTTTTAGCTACCTTTCTTATTACCCTACATTCTCTTTGTTTCTAGCCTTTTTTTAAAAGTTTTTTTCTAATATAATTTTACATTTCATAAGTAGTTTCTATTGTGGTAGTGGTAGTGAGTAACAATAATACTCTGGCTACCGCAGTGTTGGAGCAGTAAACTGTTAGTCTTTGTTCCAATGGTTAGACCTAGGTTCAAATAAGCAGCATTGTTTCCACGCGATTGAAATGTATCGCATAACTTACATTGACATACACTGACTCTCTAAATTAAAAGTACTCTAGTTGTAATGTCGTTTGTTCTTCTTTCCCTCACATAGTTTTATCGTGATTAAAATACTTTTTTAAATTTCAACTAGTTGATAGACTTTAAATCAACTTGGATACTTGCGCGCTTGGCTGTGTGTCTTCATGTGCCATTCTAATGGCAAGGAATACGCTATTGAGCTCAACAATTTCATTAGAAGACAACGCGCTAGTTGAATTTCACGGCATTGCCTAACGACAGGAATCAGACATTACCCCGTCAGCTCTAAGGATTCTTGCATGACCTGATTTATTTTTCTTTTCGAGAGAAACTAGGTCAGTGATAGCAAGTAAGTGCAATCCGAGTTTCCGAGAACAGACATTAACGACTTGATTTCAGCTTTGTAGCTTTGAAAAAATAAGTACCTACTACTGATAAAGAGAAATTCTGATGTGGTGCGTAGAAATGATGCATAGCTCTTAAAAAAAAAACAAAGATTGGATTGTAAATGGTTTTATTTGAGTTCACGCTTTGTACGTTTTCTGGCTCACCCATACCTCGTACAGCCGTGGTTTTAAGTAGCTCTTAGGACCCTGTGTAGCTCTTTACTTTGTTTTAAGTACATTGTTTAGCACTTAAAGTGCATTGTTTAACACTTAAAGTGCATTGTTTAGCATTTAAAGTACCTTGTGTAGCTCTTAACAGTATGTTGTTTGACTCTTACCGAATGTAATATCTCGCGTTCTCCGGTCTTTAATAAAGTATTTTCACAGATACAATAAAGGATAATTTGAAAAAAAAAATGTTTTGATATTTAGGGATAAACATTAAGGATAGGGATCTTAATGAACTTACTCCTCTCCAGGGTCAAAACCTATCGGGGAATGGCAGCCTGTTCCCCGTTTAATCCTTAGGTAGTTCTGTTCTGTAGTCCTGGGGATGAACTGGATGCATTTGGTTCCTTGGCTTTCAACGTCAGCCTCGATCTCGTGCAGTCCCGCCAAGATGGTGGCTCTGGCCGCTGTGGAGTGTTTTAGAAATGTGAGATCTATAAGTGTAATAGAACAACAAATATTGCGCACACTTCTAGGTCAGAATAGAACTGTTTTATTTTAAACATAAGTCTTATTGTCAGGAGAACATTTTTTTAACAAATTTTTTTTTTTTTTTGGGGGGCGGTCAAATAAATATTATCAGTACAAAACATTTAATATTCTTTTTTTTCCCTCAATATTTAGGGTCAGGGTTTGATGATTCAAATTGTCTGGTTGTGTCTGATTATATCTCTAAAACATTTAGTTGGTGCTGTAATGACACAAGATGCGTAGAAGTTGATGTGAATCGGGTTTTTCCTAAGTAATGTGACGAGTAAGAACAGAGTAGGTTGATGAACAAGGAGAATAACGGACAAGACGCCTAAGAGGACGACGCTAGGCTAGCGACGACAGAGGACTGTGCCCTTTTTATTGTTTATTAAATTGTTGAAGTTATCAGCCTGCGTTATTAGGTATATTCTTGATTCATTCTGTTGTTGTGTCATATGGACTCGCATGCACCAGTAACATATATATACTCATCAACAAAATAGACCATCAACAGATGTGGCGACCCACGACGGCCAGGGCGTCATTTTGATCTACAATCTAGTTAACTTCATGTTCTGGATATATCTATCTACAATTCTACACTTGGCGAAGTACACTGGAGAAGTACTGGATTAACATTCGTTTATTTCTACTAGATCTACCCTACGTCTGTGCTAATTATCTGGACTGCAGCTGGATTTTGGCATCTTTGTTCCAGTGGATCTAGACTTTCTATTAGAGAAAATTCGAAACCGTTACCAGCGTCTAGCTTTGTCAGCCATGTTGGATATTTTTAGATTGACCTTGGATCTATATTGACTAGATCTATATCTATTGTGTCTGAATCCAGAACTATTTCGTCCGTTGAAGTGATTTAGGGCAGTCCGTCGTCAGTATACCTCTACCTATATACCTCAAGAGTGAAGATACCTCATTTTGTCAGGTTTATCTGTTTATTGTGAGTACGGAAAGTCATCTGAGTCTACATATCTAGTATCTACAAGCTGACCGTTGGATCGAGTCACCTTGTCAGGTTTGTTTTTCAAGCTATTAATTGACTGTTGCAGTGTTGCTGAGCTTACAATCTAATCTACACACGAGTGATGGTATACCCTACTACCACACTGCGTGACCATCTATTCAACTTGTAAAGTTGACTAATTTATATTCATCAAAAGAGAGAGTTGGACTTAGTCATTTTTTTTTACCTCTCTTGAGACAGCACCACCAGCTTGTCTCAGTATTGACTTATGTTCCTGACCTGAAGACAGAAGCCAGCACCAACAGATCATCAAGTGGAACCGGAACCTTGGAACCCTACCAGAGGACTTTATCTGAGAACCGTACCATACTGTGGCAGCAACAGGAGAGATTGGCCTAACTCAGTACTGCCTGTCGAGTAGCCATTGTGGGAGCACACCTTGCCTTGCCTAAGACAAAGACAGTGGGGAACTTGTGTGGAACTGACCGTTGTAGCTCCGTGGACTGAACAAAGGGGATCTAACTAAAGATAAGTTTATTTTTTCTCTCCATTATTATTAAATTAAGTCTATTTTAGGGACAGTAGATCTTTGTTAAGAGCAGGTTGCCTGATAAGGGCGTCATTATAGGACACATTAGAAAGTGGACCTGCTCCATTTAATAAAGTCTCGATGATTGTTTAGATTGTCTTGTTTTGTTCGTATCCACGTACATTTTATTTTTTTTAGAAGTCAAGTGAAGTCATCTTTATTTGTCTCTTTCAGTGTATACTTCCTCTAAAAAGTCTCATCTCATTAGAATAGATTTATTTTTTTGTGTGTCTTATTACGTTTATTTTACACTATTCTTATTATATATTAGTAATTTTATCTTAAGTAGATAAGGTAAGCCACGTTTAATCTAGATTATAAATTCTAGATTGTTTCCAGGTATTAACTAAATTGTTATACCTATGAGAGCCTTAGATCTATTTTATCCTGAGGACAACTGAGTCTAAGGAGTAATTATTTATAAATAGATCTTTTGTCCCGATTAATCGGTTGACATTATTTTATAGATGTGTTTAAACACAGTCTAATTGGTCAGAATAAAATTTTTTGTCAGTATCACTGGATTGTGATTTACTGTTGGAGGTATAATATTGATTTATCTATTTGAAGTTGTATTGAAGTTGTATTGAATCTAGACTAGTGACTAGAATAGTCCTAGGGGTATTTATTGGCAAGAAGTAAGTCCATTGAATTAAGTATTGAGGTATTGATATTTGTTTATGTGGTCTAAAGTAAGTCCACTGAATTAAGGTGATATAAAATTTTGAGTTGTATTCAAGTATTGTGGCTGTGAGTAAGTCCACTGAGGTAATATTTCTTGATATAACATTGAGCAAAGGTATTTAAATATATAAATATATATATATATTACAAGAAGTATTTGAAAGTGAGTTTTTGTGAAAACTAAATTGTGATATTTAGGCCAATAGGGAGGCCATATCAAAACTATATTGAGACATTGTTTAAAATAAAATAAGCATAATGGCAACAGCTCCAAACTTTGATTATATGGAGACTTTTCGCCAGCAAATTATTGCTGAGGCTAAACAATTAGAACTTAAAGGGAAGGACCTAACTAGCTATGTACAGCAAATGGTGACAATAGAGAGAGATAGAATTGATCAGATAAGGGAGAAAGAAAAAGATAGGGAAGCACAATTAATAAAAGAAGAAGCAGATAGGAAATTACAATATGATCTTGAGAAATTGAGAATTGAAGCTGAACAAAATAAACAAAAAGTTAATAGCACTAATACTAATGATAGATCTAATACTAATACTACCAATGCCCCAGACAATCACATTGAAACCAATAATTGTAATAATCACACAAACAACACTAATATTTCAAGTGATAACAACCATTGGTTGAGGAAAAAACTACAACCCTTTCAGGAGGCTAGAGATTGTATTTCAGACTACCTAAAGAGATATGAAATTAAAATGGTTAATTGCAATATAAGGGAGGAAGAGTGGTCTCAAATTTTGTTAGACTTTGTACAAGGGCAAGCTCTTACAATTTGTCAAAACCATAATCATACTGTACAAAATAGCTACCAAATTTTAAAAAAGGAATTGCTGAATGCATATGGACACAATGCCAGCACATTCAGAAAAAAATATTTTGAAAACACACCTTCCAATCAGATAGAACCACAAACCACTATAAATTTGGAAAAAGACTATTTTAATAAATGGCTGGGATTTGAGAAGATTGACAGTACCTTTGAGGGATTAAAAAATTTTATATTACTTGATAATTTTGTAGCTAAGTGTGACCCGCAATTACAATCATTTATCAAAGAAAGGAATCCCAAAGTTTTGGATGATGTTACTGAGATAATAAGAACATATAAAAATGCCTATCCCAACAACCTTTTTTCATGTAAAGATAAAAAGAATATTGATCTAGTGGGATATACACAGGAAAACAATGAAAGAAGTAGAAATAGAAGTAGGGATAGCCAACATTTTAGATATAGCAATAGTAGAGATAGGTCAAACAACAGGGATGTTACATGTTATAGATGTGGGAAAAAAGGACATATGGCTATGAGATGCAGGGGAACACAAAACAGGTCAAACAGTAGGAATAATTATAATAGATCAAGTAGTACACATAATTACAATAGGACAGATAGTAGAAATAATTACAGAGCAGACAGTAGGAATAGGTACAGCAATTACAACAACAATTACAATAATAACACATACAATAGGAGTAAAAGCAGGGAATATAAAAATAGAGATTCTGACAGAGTGTTTTTTGTTAGGGAAAATAAAAACAATTTTGCTTTTTACCCAGCTTTTATTAACAATGTTCCAATAAAGGCAATCCGAGATAGTGGCTGTAACACACTCGTGGTTCGGGCTGATCTCATTGAGGCGCAATATTATAGGGGATATACAAGGAAAGTGGAGTTGGCAGATGGCAGTATAAAGGAATTTAAAGTATTTAAAGTGTTTATTGAGACACCTTTTTACACTGGCCATTGTGAGGGAGTAGCCATGCCTAACATGAGACATGATATGTTAATTGGAAACTTAACAGGTTTGAAGGAATGTTCAAGACAGGAAATTGAAGCATGGGAAAAGAAATATGAAAGGTTACAGCAGAATAGGAATACTGAAACAGATAATTACATTAGTAATATGGTAATAACCAGATCTAAGAACAAGCCAAAACAAGAAACTCAGGAACTTATTGATATGAATGATGAAATAGTTAATGGTGAAGAAGATAAAGAGAAAGAGGTTGAAATACAAGGTCAAAAACAAGACGAAACGCAAGCAGAAAAACAGAAAGATGGAACTGAAGAAATGAAAACAGAAGAATTGAAAGGAATAAACAAATTGGCTCAAGAACAAAAACAAGATAACATCATTGGGAAAACATATGACAGAATTAGTGACAGGAGAAATAATAACCCAATGGAGAAATATGTCATAGAAGAAGGAATACTATTTAGGAAAACAAAAATAAATGATAGAGAAATAAAACAATTAGTCTTACCACAAAAGTATTGGAAGGATGTCATGATTTTGTCACATGACAGTAATTTAAGTGGACATAGAGGTATAAAGAAATGTTTTAGAAATTTAGCAACTCAAGTATTTTGGCCTAAAATGAAAGGAACCATATCAAAATACATAAGATCATGTGATATGTGTCAAAGAAGGGGACTTAAGGGTAAATTAGGTAAAGCTCCATTACAGTCAATGGATGAACCAAATAAACCATTTCAAAAAATAGCAATAGACATCATAGGACCTTTAACTAAAACAGAACATAATAATAAGTACATATTGACAATAGTAGACATGTTCAGTAGATATCCTGAAGCAGTGGTATTATCCAATATAGACACAGAAAATATTATTAATGCTTTAGATCAAAAGTTCATAGTCAGACATGGGATACCAAAAACATTACTATCAGACAATGCTTCTATGTTTACATCTGAGTTATTTAAAAGATGGATATTAAAATATGGTATAGAACACATTAAATCATCGCCATTCCACCCGGAAGCCAACGGGCTTTGTGAACGCCTTAACGGTGTTATAAAAAGATCCTTAGCTAAAATTGTAGAAAATAATCAGAAAAACTGGGATCAATATATTAATTTTGTTCTATTTTCTATTAGAAATAATATTCATGAGGCAACTCAATTTTCACCATATGAGTTAGTACATGGAAGGAAACCTAGGGATGAAATACAAATTTTTAAAGAAAGTTTGATCTTAAATAAAATAGAAAAGGAAAATGACAATGAAACAGCTTTAGATTTAAAACAAATATGGGCGGAAGCTTTTGAGAATAACATGAAATATAAAGAAACAGTACATGAGAACTTAAATGAAAAAAGAAAATTAAGAACATTAGAGGTAGGAGACAAGGTATTACTTTTGGTAATTGACTTAAAAAACAAATTAGGAAAACAGTGGAAGGGTCCATTTGTTGTTACAAATAAAACAAGTGAAGTAAACTATAAGATTAATATGAATGGAAAAATAAAAACATATCATATAAATAATTTGAAGTTATACAATGAGAGAAATGAAAATCAATTTCAAAATTTGGATACAGAAGTAAACAATGAAAATCAAACTCAAAAGTTAGATACAGAAACTGTGGAAAATGAAAATCAAGTAGATGAATGTTTAATTGTTTTAATCAATGAGGAAACTAATGAAAATGATATTAAAAATATTCCTATACTAGAAACTAAAGATAATCAAACATGGGAAAAACTGAATTTAGAAAATTTATCTCCAGAAAAAACAAAAGACATAATAAATGTAATCAATGATTTTAAAGAAATTTTTTCCAGTTTGCCAGGAAAAACAAATATCATAAAGCATGACATAAAGTTAACTAGTGACAAACCTATTTTCATGAAGCCTTATAGGATTCCATTACACTTACAGGGAAAAGTTAAAGATGAAATAGACAACTTATTAAAACTAGGAATAATAGAACCATCCAATTCAGCTTATGCTTCACCAATAGTTATAGCAAAGAAAAAGAATGGGGATATAAGGTTATGCATAGATTATAGACAGTTAAATAAAATAACTGAATTTGATCCTTACCCTATGCCTAACATTGATGACATATTACACAAATTGTCCAATGCTAAAGTATTTACAAAATTGGATCTGACAAAAGGATATTGGCAAATTCCTTTAACCAATAGAGCTAAACCTTATACTGCATTTATCACTCCTTATGGAATATTCCAATGGAACTTTATGAGCTTTGGGCTTATAAATGCTCCAGCTACCTTTAATAGGATGATGATGTCGGTTATAGGTCATAGAAAAAATGTAATCTGTTACTTAGATGATATATGCATTTTTCATGAGGATTGGAAAGAACATTTAAAAGGAATTAGGGAGATTTTTGAGTTAATTAAACAAAATGGTCTAACAGTTCAAGCAGAAAAGGTAGAGATAGGCTTAGAAGAAATCACATTTTTAGGACATAGAGTTAAAAATAATACTATCAGTCCCATTGAAGATAATGTAAAGAAGATATTAGAAATAGAAATACCAACAACACAAAAACAGATTAAATCAATACTAGGGATGATAAACTATTATAGAAAATACATACCAAATTTAGCAGAGATAGTTGATCCATTAAACCAGTTATTAAAGAAAGGACAGCCTAGAAAAGTGACTTGTAATAGAAAGTGTGTAGAAGCTATAGAGAAAGTTAAGCATATTTTTTCTACAAATTTAATATTGAGATTACCGGATGTTTCTAAAATATTCTATGTCACTACTGATGCTTCTGGTAGTGCTATAGGAGGTTGTTTGATGCAACAGTATGATAAATTACACCCAATAATTTATGTAAGTAGGAAATTATCTGATACTGAGAAGAGATACAGTGTCATAGAGAAGGAGGCTTTAGCTGTTGTTTGGGTTATAACTAAGTTGGAAAGCTATTTACTGGGAAACAAATTCATATTGTTATCTGATCACAGGCCTCTAAAGTTTATGCAAGAAAAAAGTATTAAAAATGGTAGATTATACAGGTGGTTTCTAATTTTACAAGAATATAATTTTCAATTGGAGGCTATTAGGGGAGAAATTAATATTGTAGCTGACATGTTGTCAAGAGTTACAGTGAGATAAACTGTTGTAAATAATGATTATTCATTTTGATTTGTTTATGCTTGTATATATATGTATATGTTCTAGTCAATGGGTATGAATAAGTTGTTTATATATGGACTATATATATTTTATTTCCTTTAAAGGAAGATAACTCAGTAAAATATAAATTGGGAATTTTATTAAATCAAGGGAGATAATTATAAAATTTCAATAATTGAAGTCAAAGGTGTAAATTAAAGTAAGTATGATCATCTACAGTCATTATTTTTTTTATATAATCATTATCATCCATTAGTAAAAGGCTAGGTCAGTTTGGAAATGGTAAGTGGAGAGAAAATATACTTATTGGTACCCAACAAAAAAGTTAAGTAGAATAATTTGGAAAGCTGTTTTGACACAAATATTACATTTTGTCTGACAGGTAAGGTTTGGTGTGATGTGAGGCGACCAGCCATGAACATATAGCCAATGACAGTATTTACTCTGAAAAACTCTGATTTATGCCTATGGAGTCAGCAAAGGCATCTTCGTATGTGGACTATATACATGTGTATTTACTCTGAAAAACTGTTTTATGTCTGTGGAATCGACAAAGGCATCGTCGTATGGGGACTGTATACATGTCTTGATGGACTTAGTACTATTAGTTGGTGAAACTATTACACTGTACTATACTATTTCATCGTCAATGACATGAGTGATGATTAGAACACTGTATACCGGATATTTTCTTACCAATAACTGTATTGGAACTGTACATATTGTTTTCTTGGTGTCAACATTCAACTACAGTGTGAACTTTGTGACATAGGAACATGGACAATTTTACCAGGAACTGATGAAGATGGGAAACATGATGATGTCCATCAAGATCAAGATATATGTTTGTTTTGTCTTTCCCCAAAATTTTGGCCATGTATATTGTACAGACATGACAGTAGGGATAGTGTTTTAGACTGAAAAAAAAAAATTGACAAAATTTTTTTTTTTGATAAAGGGGGGAGGAAATATGTAATGACACAAGATGCGTAGAAGTTGATGTGAATCGGGTTTTTCCTAAGTAATGTGACGAGTAAGAACAGAGTAGGTTGATGAACAAGGAGAATAACGGACAAGACGCCTAAGAGGACGACGCTAGGCTAGCGACGACAGAGGACTGTGCCCTTTTTATTGTTTATTAAATTGTTGAAGTTATCAGCCTGCGTTATTAAGTATATTCTTGATTCATTCTGTTGTTGTGTCATATGGACTCGCATGCACCAGTAACATATATATACTCATCAACAAAATAGGCCATCAACAGTGCTATTAGCTTTCAATCTTTTTATTATTATTTATTTAGTTTATAGAAAGTTAGGAACCTTCTGCTGGAGTTCGGTGAGGACAGCAAAGAGGCACCAATGGCCATTCGACAGTTGTGCTGGGTCGGACAATTATCCCACATGGGAGACGATGGCATGCCAAATACGATCTTCTTATGTGAGCTTAAAAGGAGGACGGCGTAACAGAGGTGCCCCTTGTAAGCGTTGTATAGATTAACTCAGGCGCCATTTCGCCCTCACTGGCATAGAGGAGAGTAACTGGTAGCAGATGGTCTCTGAAAGATATAGAGAGTGGTCACAAAGGCTGCGGGACACACATTTCAGTTCACGATGATGTCGATAAGCTTTTCAGTAGTTATCGTTTGAACTTATTTTGTGTATTGGAGGTTACGGCTGACTTTTAATTCTGCTGAAGTGGACTTCTCATTCTCAGGCACCCATTCCAATAGTTTCCGTTTATTAGTATGTACACACACACACACACACACAGATACACATATATATATATATATTCTTCTGCGTACATTAAACATGTACGTGTGTCACACTTTTTGAAACGCTACCTTACCAAAAAATATTTCCAAGTCAAATAAACTATATCCTGCCTCTTAGTCGTATGTTCAACGACATGTTTTTTAGCTTTCTCTTGGGGGGAAAACCGCCTGTTGCGCTTGTATGGTCTATTTGTCCGTCTATCCTATTCGTATCCCAAAAACATAAAGGATCGTCAAAAAGCCGACTTTACCATCATCGTGTTCCAACTAGTTGTAAGGACAATGTATTCCATGCATTGGTACATACACATCAATTGTTTTCATAACAACCAATGCCTTGCATTTGTACATACAGTCAAGGCCGAATTTAAATAAATGGAGGCCGCAGGGCAGGATTTTTGTGGACACCTCCACTTTTTGAAAGCTTTAATAAAACCCCACTTATTAATAGTAATACTTATATTTAAAAGCATGTCATATTTTAGAAGGAAATATAGTTCTTTTACATTGAATCTCATTTCCTTCTTTTTGTATATATATTTTTTGATTTAAACCAATGTAAATTTTGGGGTGTACGCACTGCCGTAAATCCAGAGCTACTTTTGTGTATTGCGAGCACGCTACAAGCGGACACATCTTAACCACGACAGTGTTGCCAACTGTAAGACTGAAAGTAAAAATGCGGAAAGAAAATTCAAATCATAAAAGGAACACGTAAAGATGTTGACCCTTCGAATTAAGGATTTGTGTTTACTATTGTGGTGGCCCTTTTCTTGTGATGTAACCCCTCCTACCCTCTCGTAACTCCAGCCCTGCCTACTAATCAGGTTTTTTTCAAAACAAAGGATCTCAATCACTTCTGGCCTCAGCTAATAAGAACAGCATCTGCGAGTTGTTTTTTCTAGCGCCTGGAATGTGATATTTTGTCTTCATTATTTTAATGTGTTTTGATTACCTGCCCTTATACTACAAATATACACAATTGTCTGCTCTTATTCAGAACACACGTTGAAACATTTGTAAACAAAGTTAATCCAAAATGAACCAAGAAAACTGATGTATTGGTCTCCATGCCTAAATGGTAAATACAGATCTTCAGGTCCTTGTTGAAACTATTGCAGCGACCCCAGCTCAGTTACATTGTTCCCAGTTCAAAGAACTCTTGAGTCAGAAAGCACTGAATCGTAAGCCAAACCAGACACCTACTCCCATACAATAGCGGACAGAAAGGAGAATAAATATTTACAAAATAGAAAAAGAAAAAATAAACGTCTAAACGTCTTTGAGAACAAAATGGCGCCCATTCAATGCGTTCGTCCTCCTTTCAACTCGCCACGAAGATCAACTTGCGGTCATCCTCCTTAAGGGGTAGAGTCCTAGCCAGCGCAGCTGTCGAATGGCAAGTAGTGCTTCTCTACTGTCCATAAAATACTAGCTCTATTCATTGAGAGCCCAGTGAAATAGTGAATGCTTTTCTACAGAATTATGACCAGAGCCACTACTTGGTGCTCACAGACTTGATGTACCTCATATCTACATTTGACATACAATCTGTCCGGAATTGAAGAAAAAATTAACTTCATTGAATGGTTTTCTGACTCGTATTGAGCAATATAAGATCGTCTTTGTGAAGGATATTACGTGTGAGTTTGTGTGTGATCTATCGTGCTAACTCTTCTTAGCCATCTTTGTTCTTTAAAAATTTTTCTTGCATTTTTGTCTACCTATAGAATGGTACCTTACTTCAGCACTGTCTAGATTTGTACTATTTTAGAGTTTCTATGAACCGAAGTAGAGAAGTATAACTTCAACGCTATCTGAACATCTCTAGATTGTCTTTGGCCAACCCATCCCATCAGAGAGTGTACAGCCCATGTACTGGTTGGCTTCAGCACATCCTTTCATTCAGATCTTTAATAAAAAGAAATCCCTGCCAATAGGCTTTGTTTTAAATTTGAATAACTGTACAAATCTTTACGTAGGCGTAGTGGCAGAGCGGTAAAGTGCTTGGCTTCCGAACCGGGGGTCCCGGGTCATAATCCTGGTGAATAAAGCTTACCTTGGATTATTTTAGAATGAATATCTCTGAAAGGTCAAGCGTGTAAATAAAAGGGTAGATAAATTATTCAAGGATGACACCTCCAGATTTACCATTGGCAATCAATAATTGTAACGTCCTGTATATATCATCGTTGTAATTTAGAAGTAGGATCACAAAAATATCTATACGTTTATGAATATTTAACTGAACATTTGAATAGTAAATATTTTAATGTTTATTCGAACTAGAAAATGGTTACACATTTGTTTACTATACAACTGTGCATGAATCATTTTCTTTATGTAACCATACTAGATACATTCATCATGTAACTGTTAGCAGCCTTTACTGAAGGCTTACTATTCTTAGTTTACTCTGCGGTTTTCTTTACCATTATTACAAATAAACGTGTCACTAACACCACGTGATTAAGTGTGAGCGTCACCAAATTAAAACGTATCTTTCACAAGCCTTTGCAAGTATTGAACAAAACAATTGGATTGGTATGGTAAAGGCGGCTTGCATAATTCATTCGATAAGGAAAAAGGTTGCCACCAAACCTTTGCAAACTACATAATTGGGTGAAATCTGACTAGAAAACAAAAAGCTGATCTAGTTGTTGTTGTTAAAAAACGTGGCAGACGTACGAGCGGACTGACAGGTCAACAAAACCAACAGCGACCCTTCTCCTGTCAGCTGCCTCTAAATTAGTCGGAAAAAAAAACTCTCGATGCCGCTTAATTTGAACCCTATTGGCAGTTAATTCTTTACTTGCGACCTAAGATCAATATTCATATTGGGGCATTTTTTATTCAACATTTTTCAGCTCTTTGGGCTGCTTTTTTTTTACTCAATAGCTGTCTGATCTGGTTCACAGTACCATAAGGGATTTTTTTTTTTTAACGTCGTCGAAGATCATCAATGTTTACAAAGCCTATTTCAACTCACTCTGTCTGTCTGGTCAACGTTTGTACACGTTATTTCCCCCAGACCCAATCTCGGATGAAGTTGAAATTTTGCACACTTATTTCTTATACCTGACTAAAAAGGAATATTTCATTAAAAAAATGAGCCAATTGTAAATTAACTATTGGTAATTAATAGTTGATATCGAACAAGGGAAAGAAATTGTACTGACACATGTGGTGGTATTATTTGAACTAGTTCCCTGGAGGAGGCTTGGCCCCATGAGTTCGAATTTTTTAGGCAATTTAAAAGCGATCACGGTGACATTCACACTCTTCTTTCTTCCCCCTACCCCTTCCCTTCCCAACTGGTCCAGACAAGGGAGAGGATCAAGGTGCACTGAGAAAGCTAAAAGTACGACATTGCGCTAAATAAAAACATTTGGTAAAAATGTATTCTTGTTAGACTATATCTATTACAAATTGACTGACATGACTGATCCAAACTGACTGGTACAACTACACTTACAATAAGCTTCGGTTGTTTTTTTTTTAATAATTTGTTTGTGTTTGTTGTCTTATCAATTGTGCAAATGATAATAACGGTCAGATCATGTTGAAATTGAAATCATTGTGTAGGCCTCAGCTGACGTGTAACTTAATGCCTTAAATACGAATGACTCAAAAGGGCTTCTTACGAGTTTTTGTATCTGAAACTCACTTTTTAAAATATTCTTTTTCTATTTTAATATTTTACAACCTATATGGCATTATAGAAGGTAGAAAAACTAAAGTAAACTTGTATCGCTTCTTTCTGTTTCTATTTGAAGTTTTAAATAAATGCATATCTTTTTTAAAAAATGAGTAAAAATGAGAGAAAGGAAAGACAAAAGAGTGTGTAAGGTGTAAGGAGGCGGAGAAAGCATGGGCATGGAAACTTTAGGAGATTACTCAAATCCCCTTTCGTGACAAAACAAAGGATTTGACATTGAGTCCAGACAAGGTTATTGCTATAACGTTGTGTTGTATGTTCAGTGTGGGCAGTGAATTATTTTTACAAAGCTTAAATCAACTGACTCTGCATGTCTGGTTAAAATGGGTGTAGACGTTATTTCTCTTACACCCATTCTCGCATCAAGTGGAAACTTCGCACATTGACATAGACAGACATGACGACATGGCCTAAACTTAAACTCAGACAAGACAAAGTTAATACTTTAAACAATTATTTATTGTACTTAACAAAACATGAATCAATAAACTAAAATACTCAAGTAATCAATTAATTTTCGGTAATTAAATATTTTGTTTGAGATCGAAAAAGGGAAATAACTTGTACATTATTGGTAGATATGGTTTTATGTACGGAGTTCTTCTCTTTTAGATCACCTTTTTTTTTCAAAGGATTTTTTTCATATTTTGCTTGTTTGTTATTTGGTTGCTAAACATACACATAGATATTCTGAACGATAAGGTCATATCAAGAAAAAGTATTTATGTTAGACTGATGTGAACCAGATAAGTTTGTTTTTATATGTTTTTTTCACGAAGTCATGTATCGAGTTATTGAACTTGAAGGGCCATTTGTCTTGACAATGATGTAACTTAATAGGGAGGGGGGGTGATATGTCATTGTTTGTTTGCATAGTGATTCAATTATTACCCAGATTGTTTTCCTCCAGAAACTGACGCGCCCTATTTCATTCTCTATACCAGTGTTTCCCAAGGTTTTTTCCTTAAAAGACAATTTCGTACATTTTGAGTATTTAACGGAACACTTTGCTCATTTTTTAAAGAGATTAATTCACATGGTGGCCTACTAGTTAATTATTCCAGTAGTTCGTGGAACACTTATTCCTGCCTCGCGGAACATTAGGGTTCCGTGGAACACAGTTCGGAAACACTGCTATAAACCCTAATCTCTTCAATGAGACTGTTTCTTTGTTAGATGTATGCTATCCATTTACAGGCCGGGTTTATATCAATACATTACATATATTTCTAAACTAGAGCAAACAATTCCTAAGAGACCCCTAATGATCATACCCATAATGTTATATTTTGATAAATAATTATTATTTATAAATATCATTGTAGTATTTTAACTCTTTCTCTCCGTAATTATTTTCCACTTTCCGATGGAATTATTTATTTTGCTCATTTGTGTTTCACTACCATTTTATGATTATAACTTCAATAACTTTTGTGTGTGATATCAGGGAAGTTATATAAGGTATATAATTATAGAAGAATGCATGCTTTTTTTATATAACACAAATTAAAGTTTTGTAAAACCAAAAATTTATTTAATTTAATGGGGTCAAATTCAACGTTGGTATCGTCAGTTGGGTGTGAAAGAGTTAAAAGGCATCTATAGATGGGCTCTGGGTTTCACTAATCGAACCGTGACAATAAACGTTTTATTCTTATTAAGCTATGTGATTATGTCTTTCAGTCCAACTCTGGCTGAACTTGTGGATGTCACCAGTTTCGCGTGTTAAGTTCTGGTACTTACTGTCTGGGTAGTCGTTGTCCACTACAAAAGGCACGATGCCGTCTTTCCAGTGCATCGACTTGTTCCTGATGGCGTTCCTGTGTAGCGGGATCTCTACGTCCCCCAGAATAAACACTGGTCTGTCTGGTACTTTGGGCTGGACGCTGTCGCTACGTGCTTGGGCCACGTTGGCTTTCTCCGGGGAAGAAATGCCAACTCCTTGATGGGTATCCTCTAAGGTGGGCCGGCATGTCACCGAGACGACCAGTAGGGCCAGCAGCACTAACCCTGAGGTGTAAGTGAATACATTCACGGCCATGTCCTTAGACACTGAGTGTTTGTGACTCAGTGATGAAATGTTAAAGATTTTTTTTTGGTCTAACTCTAGTTCCAGTTGATACGTTAGTGCTCGGTAATGTTTCGGTGAAATATGGATAAATTATCTTCATGACCCAATAAGTCAGCACCTCGTTGATAACAAACCCAAATCAGAAAGGTTTTCACTTCTCAGTGGTGTATCCACTAGAGACAATGTGTTCTATCAGCTATTTTCATTGTTCGACAGGATAATCTCTTTTCTCCGCAGAATACTTTTATAAGGCCATAAACAATTTTCTTAGGTCATGAAAACTTTTGTTAGGTCATAAAAAATTGTTAGGTCATAAAAAACTTTTGTTAGGTTAATAAAAAATTGTTTAGTCATAAGAAAACATTTGTTAGGTCATAAAATAGAATTACATGTTATTTGGTCATAAACAGTTTTGTTGTGCCATAAGAAGTTTTGTTAGGTCATAAACAAAAATTTTTGTTGAGCCTTACAGATTTTCGTTACGCCATAAAATATTTGTGTTGACCCCCTCAATTTTTTTTTACTGGCCATAAGGATGCACAAATGAAACGTTTTCGAATAAAATTTGTTTCGAATAAAATGCAAATGTTGTTTATACATAAATTAGTCATATTTTTTAGACTTCATTCTTTAGAATTTTATCACTTCCCCTTTGCTTAGAACTCTTCAAAATCTAAAACATAACTAAATAAAGATCACTTCACAAGGCATTACAAATTATGCATCAATAATTTGTATACTTGCTGATTTCAAATATATTATACTGTTTGTCCAGATAGTCGCTTTTTTTTTTGTTTGTTTGTTGTTTGTTTGTTTGTTTCTTGCTCTATTGTCATATTCAACTTTCCAAACTAGAAAGCTTAAATTTGTGGATACGCCCTTAAAAAAAACTTTAAAAAAAAAACATGTGTTTAATATACTTGACCTTAAAATCTAAATCTTTATCTAAATTGTGTTATCAAACTGATGCAGGAATGTCTGTGTACTTGTGTCCTGGCTTGTCTTTGTGTGTAGTATACATTGTATCACCAATGTAGGGGAAACTTGGGATATACAACTATTTGATATTGGTTGATATGGCAGTCTATTGGGGTCAAACATATTCCAATCAGCTTTCAAATAGTTGCTAGTGACAACTAGATAGCTCTGTCTCTTATATATTCGACTTTGACTCAAAATGTGCTGACTGAAAACACATGTCACCAAAACGTTCAGGAAGAACTAATGATGTGTACATTGAAGTTCACTTTCGGTATAAAAGGACAGACACGAGAACTAGAACTCTTTGATTTAAAAGTTTAAAGTGTCCAATAAAGTGTGGCCCGCTCATGGTCTCAGTCGAAATCATGTATCGTTTGCAAAGAAAATATTATTACATGGCTAGAAATCATTTGATCAAAAATGAATCAATGCAAATTCGATTTTATCTTTTGTTAGATGTCCTAAAAAATTGTTTACTTGAAATCTAAACTAATTTTGGTTACATTTTGGAATTAGATCAAACTGTACTCTTGTTTTGGTTAGGATTGTTTCCTTTTTCTCCTTGGCATAGATGTATAACATTTAATTGTAGACAATGTCTGTGCATTAACCTCCTGTCAGGAATACTTCCACAAAGGCATGTTACTGTTATCTAGCTGACTCCTGTCAGGAGTACTTCGACAAAAGCATGCTACTGTTATCTAGCTGACTCCTGTCAGGAGTACTTCGACAAAAGCATGTTACTGCTATCTAGCTGACTCCTGTCAGGAATACTTCGACAAAAGCATGCTACTGTTATCTAGCTGACTCCTGTAAGGAGTACTTCCACAAAGGTTTGCTACTGTTATCTAGCTGATTCCTGTAAGGATTACTTCCACAAAGGTTTGCTACTGTTATCTAGCTGATTCCTGTAAGGAGTACTTCCACAAAGGTTTGCTACTGTTATCTAGCTGATTCCTGTAAGGAGTACTTCCACAAAGGTTTGCTACTGTTATCTAGCTGATTTCTGTAAGGAGTACTTCCACAAAGGTTTGCTACTGTTATCTAGCTGATTCCTGTAAGGAGTACTTCCACAAAGGTTTGCTACTGTTATCTAGCTGACTCCTGTTGGGAACACTTCCACAAAGGTTTGCTACTGTTATCTAGCTGATTCCTGTAAGGAGTACTTCCACAAAGGTTTGCTACTGTTATCTAGCTGACTCCTGTAAGGAGTACTTCCACAAAGGTTTGCTACTGTTATCTAGCTGACTCCTATCAGGAACACTTCCACAAAGGTTTGCTACTGTTATCTAGCTGACTCCTGTTGGGAACACTTCCACAAAGGTTTGCTACTGTTATCTAGCTGATTCCTGTAAGGAGTACTTCCACAAAGGTTTGCTACTGTTATCTAGCTGATTCCTGTAAGAAGTACTTCCACAAAGGTTTGCTACTGTTATCTAGCTGATTCCTGTAAGGAGTACTTCCACAAAGGTTTGCTACTGTTATCTAGCTGACTCCTGTAAGGAGTACTTCCACAAAGGTTTGCTACTGTTATCTAGCTGACTCCTATCAGGAACACTTCCACAAAGGTTTGCTACTGTTATCTAGCTGACTCCTGTTGGGAACACTTCCACAAAGGTTTGTTACTGTTATCTAGCTGACTCCTGTAAGGAGTACTTCCACAAAGGTTTGCTACTGTTAATTAGCTGACTCCTGTTGGGAACACTTCCACAAAGGTTTGCTACTCTTATCTAGCTGACTCCTGTTGGGAACACTTCCACAAAGGTTTGCTACTGTTATCTAGCTGACTACTGTTGGGAACACTTCCACAAAGGTTTGCTACTGTTATCTAGCTGACTCCTGTTGCGGAACACTTCCACAAAGGTTTGCTACTGTTATCTAGCTGACTCCTGTTGGGAACACTTCCACAAAGGTATGCTACTATTATCTAGCTGACTCCTGTTGGGAACACTTCCACAAAGGTTTGCTACTGTTATCTAGCTGACTCCTGTCAGGAACACTTCCACAAAGGTTTGCTACTGTTATCTAGCTGACTCCTGTCATGAACACTTCCACAAAGGCTTGCTACTGTTATCTAGCTGACTCCTATCAGGAACACTTCCACAAAGGCTTGCTACTGTTATCTAGCTGACTCCTGTCAGGAACACTTCCACAAAGGTTTGCTACTGTTATCTAGCTGACTCCTGTTGGGAACACTTCCACAAAGGTTTGCTACTGTTATCTAGCTGACTCCTGTTGGGAACAATTCCACAAAGGTTTGCTACTGTTATCTAGCTGACTCCTGTCAGGAACACTTCCACAAAGGCTTGCTACTGTTATGTAGCTGACTCCTATCAGGAACACTTCCACAAAGGCTTGCTACTGTTATCTAGCTGACTCCAGTCAGGAACACTTCCACAAAGGTTTGCTACTGTTATCTAGCTGACTCCTGTCAGGAACACTTCCACAAAGGTTTGCTACTGTTATCTAGCTTACTCCTATCAGGAACACTTCCACAAAGGCTTGCTACTGTTATCTAGCTTACTCCTATCAGGAACACTTCCACAAAGGCTTGCTACTGTTATCTAGCTGACTCCTATCAGGAACACTTCCACAAAGGTTTGCTACTGTTATCTAGCTGACTCCTGTTGGTAACACTTCCTAAAGGTTTGCTACTGCTATCTAGCTGATTCCTGTTGGGAACACTTCCACAAAGGTTTGCTACTGCTATCTAGCTGATTCCTGTAAGGAGTACTTCCACAAAGGTTTGCTACTGTTATCTAGCTGACTCCTGTTGGGAACACTTCCACAAAGGTTTGCTACTGCTATCTAGCTGATTCCTGTTGGGAACACTTCCACAAAATTTTGCTACTGTTATCTAGCTGACTCCTGTAAGGAGTACTTCCACAAAGGTTTGCTACTGTTATCTAGCTGACTCCTGTTGGGAACACTTCCACAAAGGTTTGCTACTGTTATCTAGCTGACTCCTGTTGGGAACACTTCCACAAAGGTTTGCTACTGTTATCTAGCTGACTCCTGTTGGGAACACTTCCACAAAGGTTTGCTACTGTTATCTAGCTGACTCCTGTTGGGAACACTTCCACAAAAGTTTGCTACTGTTATCTAGCTGACTCCTGTTGGGAACACTTCCACAAAGGTATGCTACTATTATCTAGCTTACTCCTGTTGGGAACACTTCCACAAAGGTTTGCTACTGTTATCTAGCTGACTCCTGTCAGGAACACTTCCACAAAGGTTTGCTACTGTTATCTAGCTGACTCCTGTCAGGAACACTTCCACAAAGGTTAGCTACTGTTATCTAGCTGACTCCTGTCAGGAACACTTCCACAAAGGTTTGCTACTGTTATCTAGCTGACTCCTATCAGGAACACTTCCACAAAGGTTTACTACTGCTATCTAGCTGACTCCTATCAGGAACACTTCCACAAAGGTTTGCTACTGTTATCTAGCTTACTCCTGTAAGGAGTACTTCCACAAAGGTTTGCTACTGTTATCTAGCTTACTCCTGTCAGGAACACTTCCACAAAGGTTTGCTACTGTTATCTAGCTGACTCCTGTTGGGAACACTTCCACAAAGGTTTGCTACTGTTATCTAGCTGACTCCTGTTGGGAACACTTCCACAAAGGTTTGCTACTGTTATCTAGCTGACTCCTGTTGGGAACACTTCCACAAAGGTTTGCTACTGTTATTTAGCTGACTCCTGTCAGGAACACTTCCACAAAGGCTTGCTACTGTTATCTAGCTGACTCCTGTCAGGAACACTTCCACAAAGGTTCGCTACTGTTATCTAGCTGACTCCTGTCAGGAACACTTCCACAAAGGTTTGCTACTGTTATCTAGCTGACTCCTATCAGGAACACTTCCACAAACGCTTGCTACTGTTATCTAGCTGACTCCTATCAGGAACACTTCCACAAAGGTTTGCTACTGTTATCTAGCTGACTCCTGTTGGGAACACTTCCTAAAGGTTTGCTACTGCTATCTAGCTGATTCCTGTTGGGAACACTTCCACAAAGGTTTGCTACTGCTATCTAGCTGATTCCTGTAAGTGGTACTTCCACAAAGGTTTGCTACTGTTATCTAGCTGACTCCTGTTGGGAACACTTCCTAAAGGTTTGCTACTGCTATCTAGCTGATTCCTGTTGGGAACACTTCCACAAAGGTTTGCTACTGCTATCTAGCTGATTCCTGTAAGTGGTACTTCCACAAAGGTTTGGTACTAATATCTAGCTGACTCCTATCAGGAACACTTCCACAAAGGTTTGCTACTGTTATCTAGCTGATTCCTGTTGGGAACACTTCCACAAAGGTTTGCTACTGCTATCTAGCTGATTCCTGTAAGGAGTACTTCCACAAAGGTGTGCTACTGTTATCTAGCTGACTCCTGTCAGGAATACTTCCTCAAAGGCATGCTACTGTTATCTAGCTGACTCCTGTCAGGAATACTTCCTCAAAGGCATGCTACTGTTATCTAGCTGACTCCTGTCAGGAATACTTCCTCAAAGGCATGCTACTGTTATCTAGCTGACTCCTGTCAGGAATACTTCCTCAATGGCATGCTACTGTTATCTAGCTGACTCCTGTCAGGAATACTTCCTCAAAGGCATGCTACTGTTATCTAGCTGATTCCTGTAAGGAGTACTTCCACAAAGGTTTGCTACTGTTATCTAGCTGACTCCTGTTGGGAACACTTCCACAAAGGTTTGCTACTGTTATCTAGCTGATTCCTGTAAGGAGTACTTCCACAAAGGTTTGCTACTGTTATCTAGCTGACTCCTGTAAGGAGTACTTCCACAAAGGTTTGCTACTGTTATCTAGCTGACTCCTATCAGGAACACTTCCACAAAGGTTTGCTACTGTTATCTAGCTGACTCCTGTTGGGAACACTTCCACAAAGGTTTGCTACTGTTATCTAGCTGACTCCTGTTGGGAACACTTCCACAAAGGTTTGCTACTGTTATCTAGCTGATTCCTGTAAGGAGTACTTCCACAAAGGTTTGCTACTGTTATCTAGCTGACTCCTGTAAGGAGTACTTCCACAAAGGTTTGCTACTGTTATCTAGCTGACTCCTATCAGGAACACTTCCACAAAGGTTTGCTACTGTTATCTAGCTGACTCCTGTTGGGAACACTTCCACAAAGGTTTGCTACTGTTATCTAGCTGATTCCTGTAAGGAGTACTTCCACAAAGGTTTGCTACTGTTATCTAGCTGATTCCTGTAAGAAGTACTTCCACAAAGGTTTGCTACTGTTATCTAGCTGATTCCTGTAAGGAGTACTTCCACAAAGGTTTGCTACTGTTATCTAGCTGATTTCTGTAAGGAGTACTTCCACAAAGGTTTGCTAGTTATCTAGCTGACTCCTGTAAGGAGTACTTCCACAAAGGTTTGCTACTGTTATCTAGCTGACTCCTGTTGGGAACACTTCCACAAAGGTTTGTTACTGTTATCTAGCTGACTCCTGTAAGGAGTACTTCCACAAAGGTTTGCTACTGTTAATTAGCTGACTCCTGTTGGGAACACTTCCACAAAGGTTTGCTACTCTTATCTAGCTGACTACTGTTGGGAACACTTCCACAAAGGTTTGCTACTGTTATCTAGCTGACTCCTGTTGCGGAACACTTCCACAAAGGTTTGCTACTGTTATCTAGCTGACTCCTGTTGGGAACACTTCCACAAAGGTATGCTACTATTATCTAGCTGACTCCTGTTGGGAACACTTCCACAAAGGTTTGCTACTGTTATCTAGCTGACTCCTGTTGGGAACACTTCCACAAAGGTTTGCTACTGTTATCTAGCTGACTCCTGTCATGAACACTTCCACAAAGGCTTGCTACTGTTATCTAGCTGACTCCTATCAGGAACACTTCCACAAAGGCTTGCTACTGTTATCTAGCTGACTCCTGTCAGGAACACTTCCACAAAGGTTTGCTACTGTTATCTAGCTGACTCCTGTTGGGAACACTTTCACAAAGGTTTGCTACTGTTATCTAGCTGACTCCTGTTGGGAACAATTCCACAAAGGTTTGCTACTGTTATCTAGCTGACTCCTGTCAGGAACACTTCCACAAAGGCTTGCTACTGTTATGTAGCTGACTCCTATCAGGAACACTTCCACAAAGGCTTGCTACTGTTATCTAGCTGACTCCTGTCAGGAACACTTCCACAAAGGTTTGCTACTGTTATCTAGCTGACTCCTGTCAGGAACACTTCCACAAAGGTTTGCTACTGTTATCTAGCTTACTCCTATCAGGAACACTTCCACAAAGGCTTGCTACTGTTATCTAGCTGACTCCTATCAGGAACACTTCCACAAAGGTTTGCTACTGTTATCTAGCTGACTCCTGTTGGTAACACTTCCTAAAGGTTTGCTACTGCTATCTAGCTGACTCCTGTTGGGAACACTTCCACAAAGGTTTGCTACTGCTATCTAGCTGATTCCTGTTGGGAACACTTCCACAAAGGTTTGCTACTGTTATCTAGCTGACTCCTATCAGGAACACTTCCACAAACGCTTGCTACTGTTATCTAGCTGACTCCTATCAGGAACACTTCCACAAAGGTTTGCTACTGCTATCTAGCTGATTCCTGTTGGGAACACTTCCACAAAGGTTTGCTACTGCTATCTAGCTGATTCCTGTAAGTGGTACTTCTACAAAGGTTTGCTACTGTTATCTAGCTGACTCCTGTTGGGAACACTTCCTAAAGGTTTGCTACTGCTATCTAGCTGATTCCTGTTGGGAACACTTCCACAAAGGTTTGCTACTGCTATCTAGCTGATTCCTGTAAGTGGTACTTCCACAAAGGTTTGCTACTAATATCTAGCTGACTCCTATCAGGAACACTTCCACAAAGGTTTGCTACTGTTATCTAGCTGATTCCTGTTGGGAACACTTCCACAAAGGTTTGCTACTGCTATCTAGCTGATTCCTGTAAGGAGTACTTCCACAAAGGTGTGCTACTGTTATCTAGCTGACTCCTGTCAGGAATACTTCCTCAAAGGCATGCTACTGTTATCTAGCTGACTCCTGTCAGGAATACTTCCTCAAAGGCATGCTACTGTTATCTAGCTGACTCCTGTCAGGAATACTTCCTCAAAGGCATGCTACTGTTATCTAGCTGACTCCTGTCAGGAATACTTCCTCAATGGCATGCTACTGTTATCTAGCTGACTCCTGTCAGGAATACTTCCTCAAAGGCATGCTACTGTTATCTAGCTGACTCCTGTCAGGAATACTTCCTCAAAGGCATGCTACTGTTATCTAGCTGACTCCTGTCAGGAATACTTCCTCAAAGGCATGCTACTGTTATCTAGCTGACTTCTTGTGACTAGTAACATTTGTATACTAATCTGTTGACATGACATCATAGGCTCTAAGATACGATGATAACTATCAGCTGATACGAGCTAGGAATTTAAATGTGTTGCCAGAACACTGTTACACAATACACTTTATACATAAGTTCAATTTGTTTTCTTCAAGTATATATTCATTGTCTAACACATGTGTGTGTAAGTGTGAGAGAGGAGAGGATAGCTGGTCCAGACAAGTGGTAGGATCAATAGGATCATAGCGAATTGAGAAAGGTTAAAAGCATGGAATTGCGCTAAACCAAAAAGAATTGGTAAAAGTATTTCTTTTCGCACAGATTAGATCCATTAGAAATTTCATTAGATGACTGGTCCAAACTAATTGATACACTACGCTTTATATAAGATTTATGTTTTTTTTAAGTATTTTGTATGTTTTTCTTTTTGTTTTTAATATAATGGGTGACTGTGTTTTTTAAGTTTTTCGACAAATTTTTGGTAAAGAAGAAAATCAAGTTTTGTCTTTGTGACTAATTTACTTGCAGAGCGACACTTGATGATGGCGAAAGGGAGTTCTGACTGGGACCTCTCTTATAGATCAACCGTTTGATTATCAAAAGAGCTGAGCCGAAGGCTCTTCGAGCTCTAGGCATGTAAGCCTGATTGAACAACCGTTCTGTCAGGAAGAGATCCAAGTCAATGCCTATGTAAAGCATTGCTATTTCAAATATATCTTGCACTCCAGGCGCATGGACTAGAATGCATGTCCGAAGGCCTAGTATACCGTGAACTTCCGCCATTTTCCTATGCTGTACCAAGCTAACCGTGCAGGACTCGCCATTAGTGTAACGGTCCCTTAAGGAACGGCGCATGGATTATCGACAGGGACGTGGAAGCTCTCTTTCAACTCTGCACCGTGCAATGGGAAAGCTCTCGCCTACCCGTGGACATTCCCACAGGAGTTTTGTTTTGCTATTCATTTAGCCTAATCACTTCCTCAAATAATCGTTTCCACCCGAGTGCCTCGTTGAGGCAGAATAGCGTACGCGGGTATACATCAACCTACATTTCAACTGGTCCCGCTGTTTGACTTTTTTCTAACCTCATTAACCTAAATATGTGCAGCTCTCAACCTTTTGTTATCACTTCACACTGAAGAGTTCATTTAAATGTTGGTCACGTGATCTGACTTGATAAGCTAACAAGAACATCATCATCAAGTTTGTCGTTTAAATTGAGTTCATTTCATATCTTTACAAAAAAATCTTTTGTTCATCTTTAAAGTTTGGAAACCAAATTTATTCAACAGCATGGTACTGCTTTTTGTGAGATTTTTTGTTTTACTAAGCTTATATCAACTCACTCTGTTTGTCTGTCTGGTAAAAAGTTTGTACACTTTTTTTCTCCGACACCCAATCTCGGATCAAGCTGAAATTTTTAAAGTTATTTCTTGTACCTGACAACACAAGAATCCATAAAATAAAAATAACCAATTACTTAATTAACTATTGTGATTAATTAATGTGTTTGATATCTCGAAGAAGGGAAAGAAATAGTACTTGACTGAAGTGACTGTAGCGGTATTAGCTGAATTAGCCCCCTTTTATAGGTCGCCGCTTTAAAGTAATTTTAAAACAAACAATAGATAACTATACAATCTTCTTTTTTTTTATAAGCACCTCACTAGCCAGAGTGGTTAGTATATCGGCTTGAGGAGGTTCTTGCCATGAGTTCGAATTCAGGTCGTGCCTCCCCCCCCCCCTTTTTTTTTAAAAATGCTTTAAAAAAAAAAACGATTATAGTAAAATTCCCCCATATATCCCTTTCTTTCTCTCTTCCCCCTTTATATGTTCCCAACTGGTCCAGACTAGTGATAGGATCACAGCGCATTGAGAAAGCTAAAAGCATGAAATAGCGTAAAACAAAAACAAGTGGTAAAAAATGTTCTAATGGCACAGGTTTATTGTTGTTGGTCTATTACATGACTGACGCAAATTAATGGATGCAACTTGATATGAGCTTTGTTGTTTGTTGTTTTTTTTAATAAAGGATGTTGTTGTTTTTGTTTTGTTAATGGATTTGAAGACAATAAAATTTTTAAATCATAAAACTCCTACATGTCTTCTAGCTTTCAGCACTATGGATCTAGAGCAAAACAAAATATTCGACAGCTCTCTCTAGACCCATCAGTTTCCTACCGCACATGTTTCTACTGTGGTCAGTCCTATTCATGTGTCGATGGATTGTGATCTTTTTAGAACAGTTTAAATAATTGTTTCATTACAATTCCTGTCGATCCAATTTTTATTTGGTCTTGACCTACACCTAATAGAATGTTGTACTGTTATATGTACCCAATACTTGACCTACACCTCCTAGAATGTTGTACTGTTATATGTACCCAATACTTGACCTACACCTCCTAGAATGTTGTACTGTTATATGTACCCAATACTTGACCTACACCTCCTAGAATGTTGTACTGTTATATGTAGCCAATACTTTCATGTCGTGTATTGCTGTACTACTTATGTTTTCAATTCTTCATTGCCCTAGCCTGTTGTCTCTCTACATATACTTAATGCTGTGTTGTCCTATTACATGTATTCAATGTTCCTTTGTCCTAGCCTGTTGTCTCTCTACATATACTCAATGGTCTCTTGCCCTAGCCTGTTGTCTCTCTGCATATACTCAATGGTCTCTTGTCCTAGCGTGTTGTCTCTCTATATATACTCAATGGTCTCTTGTCCTAGCGTGTTGTCTCTCTACATATACTCAATGGTCTCTTGCCCTAGCCTGTTGTCTCTCTACATATACTCAATGGTCTCTTGCCCTAGCCTGTTGTCTCTCTACATATACTCAATGGTCTCTTGTCCTAGCCTGTTGTTTCTCTAAATATACTCAATGGTCTCTTGCCCTAGCCTGTTGTCTCTCTACATATACTCAATGGTCTCTTGCCCTAGCCTGTTGTTTCTCTACATATACTCAATGGTCTCTTGTCCTAGCCTGTTGTCCTATTACATATACTCAATGGTCTCTTGTCCTAGCCTGTTGTCCTATTACATATACTCAATGGTCTCTTGCCCTAGCCTGTTGTCTCTCTACATATACTCAATGGTCTCTTGCCCTAGCCTGTTGTCTCTCTACATATACTCAATGCTGTGTTGTCTCTCTACATATACTCAATGGTCTCTTGCCCTAGCCTGTTGTCTCTCTACATATACTCAATGGTCTCTTGCCCTAGCCTGTTGTTCCTCTACATATACTCAATTGTCTCTTGCCCTAGCCTGTTGTTTCTCTACATATACTCAATGGTCTCTTGTCCTAGCCTGTTGTCTCTCTACATATACTCAATTGTCTCTTGCCCTAGCCTGTTGTTTCTCTACATATAATCAATGGTCTCTTGTCCTAGCCTGTTGTCTCTCTACATATACTCAATGGTCTCTTGCCCTAGCCTGTTGTCTCTCTACATATACTCAATGGTCTCCTGCCCTAGCCTGTTGTTTCTCTACATATACTCAATGGTCTCTTGCCCTAGCCTGTTGTCTCTCTACATATACTCAATGGTCTCTTGTCCTAGCCTGTTGTCTCTCTACATATACTCAATGGTCTCTTGCCCTAGCCTGTTGTCTCTCTACATATACTCAATGGTCTCTTGCCCTAGCCTGTTGTCTCTCTATATATACTCAATGGTCTCTTGCCCTAGCCTGTTGTCTCTCTACATATACTCAATGGTCTCTTGCCCTAGCCTGTTGTCTCTCTACATATACTCAATGCTGTGTTGTCTCTCTACATATACTCAATGGTTTCTTGTCCTAGCCTGTTGTCTCTCTACATATACTCAATGGTCTCTTGCCCTAGCCTGTTGTCTCTCTACATATACTCAATGCTGTGTTGTCTCTCTACATATACTCAATTCTATTGTCCTAGCCTGTTGTCTCTCTACATATACTCAATGGTCTCTTGTCCTAGCCTGTTGTCTCTCTACATATACTCAATGGTCTCTTGTCCTAGCCTGTTGTCTCTCTACATATACTCAATGGTCTCTTGCCCTAGCCTGTTGTCTCTCTACATATACTCAATGGTCTCTTGTCCTATCCTGTTGTCTCTCTACATATACTCAATGGTCTCTTGTCCTAGCCTGTTGTATCTCTACATATACTCAATTGTCTCTTGCCCTAGCCTGTTGTCTCTCTACATATACTCAATGGTCTCTTGTCCTATCCTGTTGTCTCTCTACATATACTCAATGATCTCTTGTCCTAGCCTGTTGTATCTCTACATATACTCAATGGTCTCTTGCCCTAGCCT
The DNA here is from genome assembly GCF_947242115.1 of Biomphalaria glabrata. Taxonomy (NCBI): domain Eukaryota; kingdom Metazoa; phylum Mollusca; class Gastropoda; family Planorbidae; genus Biomphalaria; species Biomphalaria glabrata. The sequence continues at coordinate 20,861,534 of NC_074714.1, read as the reverse complement.
GTTGTCTCTCTACATATACTCAATGGTCTCTTGCCCTAGCCTGTTGTCTCTCTACATATACTCAATGGTCTCTTGTCCTAGCCTGTTGTATCTCTACATATACTCAATGGTCTCTTGCCCTAGCCTGTTGTCTCTCTACATATACTCAATGCTGTGTTGTCCTATTACATGTATTCCTAGGGTGTTTTGCTGTTATTGGTACTTAAAATTTCGTTTTGCCTCGATTTGATGTTCTCTTTTGTGTACTTAAAAATTCTGTGTTCAAGATTTGTTCTTTGTGTTGATGCTTTACAGAAAGGGGTGGAGCAGATGTATGCTGTAGCGCCATTGCCCTGGTGTCCACATCTGACTGAAGTCTCTCCATTGCCTGCTTCCAGCATTAATGTTCATGAAATGTGCAGTACTTGTGGTGACCAGACAGAGAACTGGATCTGTTTAGCTTGTTACACTGTAGGTGGATGTTCTTTTCAATCAATATTTCATGACTTGCTTTTAACTGTTTAAAAATTATATAACTTCTATCACTGGGATATTGAAATTGATTTAAAATGTCTATATGATGTTAAGTATATTTCCAAATATTTTAATCAACATCTTACATGTAGAACATGAATGTTTAGTACAAAAAAACTATTAAAGCTGGACAGCTGCTGATGCTGTGCTTTAAATAAAAGTACTTTTTTCCCCTGTCAACATCATTTAGAGTAATAAAGTAAAGAGGTTTGAGATAAAGGACAGAATGACTTGATAAATATGGGACAGAGAAGGACATGAATGACTTGATAAATATTGGACAGAGAAGGACATGAATGACTTGATAAATATGGGACAGAGAAGGACATGGATGACTAGATAAATATGGGACAGAGAAGGACATGAATGACTAGATAAATATTGGACAGAGAAGGACATGAATGACTAGAAAAATATGGGACAGAGAAGGACATGAATGACTAGATAAATATGGAACAGAGAAGGACAGAATGACTAGATAAATATGGGACAGAGAAGGACATGAATGACTTGATAAATATTGGATAGAGAAGGACAGAATGACTTGATAAATATTGGACAGAGAAGGACATGAATGACTAGATAAATATGGGACAAGGACAGAATGACTAGATAAATATTGGACAGAGAAGGACATGGATGACTTGATAAATATTGGACAGAGATAGATAGAATGACTAGATAAATATGGGACAAGGACAGAATGACTTGATAAATATGGGACAGAGAAGGACATGAATGACTAGATAAATATTGGACAGAGAAGGACATGAATGACTAGATAAATATGGGACAGAGAAGGACAGAATGACTTGATAAATATTGGACAGAGAAGGACATGAATGACTAGATAAATATGGGACAAGGACAGAATGACTAGATAAATATTGGACAGAGATAGATAGAATGACTAGATAAATATGGGACAGAGAAGGACATGAATGACTAGATAAATATGGGACAGAGAAGGACATGGATGACTAGATAAATATGGGACAGAGAAGGACAGAATGAGGAAGCTGAACAAGAAATTGAACATGCAGAAGATGAGACTTTGGTCTGATGGCAAGACAGTCTGTACTTTCTAGCTCTGCCTCTGAGACTTGCTGTTCCATTCATGTTTCATAAAGGTAATTTAAAAAAAAAAAAGACATTGTAATAACACTGGTCTGTTAAAAGTGCGTTCTCTTCCTAAAAGTTTTGCTGCAGTGATTAAAAGTTGGGATTATATTTCATATTTTCACTTTTTTTATACTGAAGACTTCCTTAGTTCCTAGAAAGTACTTCCCCAAAAACTGTATTCTGTATAAACCAGCCTGTGAACATCACTGAGTCCATTGCTATCTAATTTCCAATTTTCATTTCCTTACTTACTCAGGTTGGGTGCAGCAGATTTGTATCTGGACATATGCTGCAACACAAAGAGGAATCAGGCCACAACCTGGCACTCAGTTTCTCTGACCTGAGTGTCTGGTGCTATGCTTGTGATAGTTATGTGGACAATGAGGTATGAGCTGAAAATAGTGGGTTGATGTTTTCACTGGAATGTTTCATTTCATTATCTCTTCTAAACTAATATTATCTTTGAAATAAGATGGTATCATTAGTTTGATGATTATAGCATATGTTGGGTCTGCTGAAGTGTATAGTCACACCTTAAAATAAATTTGAAGCTAGTTGAAAATAAAATTGATGGATTAGTTTTGCATAAGTTATCTTTTACCTGACAGATTATAACTGAAGTGATTTAACTGTAGGTGTCCACTTTGAAAAAAAAAAAGTATATTGTCTTCCTAGACTATGTAAAATTCTGATGTATTAAGAAGATTTTCATCTATTCTAAAATTTTTCAAATAAAATAGACTTTTTTTAGCTTCAGACCATCATTTGAAATATTTTTCAATGATGGAATAAGAAAGAATTTAACATGAAACTTCATTTTCTAGAAGTGTAAAAAGTAATAGAACTTTCCTTTTTGTCCTATGTTATTTATAATGAATGGTACTCTGGCCAATTAGACATGACAAAAACATGCCAACTCTTTGATAGAAATGGTTTCTGGTTGTAAGGTATGTGTGCAGGGTTGTCGTGTGGTCGTCTCCCTGGTACATACCCTGCCCACTGCCATCCCCCATCATGCTGTGGGAGGTTTGGGCTAAGTAGTAAATGATCTTGAACTCTGAAGGAACATTCGAAACATGTCAAACTTTTTATAGAAACAATTTTATATATTGTTGGACATTTATATTTGTTGTGAAAAAATTATTGTAAGACAAAAGTCTCCATGATTTTATATTTTGTTAATGCATGCATTCTGTCATAGGAATGATTAAAATTATCTCTTAACTTCTTTTAATTTTCAAGAATGTTTGTTTTTAATCAACTGCTTTTTTTTATTTTATTTAGGTTCTTTTGCCCATAAAGAGTTCTGCTCACCTGAGCAAGTTTGGGGAAACACTTTGATGGTCAAGACTTTCAGATGCTCTCTATAGTAGCATTTGATTTTCTTTTTCACAGCTCTATTTCTATGTGGTCCTACAGAGTTTCATGATCAGCTATTAGCTCTATTATCAACTTGATTAATTATTTACTGTGTTCCGAGATATCCAGATAACAAATTTGTATTCAGAAGTTCTAACACCAGTATGTTGGGCCCCCCTCCCCACTATTGTTGCCAACCATTTTTAGATTTAATTTTTGATTGTTTTTTTTCTTGTTGAAGAGGAGGCCCAAAAAGTTGTCAATTGTTTGAGTGGATTGCTATAAGAAAAGATACCACAGAATTTTAATCTAAAGAAATGTGAACCCCTGAACTTTATAAATAGAACATTAGCAGTGGTAGAACCATAGTGCTCCTAACACAAGTAGCAAGCAGCTATTTCTATAGCAGTTAGTTAAGTGGTCCTACCAGTATGTTTCTGATGATATTTTTGCAATCTCAGTAATCCCTTAGTTATTTCCCTTGGTAAGATCATTTTTTTCAACATCATGAATGATTGATGGCTTAATGGTCTATGACACACAGGGGATATAACTACCACACCAGCTACCTTCAATTAATTATGAATACTCATTTATTCAGATGTCTCTCTCTTTCTAGAGCTGTATACAAGCCTATTGTTTATGTGAACCTCTTGTATCCGGTGAAAAGTAGAAATATTTTTATAATACTTTCATTGTTTTAATTCACATAGAGATAATAGTTTAGATTTCTTTGTTTTAGTTAATGGTACTTTTGATCTCTTTAAAACATCTTGACATTTCCCCCCCCCCCTCCCCAAGATGAACTAGTCTAAGTGAGTCAGTGTTTTGTGGTATATCTTTTCTTCAAAGTGCATTTATTTTTATTTTTTTGGTTTCAGCTTTAAAACTTTTATGAATGTTAAACAAGATTTTAAAGGTTCTCAATTTGTTTTTTCACAAGGTGATTTTAAGGGATTGCATACAAAATGTTGTGACTTTTCCTATGTCTGTAATAACCTTAGAAAACATTTAAACATTTTCCTTTGGAGGCTCTGGCAAATTTATTTATTTTTTTTTGTTTCTGGAGGACACAAAAAACTTGTTTCAAACTTACACATCTGCAGAACGATGAAATTATTTGAATAGAATTACTTTCATTTACAATATGTAATAGAATTGACTGGATGATAAGGATAAAGGTTTGATAAATTTTATGTGAAAAACTAAAAAGATTTTTATTTTAGATGTAGCAATTATTATGAATTCTGTTACTTCATCACTTTGATCACAATTAGAATATATTAGTTTTGTTTTCTCAGTAGGTTTCATTTAATCATTTCATATGTATCACTATAGTTGTATTTAATCATGTCTTGAATCAACAAGATCGATAAAGATAATATTGAGTGAAACGTGCATTAATCTTGAAATTTAAATGTAAAAAAAAAGGGTGAATAACAATGTATGTGACACATTCTGTGTAGCTGTGAGTCCTACACTTATAATGAATTACTATTCTAAGTAACTGAAGTCAAACTTATCTAGTATAATGTTGCTTATTTTGTTTCCTCTATACATTTCCTAACATTATATCTTTTTGGAAATATTTGTTTGTTTTTTTTTAACAGAAAGTTGAGACCTATTTTAATCATCATAATGTGAATAGAACACCCTCTATCAATTAATTGCTTTGATCATGCCACTGCAAGGCCTTTTGTTGCATGTTGTTGGTTAGAATTGTACAGAGATTTAGTATAAAGTGAGGGTTTTAAAGAAAAGCCTGCAAATATTTGTATTATCATATTTACAGCTGCTAAATAAGCAGTGTCATGAAACTATTAACATTCATAGATATTAGCATATTATATGTGTTTTAATGTTTGTGCTTTTAAAATTAATATTCATTGATGTATTTACTTTTTATAAATTCAACAATAAAGTCGTAAACAGTTTATTTCTTACCATTTGTGTTTCTGAATTGCACACACTTATGGTTATAATCAGTGCTTTTTTTTTTTTGTAAAAAAATAGGCGCTAATACTCAGTAGTTGATTACCTAACTTTTAACTACTAAAAATTATAATATAATATTATTTATATTCATATAAAATTTTTTTAAAAAGTAATAATTTTTTCAAAACAGTGCGTACAATCACAAAAAAAGCCCTGGTTATAATGGAACTATAGGAAAAACAGTCGCCAAATGTTTACATCTAGATATTTATTACAATTAGATTTTTTTTTACTGCAAAATCAATTCCAGAATATCATTTAAAATATTACATTATGATGGGATTTTTAAAAATCTTTATTCTGCATTTATTTATAACTTGCATTTTTTTTTTTTAATTCATCCTTAAGAGGTACTATAAGAAAGTAGTTTCCCTTTATTAATTAACATACATTAAACAATGTAGCTACATTAATACAATAGATTCCAGGTAATTTGATGATTCAAACTAGCATAAATCAAAATTAGTAGTTCTAAGCAGTTTGAGGTCATGAGTTTCTTAAATTCCAAATCTTTTCAAAAGAAAAAATTATGAAAATGAAGCCGGGGAAAAAAAAATCACTCCCCAAAAAAAAAGATTGCATTTAATACAATAATTTGGCAAAGACTTTGTCTCAAATAGAAAGAACATATGCAAGACTTTTAATCAAAAGGGAAGCAATTTTGTCAAACATCTTATTTCCCTTTTTGAAGTGAAATTCAAACACAATTGGAAGGCATCTCATGTTTCCTACTACTTTAAATAAAGCAGATTCTACTGTAACTGAAATACTAACAAGGCACAATATTCTAAGAAATAAAAACATAGTTTGTTTTGCAGTTCAGTGATGAAAACAGACTCTGACTAAATTTCAGGAAAATTTCAATGGCAACATAAATAAGGAGTTTTTTTTTACTATATCAAAAACATAGAATACATAATATATTGAATGCTCTGTTGCACAAATACACAAAAAATTTCGAAGAGGACACTATTGTTACTCAGTAGGAGTTATGTTTTTTTTTTTTTTTTTTTTTTTTTTATTGTTTTTTTTTCACAAAGCCTAGATGTTTGTTATTTGTTTCTTTTTTTAATGGAAATCAGGTTCATCAGGATTTGAATAAATTTTAAGATTCCTATCACTGGCAATTACACAAGCTACAAGATTGTACATTGTTGTAATTAATTTCTACATATTAACAAGAACAGGTTTTCAAAGCTAAATATATTTTGTTTTAACACTCTGTTTACGAGGAATATAGCATACATCCTTTACATTCATACATGTTCATTCGGATGTGTTTCTTTAAAAAAAAAATTCCAAATATTAAATTTCAAATCTGTACAAATAATCTCAAAAAATAAAGCAAAAACTGATGCATACACAGAGAAAAGCTAAAAAAAAATATTTGTGTAAATAATTGTTATAAAAAACAACTGACCCATCAAGTATACATAATAAATCACAATGACCTAAGATGAAAATGTTTGTAAAAATTTTATAATATTAGTTGTATCTCAATAAAAATTAGAATATCAACAAAATTTGTTTCATGATTACAGCAATATGTTGTTTTTTTTGCTGTAAACAAATAATGCCTTAAAGACAAACTCAAGAAATTGTGGAATGACATTTAGAATATTGTATTCATTTGTATTTTATAACATAATCTTGTTTATTGCACTCAATGTCAGGCACTATTTGTTCATAAAATTTTACCTCTACCAAATAAAAAGCAAGGCTATGAAATGCATGTTAGGTGAATAAGTAAACATTGACTAGTATAAATTGTACATTACAATGTTGTTTTATATTTACATAAAATCTTAATTACATCACAGTTTTAGTGTAAGCCTTACTCATGCTGTATCTACTATTTTAAATATCCTGTGATTTAGATGCTGATATAATAATCTGGTGTACAAATGGTCCTTATTTTTAGACTATTTATTGGACCATATGGGGATGCAATCATTAAAGGTGGATTTTATTACTTGAACATGCCCTGTGTTACAAGATTGTTACAGTGCTTGGACATCTCATCCACATTATTTATTTTAACCAAAAATGAAACATTCAAAGCATCTTAAGTGCAAAAGCTTTCATTTTTAAAGTGAGATATTTAATCTCAGTGTTGAGACAATAAAAATTGGTTCATGATTCTACTTTTGAGTTGCCAAATTTTAACTTCAATAATTGTGGATGAGAATTGAAAATGTGGCTACCACCTAGATGTCCTGCAACAGAAGGGAAGGTTACAAAAACACATTTTCAGCAATCATGATCACAAAGCTGTGTCCTATGAAATTTTTAAACTTTTTTCCACTGCTGTTTAGCTATGTGAATTATGTGGAATGTGATTACAAGAATCCCACTGTGCTAGATTTTTTGCTATCAACAGAAATTCAAAACTGTGACTGACTAGAAAATGATATGAACCAAAAAAATAGCTAAATCTATCAAAAAATGACTAATTAACTAAAGTAGCTTAATTATAAAAGAATAAAAGAAAATTAGGTAAATTTCTTTAAATTCTAATTAAAATGTTTTAAGAAATATGTATAAAATATAACATTTTACTTTAATAAAAAAAAAATCATTTAAATACTGCCAAACCTTGAAATAAAAAAACAAAATTAAATGGGCAATTCAAATTGTTTAACTATTTACAGGTCAGCTATATCACTTATGATGGTATTTCAGTGTATGTTTCACTTCTTCTAAACAACAATCTTGAATATATCAAGGTTTGAATTTCTTTTTTACAACAAAGAAATGTTTGAATTTGCTTTTTAAAAGTGATAATGGAGGACAATGTGTGTCAACTAGGAAATTAGGAACTAGACAATTGAAGTAGAATCTTAAAACATTTTTGAAGTAGAGTCAACATGCAAAACAATCTGCCATACAACTCTGAATGTTTACTGGTTAAATAAAAAAACTAAATACATAAATAAGTAGATTGAATAACATATACCTGAATGATTAATTCAAGTACTTTATTCCTAAGTATTGAAGTACTTTGTTCCTAAGTATTTAAGCACTTTATTCCTAAGTATTCAAGCACTTTATTCCAAAGTATTCAAGTACTTTATTCCTAAGTATTCAAGTACTTTATTCCTAAGTATTCAGATACTTTATTCCTAAGTATTCAAGTAGGCTACATTATTTCTAAGTGCAGCAGTTTCCATGACAATAAGAAAATCTGTAGGAAAGCAATGAAATAAAGGGGAAAAAAAAACAGGTTAAAAAAAACTACTTTCAGATAAAAAAGCAGAAAAATGTTGGTCACATTGATGGAAGCTAAACTAACAATTGCACTACATTTTTTTCCACCTAGGTTAAAAAGAAAAACATCTGATACATTAAAACAAGCATATACTCAATAATTTATTATATAAATGTATAAAATTACCACAATAAAAATACCCTTTCATTTCAAATATGAAGGCCTACATAAAAATAATTAGTTTTACATTTACAACGTATAAGCAGAAAGAGAACTTGTAAAGTCTTTACTAGAATATATATAACATGGTTAATACAAAACAAGTATAACATTTGTTTATAAATTACTTTTTTCAAAAATAAATTAAACTGTTAAAATAATACTTTTTTTTATTCTTAAACTAAAACAAATTGCAACAATATTTTAAAAAAAAAAGCAAAGACATCAAAAATAGAATTAAAATAAATACTAAGTTGAGCACCGGCAAAGTTATGGCTATTTTTCTCAACAAGTTTCTTGTTCAAAACAACAGAAAATGATGACACTTTTGACTTCTGCTAGCTTCTTGAAGTCCTCAATAATCCAGATGTCTCATTTACGTCATTGGTAGCTGTTCTAGTTGTAAAAACTGAACAAAATAATAATAATTTTAATAAAGACAGTATTTAAAAGAACTCGCATGACTGCTGTGAAAATGATCTGTATTATTAAGATCTAAAACCAGCCTTCAAAGGAAGCTTGGAAATGTAAGAGATCAATGTTCTTTTAACCAGAACAAATAGCTCATAGACTTATTTGATTGTTGATTGATTCTAGAACAAATAGCTCATAGACTTATTTGATTGTTGATTGATTCATAGAACAAATAGCTCATAGAATTATTTGATTGTTGATTGATTCATAGAACAAATAGCTCATAGACTTATTTGATTGTTGATTGATTCATAAAACAAATAGCTCATAGAATTATTTGATTGTTGATTGATTCATAGAACAAATAGCTCATAGACTTATTTGATTGTTGATTGATTCCTAGAACAAATAGCTCATAGAATTATTTGATTGTTGATTGATTCATAGAACAAATAGCTCATAGACTTATTTGATTGTTGATTGGTTCATAGAACAAATAGATCATAGACTTATTTGATTGTTGATTGATTCATAGAACAAATAGATCATAGACTTATTTGATTGTTGATTGATTCATAGAACAAATAGCTCATAGACTTATTTGATTGTTGATTGATTCATAGAACAAATAGCTCATAGACTTATTTGATTGTTGATTGATTCATAGAACAAATAGCTCATAGACTTATTTGATTGTTGATTGATTCATAGAACAAATAGCTCATAGACTTATTTGATTGTTGATTGATTCATAGAACAAATAGCTCATAGACTTATTTGATTGTTGATTGATTCATAGAACAAATAGCTCATAGACTTATTTGATTGTTGATTGATTCATAGAACAAATAGCTCATAGACTTATTTGATTGTTGATTGATTCATAGAACAAATAGCTCATAGACTTATTTGATTGTTGATTGATTCCTAGAACAAATAGCTCATAGACTTATTTGATTGTTGATTGATTCATAGAACAAATAGCTCATAGACTTATTTGATTGTTGATTGATTCCTAGAACAAATAGCTCATAGAATTATTTGATTGTTGATTGATTCATAGAACAAATAGCTCATAGACTTATTTGATTGTTGATTGGTTCATAGAACAAATAGATCATAGACTTATTTGATTGTTGATTGATTCATAGAACAAATAGATCATAGACTTATTTGATTGTTGATTGATTCATAGAACAAATAGCTCATAGACTTATTTGATTGTTGATTGATTCATAGAACAAATAGCTCATAGACTTATTTGATTGTTGATTGATTCATAGAACAAATAGCTCATAGACTTATTTGATTGTTGATTGATTCATAGAACAAATAGCTCATAGACTTATTTGATTGTTGATTGATTCATAGAACAAATAGCTCATAGACTTATTTGATTGTTGATTGATTCATAGAACAAATAGCTCATAGACTTATTTGATTGTTGATTGATTCATAGAACAAATAGCTCATAGACTTATTTGATTGTTGATTGATTCATAGAACAAATAGCTCATAGACTTATTTGATTGTTGATTGATTCCTAGAACAAATAGCTCATAGACTTATTTGATTGTTGATTGATTCATAGAACAAATAGCTTATACAATCATTTGATTGTTTATTGGTTCCTAGAAAACAGATTTTTTTTATTTTGCCCAGAACACTTTTTATCTGTCCTCTCTCTCTCCTTTTTTACCCCTTGATTTTTTTACACCTTTGACTTGAACTGGAACAACTTGTTCTTAACACCTCACACACACATACACACTTTTGGCTATTATCACTTCCCCTCTCCCTCCATCCTTTTCCCTAAATAAAATACAAAGGTTTAACAGAAAGCGACCAGATCTTTCTTTAGTCTCTGCTAACTTGGAATCTGTCATAACTTATCAAGTACTAGGCGATATTGGCAGTGACCACCTTCCAATATTACTGAATGCCACTCTTTCTAAAATCAACACCAAGGCCACTAAAGAACCACGAAAGTGGTGCTATAGTAAGGCTAATTGGAAAAGATATGAGACAGCTGTCGACAATGCCCTTGAAAAAATCCATTTAGAGTCTAGCTCTGTCGACCTTGTCAAATAACAACAACTATCCTGGGAATGGCTAAAAAGTTTATTCCTCGAACTTACCCTTGTAAAAAATTTAAAAACTTTTGGACGGCTGAAATCAACAAACTTGTTATGGCTTGGAAAGGGCATACCAAAAGAACCCAAACAATCCAACACTCAGGCAGAAATATAACAGACTCAGCCTACTAGTCAAAACGTCTGTTAACAGGGAAAAATGAGAACGTTGGACCAACACCTGTGCAATGTTAGACCTAAGGGATAGCTCTAAGATCTGGAGTCTTCTAAGAAATCTCGAAAATGCTGGGCGTACGAAAACAACAACCCCATTATCTTCACCCAGTGGGGTAACCTTTTCATCAAAGAAGAAAATTGCCACCTCGTTGAACAAATATTTTGCTAAGATCAACAAGGCTGCCAAGAAGTCCCCAATGTCCAAAGCCATTGATAAAGCTCGCAAAGCTGATGAAAAAAAAAGACAGAAAGGAACCACAGACCTAAAGTGGTTGACATGGAAAAAGTGATGAGAGAGCTTGATGCTGGCTCAGCCGGCGAGACACACCCCAAAGGTTAAAAGTTAAAAAGTTGGAATTGAGTTTTGTAGACGATAGATCTACTTATTAAATAAGAAATTTAATAGTAGATCTAGTGTTCGTAGTAAATTTCTAGCTCACAAATCTGATTCATTTATATTTATGAACTTCAGTTGTTTAAAATGTCTCAGTAATATCATTAATTGAATTCTTTGGCCTGGAAATCCAATGTATTGTTGGTACTGCACCTGGTATTAACTTCAATTTTTTTCAAATCCCATTTCCACAGCAATGAAGTTGCTGAAACAGCTTCTCTCAAAATGGTTTGAGCATAAACAGGAATTAGCTAATGCCTTTGTAAAATATTTGCTCTTCAGGCGAATAAATTTTTCCCATTTTCCCTTTAAAACTTCATCTCTTGGAAACAAATGAAAAGAGACACTAATTTCTGTATCAGCATACTTGCTTATCTTTGTGATTGGAACTACTGCAACAAGCTGAAGAACAATATTTAATTTTCTTCAAGTAGAAATAGAGGTTTAGATCTAGAATATTATTTATAAACAATGACCGATTATAAATCAATGTAGAGACTAGATCTAGCTGTGAAGCGTAACAATAAATGCGATCCGATAGGTCTAGATCTAGACTAGAGAGTTTATCGGTTATATAGGTCTAGATCTAAATTTAGCCAGCACCCTTGTGACGTCACGTTTTTAAAAACTAAAAACATCTTGCAGAACCCCGTTTTTTTGGGGGCGTGAAGAATTTTCTGTCTAATTTATTAAATATAAAATTTTCCGAACACTTAAATAAAAAATGATATAATGTTTACTATTACAACTTTTTACGCAGAATTTAAATATGTCAACAACTAAATTTTGAGAAACTATTGGAGTTTCTCTTTAAAAAAAACACCTACCTTTGCTTTTTAAACCTTTGTTAAAGTTTTTATAAACAAACCAGAGTTCTATCATCAACATGGCCCAGACCAGAAGACCAATTGAAACTGACATGAATAGAAAAGCTAAGAGTTTTTACAGAGTAAGATGAATTCATAGACAGTTCAACATAAAATGAAAAATGTTTAACATTGTCTTGAAAGTCTGTTTTAATCTAGAAGTATTATAAGTCTCTGAAACCAGTTTGTTTTTTCAACTGGTATCAACTCAGAAATTAGTACTATTGGTTTAAAATGATAAATTTGTATCTGGTAATCTCTTTTTGGGGGATTTCTTTTCAACTATAAAATAAAATAAATTTTAAAAAACTATGGAATTCACACAGTGAATTTAGACAGGACTGAAAAAGTGATAAATCACTTTTGTTTCACATTTCAAAATATTCCAAGTCAAGTTTCTAACTTTTACGCCAATGCCTCCTTTCTAACTATTTTTTTTTTGTTCTTATCTGTTATCCCTTAAAGAAGGCTCACATTTTATCTTTATCTCCAAAGGAAGATTTTTTAAATGGCTGATTTCCCAGAAGCCAGAATCCTATTTGCTTATAAATGATTTTTTTTTTCTTTTGTGCTATTCTGGACTTCCCTATAAATAAGATAAGCTGTGACTTAGGACCCCACTTTCTTGGCCCAATCCCCCACAATAAAAAAGGTTGCAGTGATATTTCACAATCATTTCAAAGAAAGAGCAGAAGAAAAATTATTTGATGTTAATTATAACATGGGAGTGGCCAGTGGGGGGGGGATTGTAATTCTAAGGAGCCCTTTATCTCTTGTGGTTTAGTGCATTATCAAGACTAAATCCAGTCCAGCTTTATGTTCTCATTATCATGGTGAAGGATTCAAAGAGTTAGTCCAATAAACAAGATGGACTCTAAAGTGGGTTGACCACCTTACACTTGTTCATCTATAAGTTGTTTTTTTGGAGCCAGTGTCTTGTTCAGGCCTCTGGATAAAGCATGATTTATGATTTATTTAATATTCCAGTATAAAGAAGGGCATATTTGGCTGCCAATCATAAGCTCTGAACTTGATTTCTGTAGCAGAATTTCTTTCCCAATTCAAGGATTTAGTAAAGCTGTGCCTAACTTTTTAAAAGAAAGTTTAGACTGTCTGTTTTTTGTACTGGCCACACAACTGTTTTTGTTAACAGACTGACACAGAAACATATGACCATTTACACTGCCATATTTAAAACTCACCAAGTTAACAGTTAAGTTGTAATTTGACTTACCTGCAGCTATGATAGAGTAGACAATTGTATCTGTAGTAGGTACATCCGGGTCTTGTTGTTTGACATATTCCTGGAAAGAGAGACAGACAAAATCAAAAAATCAAAGCCTTTAGTGATGTTTTAATTAATTTTTTTATGAAGTCAATAGCTTAGAAACAATTCAGTCAATATATTTCTTCTGTATAGTTTATTCAATAAGTATTCTCCCAAAATGAAGTGTTTTATATATTTTAATGATACATAGGATTTATAGTAGAGCAGTTATATTAACACACAAAAATGCATTTAGTTATTTATAATCTTACTCCTATAAAACAGTCTGAGAGACAAATTTGGAATTCTTACATCTAACCTTGAAAATACTTACCCGGACAATTTTATAAACATAGTAGCAAGGTTTAATGAATCCTAGGACAGCAAAAGTTATAGCTCCATATTTCAACTCTCTTCTTAACTGCAGAAAGATTTTTAAAAATATACAATTTATGAAACTTTGTGATTAAACAAATCATCTGTCGAAAAGAAATGCAAATATACAGATTTCATCTTGGAAAAAACTACAGATTAAGTATTGACTCATTTGCCATAAATGTTTTGAACATCAGTACTTCTTAGAAAGAACTAGTCCAATGAATGTCAGACCAATCATTTTCCAATTTGTTTTTGTCTAATTCTAGTTAAATAGTCTAAGTGGAGCATTATAATAAATGCTGTTTTACAAGACACATAACCAGGCCAATTTTTCTTTTTTTTCTTTCCTAAATTAATTTGTTCTAAAGCATTTAACTAATCTGAAAGAATACAAAATTGAGTTAGCTAAAACTAAATTATAATTGGCCACTTACTGTTAACCAGCCCAGTAAACACCACATCAAAGAGTATGGGAGTCCAATAGCCAAAGAGACTGTTTCAAGTGTGGATACCTGTGTACCATCTTCAAGTGCAAGGATAACAATACTACTCTATTAAAGAATTAGAAAGAAAATAAAGAGTGCATCCATATTTGTCCATAGTCACAGGAATGGTTTACTTACTAACATATCCAGTTAGTTATAATTAGTTAAGGGGGTGCAGTGGCTGAGTAGTATCACTCTTTGCTTCTGAACTGAGGTGTCTTAGGTTTAAATCTCAGTGAAGACTGGGATTTTGATTTTCTGAATTTTTAGAGCAACCTTGAGTCCAGCCAACTCTAATGAGTACCTGACACATAGTTAAGGAAAAGTAAAGGTGGCTGGTTGTGCTGGCCACATGACACCCTCATTAATAGGCCACAGAAACAGATGCCCCATAGATCACAAGGTCTGAAAGGGGTCCTTTACTTTAACATAATTAGAATTTGATTTGAACCTGTTCGGTCTAGAGGTTCTAAAAGTGCTCCAATTAATTAAATTAATTAATTTAATAAAGGCTAAATATATGTAAATAGTTTAATAAATAAAAAAAGGGTGGGCATTTCCTTTAAATATATTTCTGTTTTTGTAAGAATTATTTTTCTAGTTTTGAGTTTAGATATTTTACTTACAGTTGCTTGTAAATCAAACTTGAGAAGACAGGAAAATATTGCAGCTTGTTCATAGAGTCCTGGAGAAACATAGGTTATAAAAGAATATTTTTTTGCAGAAGCATGGTTAATTCTTAGTTTATTTTCAACATATGTACTAAAAACATCTTTAAGAGCAAATAATTATGCAATGAAGAGATTTGAACTGAGATTCAAACATTTAAATCCTACTGGAATCTAAAACTTTAGGATTTTCCAAAACTCAGAAGGTTATATTAGGTGATAGCAGTTAGTTAAAAAAAAAGGTAGTTGGGAAATTGATTGCTACAATATTGAGGTTTTCCTTGGTCACTACAACAGAAGAAAACTGATTTACTTCTAGACTTCATTAGAAAATCTGATCTAAAAAAAAATTATAAAAATTAACAAGTGGATGTAAAATAGAAAGAAAGTGAATCTTGATTAATTTTAAAATTAGTTAACAGAGCTCTGTATTTCAAATAGATGTTGAAAACACAGCGGCATTCAAAGAAAGCACAGCGGCTAGAAGGAAAGAGACATTCAAAGAAAACACAGCGGCTAGAAGGCAAGAGACATTCAAAGAAAACACAAATCTCTTAGTACATATGGTTACAAGCTCAACTGACCATCAGTGCTCCAGTTCTGTAGTACATCCTCAACCAAAGAGGATGGAAAAAGTAGACAAAGTAAGTACTTGTTTATTTGTTTGTTTTTTCTACCAGTCTCTGATTATGAATTAAATATATTTAGCTATTATAAAAAATTTCACTAAGTTTATATGTTGAAGTAGAAGAAGGTAGACAACTCACTCTGAAGTTCTTTAGATGCTCCAACAATTCTGAATTCCAAGTAGCCAAAGTTTTTGGACACTATGAAAGCTAGAAATATGTTTGGTGGTGCTAACAGACAGGCTAAGATCAATCTGACCTGAAGAATAACATAACATTTTATTTAACTGAAGATCAATGGAATCTTTGAAGAATTTGTCCTGACAAAGTTTCAAGGTATTTAACAAAAGAATCTTATGTATAAACAAGCAATAGATAAAAAATCCTTTTTTAAAAAAACAAAGCTGATCTAAAGGTGAAGAACACTGCCATTAAAACTATACCTACCAATAATGTACAAGTCATTTCCCTAACTAAATATCAAACAAAATAATTAATTACTGATAATTAATTGACTAATTTTTGTCTATTCATTCATGTTTTGTTAGGTACAATAAATAATTGTTTAAAGTATCAACTTGATCGGAGAAAGTGTGAGGGAGAAATAGTGTTAACAAGTATTTATGGGGACTAAACCCAATAAATTTAGCTATTTGTGAATACTTAACTATTAGTTTCCCTTGTTGCTATTAAACAAAATAATAAATTACCAGTAATTAATTGTCTAAGTGGTTACCTTTTGTTTTATTGATTCATGTCTTGTCTATGTCAATGAATAATTTTGTGAAGTTTCAACTTGATCCGATAATAGGTGTGGGAGAAATAACGTGTACACACTTTTTTTTTTACAGACAGACAGGAAGGCAGACAGACAGACAGGCAGACAGACAGAGTGAGTTGATATAAGCTTTGTAAAAAAATGTCCAGTACTAGTTTAACAGTTGTCTGTCGTGATGGGTTGAAGACAAAATATTCCAGGAGGCAGTACAAAGTCACTACCAAAATGGCTGCCATAAAGGCATAAAGCTCAAAGACCCTCTCTCGAAGTACTCCATGCAGAACATAGAAGTAACAGAAGACTGAAAATAAATAGCAAAAAAAATGTATTAGAATAAACTGAGTTTTGCTTTGTCAAAGATATGGTTAGGTCTTTTATTAACTTGAAAGTTGAAAATAATGACTTATTGTTTTAAGACTTCCAGAAAGGTTTAACAACATCATTAGTAATATTTGTTCATAGAACCATTTTGACTTTAACTCAAAATACTAATCACATAACCAGCTTGCCCTACGTTATGCAAGCAACCTAATTATAATCAAGTTTCATTCTCGATACTTATACACTCTTTGTCAATGGGTGAAGCGTGTGAATGGGTTATTGATAATATGTTTAAAAAAATTGAACAGTTGAGAATGTGAGTTAATAGATTGTTGTTGTTTTTTCCAACAAGTTGTCCTACAGTAACCGACAATAAATAATTAGGACTTGTCTTGGCACAGTCTGCAAAAGAGCTTACTGCTCAGCAACACCACAATAAGATATGATAAATCTTTGAAAATCTACTAACTGAAAACTAACCCTGGGTACCATACCCTCCAGGATTGTACTTTGTATGGTAATATAGATGAACAACAAATTAAATACATATGGCTAAGTTTGAGACCACAGGGCAGATTGATCATTACTTTGTCTGAATAAATTTAAATTTCATAATATTCCCAAATAGAATGAGTCAAGAGATAAAGAAGCAACAATAAAAATCAAGCCAGAGCAAGGTATTCCACTGTATAAAGTAAAGGATATATGTGCCCTTGCTTATAACTCTAGTTTATAAATTACAATGTGTTGATTTATATAGACATACAATTTAGGAAAAGATGTTTACTTAAGAAGCTGCATGAGAAGAGAAATTAACTTCTAGTGGCTCTATGAGTAAAAACATGTAAATAGTAAGTGTTGAAAAACAAGCTACTAAATTTCATTTTTAAAAAAGTCCCTAAAAAAATGTTACTACCTGCATTGATAAGGAGCAGCAGAGTGAAAGTGAAGTCTGGAGAATCTGAATCCTCACTTTGTACAACAACTATCATACGGTACAGTGTGAGTCCAATGGCAGTTGTTATATTTATTATAGAAACTATCACAAACAGCCACTCTTTTGGGAAAAGACCAGCAAATGTTTTGGTCTGAAAAAAAATAGAATATTAAATAATTTTTTTTTATTTTACATTGAAATCAGTTCAATGTGTTTTTGTTGTAAAATGCTGTTTAAACTCTAGAATGGCTTTGAACCTTTTATATATACTGAGACAAGGTGCAAATGTTGTATCTGCAACTTGGTGGTGAAGGAAGTACTTATATAACCATTAGTCTTATAGATTTTATATCTATGGGCTCCTCTGAGTCCACCCAGCTCTAATGGATAGCTGACATAAGTTGGGGAAAAGTAAAGGCGGTAGGTCGTTGTGGTGGCCACATGACACCCTCGTTAACCATAGGCCACAAAAACAGATGAACTTTACATCATCTGCCCTATAGACTTACCTAGATACCCCACAAACAGATTTAGATTAAATTAACCTGTACCAACTCTGGACAGTTTTGACTGATGGGGATGAAGGGATGAACTTCTGCTGTACCCTGGGCACAATGAAAATAAATAACAACAAAAAATGTGTTTTAATCCTTTTTAAAAAAACAAAGCTTCTCTAAGGGGAAGAATTCTGCAACTACAACTATGTCTCTCATTAATGTAGAAGTTATTTCTCTACATTGATAGCAAACAAAATAATTACCAAAAATTAGTTGACTAATTGGTTAATTTTTTTTAATGATTCATGTTTTGTTAAGATACAATAAATAACTGTTTATCTTGTCTTATCTTATATAATACAGACGTTACTTCAAAATAGAAGATGATTTTGTCTTACGCGCCATGCATGTTAACCAATGACTTAAATTCTGCAAATTCAGCAGTTTTCCTGGCTGTCTCTGGCAACCCATTCCATGCTCTAATAGCATTAGGGAAGAAGGAGCATTTTTACAAATTTATCCTAGCTTATGGAACAAGGAATGTGTCATTATCTTTGAGTCTTTCTGAGTATTTTATTAAATTTTGTTTTTGTATTTGAAGATTATGATTCAGTGTTTTATGTATTAATTGCTACTTTACTTTTATTTTTGAGTCTTCTCTCCTGAAGGCTTAGTGATTTTACTATTGGTATTACTCTAGTCAAATGTGAATATTGGTTAGTTATGAGTTATGTTTAAAGTTTCAACTTGATCAGAGAATGCGTATGGAAAAAATAATGTGTACAGTTATCTAAGGTGGCAAAGCCTTAAATATTTAGCAAAATCTGTAAATACTCAAGGATCAATTTTCCTTGTTAGAATCAAACAAAACATAATTAATACATAATTTGGTTTTTTGTTGTTGTTTTTTTAATTCAAATTCAGACATTCCATATATGATTATATCATGATATATATGAGTATGAGTGATATTCATTCAGATTCATAAAATTTCATTCAAACATTCTAACAATAATATGTTACTAACATTGTTAATTGTGTTTATTTTATCTAGATCTAGGTGTTTTTTTTTACTTTACTTTAGTTTTTAGTAGATCTAACTTCTAAGTACTGTTTTAGTATTTAATTTACATTTTAAACATTTACATTATTTATGATTATTTAGACAATTTAGTATTTTAAGTAATCTAATCAATTCTAATCTATATCTATATATATTTTTATTCACACTCAGACTCTCACTCAGTCTGAGTCTCTATCTAAAAGTAGACTAGATCTATTAAAGACTATAATAATAATAGATCTCTATTTGTCTCTAGATTACTTTAGATCTAGATCTAGCTAGATCTAGTTAATCATTCTAGTTTGTCTCTAGCTAGTCTAACTGATACTCTATAGTGACACTATGTCAATGTCACTATAGTGTCTATAGTCTATATATATATTATAATATATAGTAATATACTTATATAGATTTACTATGATTTAGATCGTCTACCTTTCCTAAAGCAGTTGTTTTCGTAAACTTCGGGACATCCTTGATTCCATACTTTGAATAATCATTTGAAGCTGACAATTCTTTTTCATTCACTTCATTTTCCTTTTTATCCATTGTTCACCCACTTTTATTCACTCAGCATTACAAAAGGGGCTTTCTGAAAATGTCGACATTTTGTTTATGTCACATGACAATCACAAAGATTTGCCAATTGCGCAGATTTCTGTATGCGCACTGCTTAGAGTGGCTTAGACTAAAGGCCGGATGTAATATATAAGGAGGGCGCAGGCTGAGCTCCACAACTGATGAACATTGCACCTACAGTAGAGATAAAAAAAATTGTATTTTGTAAAATCCTTTTAAAAAAATACAAAGCTTGTCTAAGGAAAAGAGAAATGATAGCGAAGAAGAATAGAAAGAGTTCGACTCTCACATGAACTATCGAATCTCTCAATAATAATCTCAATAGGGCCTAATTTAATTATTCGATATCAAAAAAAAAAAAAAAATTCATTCATGTTATCCCATTTCTACCCGTGGCTCCTCTGGGGCATAAACCACCAACCAGTTTCCTTCAGGCGTCTTGGTCCCGAGTGATTCTCTCCAAATGTCCCGGGCCACTACTTGACGCATCTTAACTTGGCATTTGTTTCTAAATCGCATGATAGAGATGATGTTCTTTAGCCCTATCGGCTTCCAGAGGACTCTATCTTTCACTGACATGCGTAATAAACCTTCCAGCTGGAGGACCATCTTCTCCCAGGTACCTAACTTCTGTTGTTGATTTACTGTTTGTTGTTTTGTTTTTCTACAGGGTAGGATATAATAGCTAGTCCTACGCCCAATCCTTAAAATTCTTTCTAATCCGGGCTTGGGACCATGGGCGTAGCCAGGATTTTTTTTCGGGGAGGGTTTTGGGGGGGGGGGAATCCACCACCCCCCGCGAAAAAAAATTATATATATATATATATATATGTGTGTGTGTGTGTGTGTGTGTACATAATTAATCTTTATTACATTCTGACCCTTTCGCAAGACGTTTATTGTTTATTGTAGACTCCCAGCCCTTGCTAGCAAGGGGGTCAGGGGGAGTTCGCAGCGCTCCCCCAGCGCGGGGCGAAGCCCCGCCGCCGAGTATTATTTCTGGTATTGAAAGCCAACAAAATGCATATCCTGAGGTATCTACAGTGCACTATCTTGCTATTAAAAAGTTTTATTTCAAAAACCTAGTGTACTATTCTTACTGACTTAAACCCTCTCGCGCCGTTCGGCGCATTTTCCGGCAAGCTGTTTCCGCAACTCTTATTTTGCGTAATTCATTTTGTCGGAAAACATGTCCCGCAAAACCTCATGCGACGCTCTGTCACAACCTTACTAAGGATTCGACTCCCAGTTCGGCATATGATTTCTTTGATTTAGACCCGATCTCTATGACTGACTTCTAAAATCTGTCTTAGCCATCTTTGTTGAGACACATTTAATGATTTTCAATTTCGGCAGAAGACTATTCACACTTAATTAATGGAGCCCAAGCCACTGGTAGAAATTTGTAACCTTTCTTGACTACGCTCTTGGAATTACATGCCTGTATTTCGCTTTAGATTTTATATCGAAAAGGAAAGTTTTTTTCGTCAAATCATCTGTTGAGGGGTTTTAAACTAAAAAATCTCTGTTTTTTTTGTTTGTTTTGTTTTTAATTCAAAACCTCATTTAGCTACGATCATAGAATTTGGTGACTGTAGTTTGCTTTAAAATAATATTGAAGAGAGAGGTTTTCAACTCTAAACGCTCTGTAAGGGAATTTTAAACTCAAAACCATCTGGAGGGGTTTTAAACTTTAAAGAAAAAGCCATCTGGAGGAGGGGGATTTAAACTCAAAACCCCTTTGGCTACGCTCATAGATTTTATAGTGTGTAATTTGCTTTTTTTTATATTGAAAAGGTACTTTTTAGCTTCAAACCCCAACTGGAGGGGGGGGGGGGGTTAAACTCAAAACCCCTTTGGCTACGCTCATAGAATTTTGAGTGTGTAATTTGCTTTTTTTTTTTTTATTGAAGATGGGGTTATCGTAAATTTTGGATGGGGTTTTAAAATCAAAATCTTCCTCATCTGTGCTGTTGGAATTTGGGGATTGTTGTTTGCATTTTTTTTTGTTTTGTTTTATAGAAGAGGGGTATTTAACTGCAAAAACCTCTGGTAGGGGGTTTAAAATTCAAAAACCCCTGTAGGGGGTTTTAAACTCAAAGCCCCCCTGGTAGAGGGATTTGTATCTCAAAACCCCCTGATAGGGGTTTTTAAAATCTCAAAACCCCCTGGTAGGGGGATTTAAACTTAAAAAAACCCTGGTAAAGGGGTTTTAACTCAAAACTGCCTCGGCTGTGCTGTGGTAAGTGATGATTTAGTATTAAAATCTCACCTAAAATAAACAAAATGAAAGCAAAAATCAGTCACTTAATTCCGCCCCCCCCCTGCGGGGGGGGGGATTTCATTTCGGGGGGGTTTGAACCCCAAGAACCCCCCCCCCTGGCTACGCCCATGCTTGGGACCGTCCTATGGTGAAGTTAAATTAATTAATTACTAATAATTAATTGACAAATCGGTTATTTTTTTGTTAGTAGATTCATGTTTTGTTAGGTACAATAAATAATTGTTTTAAATTTCAACTTGATCTGAGAGAGTTAAGGTGTTGGAGAAAAAACGTGTTCAATTATCTAAGGGGTGAAAAAAAAACTACATATTTAGCCGTATCTGTGATTAATAAAGGATTAATTTCCATCGTTGGTATCAAACAAAATAATTAATTAGCAATGATAACAAAATTTTTCCCCACATTTTTACCGACAACAAATCTTACGGTTGGCAACACTGTTGCGAGAAGTGTCTATTTGCGTGGGTCTCTTTCAGAGGTTCTTAAACTTTCTTGATCCGGCGACTCCTTTAACATAGTCAAAAGTTGCCCACGGACAGGGCCGCCGCGAAGGTTGTGGCCGCCTGCGTGCGAAATTAAAAAATTCCGCCCCCCCCCCCTTTTTTTTGTGGAAAAAAAATTCATTAAGACTGAGCAGGATACTATATTTAAAGCACTCTTTGATTTAAATCTATTTTTCTACCATTCCTTTTTCTTTTCATATTCGCATCGTTATCGTATCCCCATTCCCTCTAAGATGTTTTATTTTCAATTTTAATTTTGCATTTTTTTAAAGAATGTAATGAAAAAGAAAGGAAACTATGTTTTAATTATAACACACTTTTTAGTTTTTTTGTTTTTTTTTTTATTATTTATATTTTTAATACTAATCCAAATTTAGGTAGGCTAATGAAATTTCACTAAAATGTGTCAGTTTCACAGACCTAGATCTAAATATAATAGGCTTATGATCAGTTTTTGTTTTCCGAAATAGCGTTGCTTACATAAATTGTAAGCGTTGTAAAAGTTTCTTCATGGAGATAGAATTGAAGATGCGGCAGGTTTTCGCTCTCAAGTCGGCAAAGGGTTTGATTCCGGGTGAGACTCGGCGCTAAGCGTCTTTTGGCCTTCTTCTCTTAGTAAGAAGAGAGAATGTTTAAAAGGCTAACATTGATGTGTTTTCTTTCAGAACGCACTAGTCATCCTAATAGAAAAAAAAGTCGAGTGCCATATTAATAATAAAGAGGCAGCCCTGACCAATAGTATTATGCGAGCGACATTCTAGGTAGGAATACATGTTGCGCATGTATGCCTGTAACGGGCGTGAGCTTTTTAATAAATATTCTTCGTGGTAAGACGTCTCTGTCGCCGACGTCTTTTGTCACACAAAAGTCGTCACTATTAGAAAGTGCAATAGGCGGAAGAAATTCGTCTGAGACAAAAAAAAATCCAGAACAATCACACTAGCGGAGACGTTTTAAAATGTTTTCTTGAAAACGTTTTGACCCATATTGTTTCACAAGCGTTTCGCAAAAAGCGGTCTACATTTAAAACGATCTTATTAGAAAATAAAACGCCGTCTCCTACTTAAGAGATTTTAATTTCTGAACATGTAATTTTACTAATATTCAAATAAATTACACTGAAAATTAAAAAAAATTTCGCCGCCCCCTTTCCTTGTTGTTATATATATATATAGTTGGTCGTTGACTTGTCGCTACAAACAGCTAGTACAACTAAACCAATGAAGGCGTTTTATATTTATACTAAATAAGCTTTAAATAACTTGAACAAACGTATTATGTGAACGAAATATCAATATAATTGTTATTACAATTTTCACAGATTTACTTTGAGGTAGAGATATTAATGAAATTTACTGATATTTAAACGAAATCTAGCTCACCCAAAAATAACGTCTATATTCTTTCATGTCTCAAGATTGTCTGAAGTTAACATTTGCATCATTTTCAATGCCTAACCACCAATCAATCGCTTAACCTCTTTTTACCGCCACCTAGGAAACATACACACTCTATAACACCTCTTTTTGTCAGGAAGTTGCGCCCCCCCCCCCAATTCGAGATACAACGTGACAATGTTTTAAAATTGACTTTCTAATTACTAGATCTACCTACAGGGCGGGCTATTCAACTCGAAACAATTATTGCAAACAATCCGCGAAAATTAAAGGTCAGGAAAGAGTCGGCGCTTATGGGAAAACCCGTTGGAAACCCTCGCACGTCGCTTTTTTTCTTCTTCTAAGTTTCCAAAATAACTTCTTTTTGTAGAAATATCCTCTTCCCCCCTCCCCCCCCCCAGTTTTTAAAGGATAATGGAAATCATTAGAATTTAAATAAAATATTTAACTTTTTTTTTTATTCTTAACCCAAAATATTAAAGAAAAATTATTCTTGGGAATGATTTGGCCTCCCCTTACATTCGGCCGCCTGTGTGCAATGCACACGTTGCACAATAGGTATAATAGCGGAGGCCCTGCCCACGGACCCATGGGCGAAGCCATATATATATATTGAGTGTGTAATTTGTTTTTTTTATACATATTGAAGAGAGGGTTTTTAGCTTCAAACCCCGCAGGAGGGGGTTTTAAACTCAAAACCCTCTGGATGGAGTTTAATTTAACTAAGCCCTCTTGGCTACTTTCATAGAATCTGTTGACTGATGTATGCTTTAGTCTTATATTGAATAGGAGTTTTTATTGTAAAAAACCCTTGGCTATAATGCTCTTGGTATTCGTGGATTTTCGCTTGTATTATTTTTTATATATATAAGAGATACGTGGGTTGAATCGCAAACCCACCTGGAAGCTCAAAACTCAAAAGCCCCTTTGGTTGAGCTGGGGCAAGTGATGATTTTATATTAAAATCTCACCTAAAATAAACAAAATCAAAACAAAAGATGTCAAAAACTCCATCCCCCCTTTCGGATTTACCCCCCCCCCCCACCAACCTCAAACCCCCGCAAAAAAAAAAATCCTTGCAAGGACCCCTACACAAATGTAAAGTAGGTCTGATGGCTTGGATAGATCTAAATATAATGACATTTTAAGAGTGTATGTCTACTTAGATTATGTGCGGCTCAATGTTTGTAAATAGAGAGCAACCGCAAAGCTCGTCGAGCTCAAATTTCTCAGTCATTGATTTGTTTCATTTGTCGAGATTCATTTCAGCACTAAATCCACGTTCTACCAAATAAGAAGATAAGAAAGTAGTCAACAACTTCTGTAGGCCTACATTGACCCATAATGTAGGATGTAAAATTGGAATTTGTTATTGAAACAAGAATATGTGGTATCCTTGTTTAAACATTGGTTCTATGTTCCTCGTTCTTTTTTAAGTTTTGTTGTTGTTGTTTTTTGTTTTTTTCTAATGTGGTGGGTTTAGCACAAAAGAATATAAAAGGACAAAGGCTGGTTTTAAATTCCGCCTGTCCATGCCCTATTTGGCTGACTGGTTGTGAAAAATGGATTTACTATTGCAAACGGATTGAACACCAACCGTATGTTGTGGTGACTGCACTATATAAGTGTTCAGTCTCCAGAGCCGCCTAGGGCCTCCAAAAGATGGGGGCCTCACACAGGACTAAAAAAAAAATTTGTGAAAAAATTGCGAAACGTAGATCATATCTCAAACATAGCAGAGCACCATGACTATGTTTACTAGACAGATTCTAGACCTAGTACGGAAATTGTGATATGTGAATTTCCGTTATTTGTCGATTTAGATATAACCAGTCTTAAGTCTTAATTAGGCCTTCATTGAAAACCATTGGCTTTTGCTCTAAGATAAATCTATGTTTACAATGATTATAATCAACTCACTCGAATCTGTTTAACACAAAGTTTAACACAAAGTTTAAACATGTGGATGCATATAGGCTATGGATTTATGCCCCTTAAATTTTGTCACGTTTTGTCTTCCGCTTCCCGTTCTCGGATCATGTTGAAATTCATCGAAATTGTTTTTAATCGACGACAATAGTAATCAATTAAGTAATCAATTAGCAGTAATTAAATAATTTTGTTACATAGAGCAGATAGAGAGACAAAACCTGCCATCTTGAAATTAATGGCAGTATGTAGCGGTTCTTTCTTTAAATAATTTTTTAAAAGAGTATTTTGCCAGTAGTCTACCCTGATTTAATGAAGTCTGAAAAACTATTTCAAATACTCGTGCTAATTTTCTTTGAGAAACCTCACTGGATTTCCACCAAGTCCATATGATTTCAATTAGATGAGCATTCAATCATAGTTGTAAGGCTCATACTGAACCATGTTCTATTAGAACAAACAGTTTATTGAAAACCTATGAATAACAACGTCAGCGGCGCTTACATGGAAAAGGCTGAGAACCGCTAATTAATAGGTCCAGCTGGTTCATAAGGTCAATATGATCATGTTCTGATTACTAAAAATTGACTATTGTAATATTAAACATAAACGTCGACATAGCAGCTCGTCTTTTCTCAACAAGTTCCTTTGTGAGCTTTCTGAGTTATTTTAGTAGGATTCCTTGATAACTAACTGCCCGTCATGGAGTATGGGCCGCCAGCAATAGATCTCCATAGTCCTATGTCTTGGGCCATCCATACCATCTTGTTTCATGTTTGACGTAACTTTACTGATTTCCTGGTCGCTTGAATGATATTCGGCTTCCTTTCGGCTATCACCCCTTTCTTTCATGATTCTTTAGATAGAAGAACCTTTTGCTCACAGGACACATTTTTCAGTTTTCTTTTGTCGGCTCTCTGTAGCTATTTAGTTTCCAGTGTGGGGTCGCTAGCCCTACGTTAAGCCCTCCTTTTTTATCCTGACTTGGGACAGGCATAGTGGCTTTAAATGATGTCTTTGGTTGGTTCATATTCCTTAATTGAAAGTCTTGAATGCTGATAATAAGGTCTTTAGAAATAAAAGTCTTAAGGATCCCTGGGAGTTCTGTTGTTGTTTTCAAAAAGAAAAACTTGGTCGCTAAAGTTGTTGACTATCACGAGTTTGTCTTATCAGTGAACACAAAGTCATTTTTTGACTTGCATTGTAAGATAACATACACGTTGTATTTTTAAAAGGAAATGATTAACCTTGATTTCTACATCGAATACAATTTACTTTAGCAATAGCCCACAATATAAACATAATTTTAGAACATTGAAAAATTATATAGTTCTGTTAATTGTTAAATTTACCTGATTGTGTGAAATAATTATTTGGGTGTATTTGAGATATTCAAAGCAAAGTGTATCTATTGTAATTTTGGGCACTTTTTTAAAACTCTGAGATCCAGTGTTCTTTTTTTTTTAAACTCTTTCATTTAAATAATTTTTAAATATGTTAATTTCGTCAAATCACTGACTTTCGTATTAATAGAATTTGCTTCAAGTTTTGTTTATAGCTATATAGATTTTCTATTTGAAACTAACACAAATTAAGTATGATCCTAACTTTCATTTGTTTTGCTTTAATTGGAGTACTATGTCAGACTACAGAAAGTCGTCGTAAGTGAGAGTTTTGCGTCATATTAAAACATTTTACTATTAAAACATTCTATTTTGAGTTATAACTATATATCCTTTTTCTTATATATTGTTGTTCCATTTTTACAGAAACTGATTTGAACTTATGTGTATGCTCTGTTAATACCCGAACATGTACTAATTTTTTATTAGAATGATAGATCAAACTTATAGAAACTTTCATCAATGAGATATAGAACAAGGGTTAACCATTTATATATATTGTTATGACTTTGCCATGCGCACCGCCATACAGGATAGTGCAGAAAGAGGGTGCGCACTGTCTGTGACTAGTCAAGTCGGATGTTGACATAAGAGACTAACGATTTCCGCCCAAGTAGAAAGCCAATATGGAGATGCTGTACTCAAGGCAGATGCCCTTTGTGTTTGTCATGTCTCTATGTAAATAAACGTCTATGTCCTCGTTGAGTTGCCTCACTTAAGTTATTACAATTGGTCTCAGAAGTGGGATTTATAGGCAACTCAACGAGAGGATGTAGGATTAGATCTCTATGGCATCGCTGAAGCTATTACATCAGCTCTGAATTAAAGAGCTAAGAGAAGAGCTTCGAGACCGAGGTTTAAAACCTGTCGGTAGCAGGGAAACGCTCACGGCTCGTCTGCGGCAAGCTCTGATCGATGAAGAGGAAGATCCGGAGACCTATCAATTTGAAATTGAGCCTGGGATTGTTGATGTAATGGGCAAGATCCAAGACTGTGGGGATGCATTTAAGGAACAATTGAACATGATTAGGAATAAGATGAGGAGCATGATGTGGAACAAAGTAGATGAAAGTGTGTTGCCAGTAGAAGGCCAAATAGACCAAAGTGATAACATTGTGTCGCAAGCAAAAGGAGGAATAAACTCGTTAGGGAAGGAGCAGTTGCCTGGTCAGGACTGTGGCTGCACAAACAGTGGTGATGGAGGCGCTGGGGATTGGAGCGCTGTCTGTGACTGTGTTGTGGACAAGTCTGTCGGGGATGACTTTCAGGGCGAGAAACGTGACGACGATTGCTTCGACGATCTGAACGGTATGTTTCAAATCGAAAGGAAAGAAACAAATGAAGAAACAAGAGAAGTCTGTTATGTGCCTGAAGTGTTTGTTCCTGTTGCACCTGTTACCAGTATCTCGGTGAGCCGGACAGATCAAGACAACGTTGGGTCTGCGTCCAAGCTTTCTGCTGTGGACCTTAAAGACCTCTGTTTATCTGTCAGTACCTTTGGCGAGAATTCAAGCCATGAAAGCCTGAAGACCGTTTCTGATTCCTTGCCTTGGATGTCGTAGGGCGAAATTACGAATACGGGCCCCAACAATGGCCGAGACAGAAACAACGAATTGGACTTTGGCAGCTGCATAAGAAAGAACTCGATGCTAGGCAGCTGCATCCAGGCGATTGACTTGAACTGTATATGCGGCGTCCTGCGGGGACAGTGCCCATGCCAAGAAACCCAGCTACAAGATCTAAACTTGACAGAAATGTGTACTTCTGCCCACATCAGTGAGAGTGACTTGAACGGTTGTGAATTAATTCCAGCGAAACCTGATGTAGCGGTGGATGAACATTACAAGGATGCTTTATGGGCATACCTTACAGATGAGGCTGAGAAAGACTATGTGCCTGAAACCATGGCTACCAGTGGGCCTACAACTGTGTCACGAGACATCCATGGAAAAGGTCCGCTGACTCAGCGTCTTGGAACAACAACCCTGGAATCTACAGTGATCGCCACAACCTCCATTTGTGTTAAGTGGCTGGCATCAGAGACTACCGTCATTAAGTCGAAGCAGCGACCACGATATCGTCTTAAGCATAGACGGGCCAACTGGAAGAAGAGAAAGCAGCGACCACGATATCGTCTTAAGCATAGACGGGCCAACTGGAAGAAGAGAAAGCGACGACCACGATATCGTCTCAAGCATAGACTGGCCAACTGGAAGAAGAGAAAGCGACGACCACGATATCGTCTCAAGCATAGACTGGCCAACTGGAAGAAGAGAAAGCGACGGCCGCGGAAAACTGTGCAGATGGCTTTGTGGGCAACAGACACCCTACCGTCTGTGGTTCCCACTGATCGACTCCACCTGAACTGTCAAACCTCAGCTGCAGTGTTTCTTTTCGGGACGAAAAGTGCTAAGACGGGGGCAATGTTATGACTTTGCCATGCGCACCGCCATTCAGGATAGTTGTCAAGACTCATTTTCTCTCTAATATATGTATGTGTCATGCTAAATGTACCCAAGTCCTGGACAATACCATAATGACACGTACAATGACAAAATAAGATTCGGAATGCCACTTTACCGACATATAACATGTTTAATTACATTATTTTCACTATAATACAGAAAAATAGTTAGAGTCTACACTTAGACTATATATATCCAAAAAAGTCCAACTGTCCTGGACTAGGAACAAAAACACACTGCCTTATCATGAGTTACATTGTGTTTTACAAAACATCTCACCAAATAAAAACAACCCAAAACAATAACAGTTTTGAAATCAACCACCTGAATTGCCCCCCTTCTCCTCTACAGTAAACAGGAGACCCAGGCTGACCAGAACTCAGTCCTGACAATAGTGCAAAAAGAGGGTGCGCACTGTCTGTGACTAGACAAGTCGGATGTTGACATAAGAGACTAACGATTTCCGCCCAAGTAGAGAGCCAATATGGAGATGCTGTACTCAAGGCAGATGCCCTTTGTGTTTGTCATGTCTCTATGTAAATAAACGTCTATGTCCTCGTTGAGTTGTCTCACTTAAGTTATTACAATATATATATATATATATATATATATATATATATATATATATATATATATATATCTGTGGCATTTTACGTCTCGAGAGACGATCTTTTCCCTTTGCAACTTCTTGTGTGACTAAAGAGGCCAATCCTTGATACACAGCTGCGATCGCATGTTGGACATATATAATCTTGGGCATAATATAATATATATATATATATATGTAGCGGAGGGGGGAGAATTATTTTGTGTCTCTTACATTACAAAAAAAAGTAAATAAATGGCGAAGTTATAGACTCAGTGTTCATCCATTTATTTTTTATATTATGATGCTACTTTTTCTCCACAGCTGACTACTGCACTATGCTCCCAGACGGAGGTCCGTGCGAGGCCTACATGCCCAGTTATTATTTTGACGTCTCTTCTAACTCGTGCAAGCAGTTTGTTTTTGGTGGTTGCCTTGGAAACCCAAACAGGTTTTCAAACGAGGCTCTATGCTTGCAGACGTGTCAATAACAAATCTAAAGA
The DNA here is from genome assembly GCF_947242115.1 of Biomphalaria glabrata. Taxonomy (NCBI): domain Eukaryota; kingdom Metazoa; phylum Mollusca; class Gastropoda; family Planorbidae; genus Biomphalaria; species Biomphalaria glabrata. Next base: position 20,830,466 of record NC_074714.1, on the reverse strand, counting down.
ACCGATTGACAGCGTACAAATGATACATTCGTGATACACATTCCATTTTTAATCCCAGACATCAATAAAAGTAGCTACTAGGAAAAAAAAGGTCTCCTTTCAGACCTTGTGGTCTATAGGGCAGATGATGCAAGGAAAGTAGCTACTAAACACAGTTAATTTTTCTTTATTGTTTGTTGTTACTTGTTTAACATTGTTTGTTGTTTGTTACTTGTTTAACATTGTTTGTATGGGTGGATGTTTTGTGTGTTAGTAGGCCTATAAGGAAAAACCAATAAGGTTGTAAGTATATAACTGTTTATGAATGTATATAGTTTTAGATAAGACCTATTGACGATGTTCATGTTTAAATCTCACACCAGATAACACTCTTTTGTAATGCTATGATATCAGGTAGGAGTGTTCAAGGCTAAATTTAAAGTCTAATTTATTTATTTAAATTACTGCACTTACCAAAGAGCTATTTATTAATATAGAAGATTTTCATAAGCTATAAATAGTTAGGTATTTGGTGTATCCGGTGTACAGAATACAAGCCGTGCTGCTAAGCTGTATATTTTAAAGGGTACACGATAACCTATGTACAGTTTTTAGCACTGTAGAGTCTAATTTCATTTGCAATTTTTATTATTAAGTTGGCAATAATGATTTAATACATAGTCCTTGACACTGTTAAGTTTACTATTTTTCAGAATCTCCTGAAAATTTCCCCCAATCTTTCTTTTTTTTTTCGTTTATCATTTTCTTACATTACATCGCCCAAAATTCACCTTATCGACGTTTCTTCTTTTCCTATGATTAAGCTTAAAGAATGTAGATCGGCCAAAAAGCAACAAAAAAAAAATGCAAAAACTAAATAACGAGATAAATAGCTGAATGTATAATGCATCAGGAAAATTCACAACAGATTACAATCTCACAAAGTAATAAAACTGGGAAATGAGAAAACGGCAATAAAGATGAGTGTAACATACTGGTATTACAATGAGCTCACAACTCGCCCATGGCCAGTGGAGAATCTACACAGGTGTTGCACTGTTGACAAAGAGTCAGCCATGCTAACTAAACAAGCCGCCAAAGGTGACAGGTGAAGGTGAAACAAAACAAACTTCAGTAGATATAAAATAACAAAACGCTCGAGAGTACGTCTGATACATGCGTGTGTTACATGCGCAGTTACATTGCATGTTTATCGTTGCGTCTAGGTAGGAACCAAATTTTTTTCTTTTGAAATTTATTTTAAAAAGAACAAAAAATCATGTAATAAAACTTACTTTTGTGTGTGTGTTTAGCAACGCTATTTGATTTCATTTTAAGTTTAAAATTTAATAGTATGAATTGCTTTGTATAAAGAGTTGATTCTGTTTCTCTCTCACACACACTCTTTCAATCTCTCTCTCTCTCTCACTCAGTCTAATTTCCCCACCTTTACAGTTTAGCTATTTTAATTTTCCAAATGTAAAGATTTTTTGTTTAAAAACCTATACTCTTTTTTAAGATAATTGAAGTTTACACAGTTAAATAAAGAATTTTAAAAGAAAGAATTACTGTATTCCATATGTAGCGTCTAAAGGTTTTGCTATCAATCTGAGAATCTATCTTTACAACATGTTTTACAATTAGGTAGGTACGCAGGTAAATGTTTTGTAATTCTTTGTAATTCTTCCGTAATAATAAATGCTTCGATCTAGTGGTAAAAAAACAATAGGAAGAAACGGGAAATTTCTTTGTAGGCGGGAATTAATCTGTGAAATTTTTAAATCTTGTTAACGAAAGACGTTCATTAATATTTTTGACGTGGGAGTAGTTTACTTCATTAAAAAAATATTAATTTAAAAATAGAGAAACTGTAATTAGTGAATACTTTCGAAGTTTGACACAATTTACTGAGTTGTCTCCCCTTGACACCCTACCGCGCCTTCTGAAGAAGACAAATATGCCAAATGTAGTCGGACCGATCCTCGTCACTTGTCTGTGTTTCTTCCTTGACCTCACCAGTTCTTATCGTCTTGTCTGATCTACTCGTTTCTGCTACTTTGATAGGATTGTAAGTTTGTATTTTGATTACGCTATACTAATTAATTAGAAACTAACGACTAGCGAGACATATGGCCCGGAGACACTTTCAAGGTAAATAACTAGGTACTTGATCTCAGTATCACGTGATTAAACAATTCTCTAGACATACGATTGGATAGTGTGTCCATTGATTCAAGTCTAGAATTGGAAATTTGTAAGAACTACTCAATACCTGCGTCTAAGCAACAATATACAAGAACATTTCTAATAGCCTCGTTTTGAAAAAAGAGAGAAGATTATTGAGACCCTATCTAAAGAGAAAAACATACAATCCCTTGACCATCAATGAATCAAAGTAAAATGGCTGCTAGAGTACAATGGCTAGAGTACAATGGCTGCTAGAGTACAATGGCTAGAGTACAATGGCTGCTAGAGTACAATGGCTAGAGTACAATGGCTGCTAGAGTACAATGGCTAGAGTACAATGGCTGCTAGAGTACAATGGCTAGAGTACAATGGCTGCTAGAGTACAATGGGTAGAGTACAATGGCTGCTAGAGTACAATGATCCATTCCCAACATCTTCTGAGGATTTTGTTGTTGACAATACATGAAACTTTTGCAACTAGGTTATAGGGTCATTGGTGGAATTCATCATTTCGTAATGAGCTAATATGATCACATTTTAACTTTCATAGTTTTGTTATGAGCTCATATGTTGACATTCTAACTTTCATATGGCTTTATCTGACCTATCTGGTTTTCAAAATGATATCACTCTCTAGTTCTAGTATGCTACCATACAAACATGTTTTGACCAATACAATTGATTAAGAAAGATGCCAATAGAAAGTAAGTTGCTGTAGCACTAACAAATTATCAGCTCCAAGTAAGTGGGTTACTGTGCTACTGGGTTACTGTGCTCGTTCATCTGAAGTATTCAAAGTGTTTCTAACTCCAACCTGTCAACTCTCTGTTTATTAAGTCTTATCGTATTTCATATTGCTGAGTCACATGACTGAATGTTTGGACAGGAAAAAAGTCTCAAACTTTCTTACTATGTGAGCTTCATAATCAGTGGCGTAGCAAGGAATTTGGGGGCCCGGGGGGCTTGGCCTCTTTAGGGGCCCTGACCTCTTTAGGAGCCCCTGCATTTTAACATTCGACATGAGATAATGTTTTTAATAAATATATAAAACTAATGTGTGGAATACTCAGAAAGATACAAAGAAAAAGGCATATTCCTCGTTCCATATACTAATAAAAAATGTGTACAAATGCTCCTTCTTCCCTAGTGCTATTACAGCATGGAATGGGTTGACTGAGCCAGTCAGGAGAACCAATGACTTGGCAGAATATAAGTCATTTGTTATCATGTATGACTAAATGCATGACGCTTAGGACATACTCATCTTTTTTGAAGTAACGTCTGTATTTTATAAGAAAACAAAATACATGCAACATGGTCACTACTTCTTTACATACAAACATAAATAACAAGATAACATGGCATTGGCTTAATATTTTATCTTTGAAAAGTTCGGACACTCATTTGGGGTCCCTTAAGTGAGGACCCAAGGTATTTTCACATTTTGACCCCCCCCCCTTTCCCACACCTTAGCTACGCCACTGTTCATAATAGCACGGGTCCATGGGTCGGCTAGAACGTAAAAACGTAATAGCGTCAAGTTAAATGCCCATGTTTTATACTGTACTTTCTAGATTGTAAACTTATCATTTAGATTTACTGAAACACCAACAACCCAAGATGCTCGCCCCTTTCATCGCTCTTATCATTCTACAAGTTCTTGCCCCCTTGGCACACTCAAGGCGTAAGTATTCATTCGACTTTGTATTTCTATAAGTCTATACTATACTTTTTCCTTAACAGAACACTTCCAACATTCTGAGTATTTAGTGGAACACTTTCCTTATTTTTTAGACAAATTAACTCATGTGGTGGCCTACTAGATAATTATTCCAGTCGTTCGTGGAACACCTATTCAGACCTCGCGGAACACTTATTCAGACCTCGCGGAACACTTATTCAGACCTCGCGGAACACTTATTCAGACCTCGCGGAACACTGGGGTTTCGCGGAACACAGTCTGGGAAAGATAGCTTATAAATAAATAGCTTCATTTGCATTATACTAGAGGGACCTTCATAAGCGAGAAATATAATAAACAGATTTAAAGAATTTAAGTTCCCCTTTCAGATCTTGCGATCTATAAGGCGGATGATGTGAAGGTCGAAGGTCATCTGTTTATTTAGCCCACGGTTAACGAGGGTATCATTGTGGACATCATAACGACCAACGGCCTTTACTTTTTCCCAACTAATGTCAGGTACCCATTAAATCTGGTGGACTCAGAAGTGCCCTAGAGATCCCGAAATTAAAAACCCCTGTCTTCACCAGGATTTGAACTCAAGGTTTTGGAAGCCAAGCGATTAAGCACTCAGCCACCAAGCCTCAGCACTGTGGATAGAAACATTTTTGACAACAATTTAAAAAAAAAAAAGAAACATTAAGTTTCTTTGATAAAATCTGCGTATATTTTTTTTTAAATTCCAAAACTTAAATTTCGAAGCTGTTTGTACAGAGCCAATGGTCTTGTTTTCATCTTTACCTATAGACATAAAGCAAACGGTAAGACTGTCCCATGTACGAAATCTCAAGCCAATCCATTTAGCTGTTTATGAGGCTTCGTGATGATCAGTAAAGGATTGAGTCAGTCGGTGGTACTTCTCGCAATAAGAAAACTGAGATTGTGCTCATCTTGTGCCTGCTTTGAAACTGTGTTATTTATAGTTGCAATAAGGATATTTATTTCAAGAAAGATTTCAACAGAGTATGGCGTGGGGCACTCTGGGCGACGATGGAAAAGTACAACATAAATAAAAACATAATTAAAGTAGCTAGAGCCTCTACAAGGAGGCCACTAGTGCGGTGTACTTCAACAATAACATTGGGGACTGGTTTAATACCACAGTTGGAGTAAAGGCTGCTTACTCCCACCAACTCTTTTCAATATTTTCTTTGAAAGTATAATGGAAGATGCTCTAGGCGGTTATGAAGGTACTGTAGGTATTGGAGGAAGAAGAATTACTAACTTGCACTTCGCGGATGACTTAGATAGCCTAGCAGGGACATAAGAATAAACAGGACATACGCAGCATATGGTATGTAAATAAATGCCGAAAAAAACTCAAATTATGATCAATAGTCAACAGGGGCATCAGCATTGGAGGGCAAAAACTAGCAAGTGTCATTAGTTATAAATACCTCGGATGAGGGAGCCAAACCCGAACAACTGGCCCGAATCGCACAGTCTACAGCAGCACTGGCAAAACTTAAAACAATATGGAAAGACAAAGACATAGCCCTCGGCACCAAAATTAGATTGATGCGCTTCCTGGTCATAGCCACATTCTAATATGCTTGCGAGTCTAGGACGCTGACTGCAGAGCTAGAGAGGAGAATCAGAGCAATTGAATTGAGATGCTACAGAAGGATCCTAGGTATCACATTTAAAGACAGCATCACAAACGAGAAGAGATTAGAGCCAGGGTTACTGCAGCCATTGGACCCCACCATGACCTGCTAACTAGTGGAGAAAAAAAAACGGAAACTTAAACTCTATGGCCATATTACAAGTTCTACGGGGCTTGTATGGAAATATATAGTATGGTAATGAATGGTATGGTAATGAACAAATATATGGTATGGTAATGAACAAATATATGGTATGGTAATGAATAAATATATATATATATATATAATGTTATAGGCTTATGATATAGGCCCTAGATTGTATTTTTGTCTTAGATAATTGTTTATGCGACAGATGAAATTATAATTTTGGCTTAACAATAGTTATTGAAATAGTAATTGTATCTTTCTCCTTCGTATCTCATGTAAAAAAAAAGAAAATTTCGCCAGAACTTAATAATTAATTTTAATATTGTATAAAATGAACATTGGACGCTGAAAAACAACAGTCTCCTAAGTAAACCTACATCAACTCTATCTACGCAAATAATGAAAGACCACAATATAATTGTCACTTTTGTTTGTCCCATTCTCGAATTATAAAATAATACCTTTAAAAAACATTTCAACACAGAAAGTTTCTAGTAATGAACAATAGAAACATATGTAGACAATATCGTCGCATGTAGCCTGAGATTCCAATTACTTTCAGCAAGATAGGAAACTCCGTGAAATTACAAATATTTAAATCTGTAAATGAATATTATTTACACTTTATTTAGTGTTTAATTGCATATATTGTTTTTAAAAGAAAATTATTTTGCTTACTTTAAACAGCTGACTTTTGTGAACTAGCTCCAGAAGTCGGGCCGTGCAAAGCATTGATTCCAAGCTTCTATTTTAACAAAAGCGACAACTCCTGCAAAGAGTTTTTCTATGGTGGATGCAGAGGAAACTCCAATAGATTCTCGGATCAAAGTCTCTGCGAAGATACATGTTTATAAATGTCAACCATTTCCATTCAATTTGGGAAACATTTTAACATTTTAGAAAATAATCAAATAAAACATAACGAGACATGATTTCTTCTCTTTTGTCTTTCTTTTCATATTTGATTTAAAAGTCATTTGTCACTTAGCATTGAATGAATAGGGTAGATTGCTGGTAACTTGCTGATTTTTGTGGCAAATTAGTTGATAGTTTAGCTGTCCCAACAATCTGCTCAACCTACAAGAAATATCATAGACACACAGAATCTCTACCAAACAAATAATAGTTTCTGTAAAATTTCAAAAATTGATCTTCATTTTCTTATGAAATATAAAGGCTTTCCATAGTAAGTGGTGCTAAGACAGAAAGGGGGAATACTGGGATGAAATGATAGAGTACTGTGATACAAGTAGAGAGTATTTTGATAAAAGTATTGTAATAATTGAAGGGAGGCAACTCAACGAGATATAGATGTTAATTTATACGAGGACATCACATACATGTAGAACAAGATCTGCCTTGAGCACAGCCTCTTTATCAGCTCTAGACTTGGGCGGGAATTGTTCTCTTCTTCTCTAAATGTCTACATCCGTCCTAGTCACTACTAGTGCGCACCTTTTGCACACTCTTGGATGGTGGTCTGCATGGCGGGGTTATAACAGTATATAACTGTGATGAAAGTATACAACGTGTGATGATAAGAAAGACCACTATGATGAAATGGTAGGGTACTGTGATCACAGGATAGAGTACTGTGATACAAGTAGATAGTATTTTGATAAAAGTATATAACTGTGATGAACATGAAAGTATACAGCGTGTGATGATAAGAAAGACTACTATGATGAAATGGTAGAGTACTGTGATCACAGGATAGAGTACTGTGAGAAATGATCTAATACTGTGACTTAAGAGATAGACCTGTGGTGATGTGATTTAGTTCGTTCTGAACCAGTCCTAAAATTCGTTTCTGTCAATAATAGTGTTATAACTTTACCATGCACACCGCCATCCAAGACAGTGCAGAAGGTGCGCACTATTAGAGACTAGACTGAGAAGGTGCGCACTATTAGAGACTAGACTGAGAAGGTGCGCACTATTAGAGACTAGACTGAGAAGGTGCGCACTATTAGAGACCAGACTGAGAAGGTGCGCACTATTAGAGACTAGACTGAGAAGGTGCGCACTATTAGAGACTAGACTGAGAAGGTGCGCACTGTTAGAGACTAGCCTGAGAAGGTGCGCACTGTTAGAGACTAGACGGAGAAGGTGCGCACTGTTATAGACTGAGAAGGTGCGCACTGTTAGAGACTAGACTGAGAAGGTGCGCACTATTAGAGACTAGACTGAGAAGGTGCGCACTATTAGAGACTAGACTGAGACGGATGTTGACATTAGAGAGAAGAGAACGAAGTTCCACCCAAGTCTAGAGCTGATGAAGAGACTGTGCTCATGGCAGACGTTATATGTATATGTGTGATGTCCTTGATATTCTTATGTAAATAAACACCGTTGCCTCGTTGAGTTGCCTCCCTTCAGTTATTACACTATATGCTAGTCATTTACATCTGTAGGATAGAGGAAGTGTTTACTAATTTTACTGACTTATCATAAATGCACGACAGGATACATCATCAGATTGATTGTTTTGTTGACGCAAACCATGACATACTTGTTAATAATTGCCCGAGCAGCTGTTCAAGTGTGACAAATGATCCATAGCGAGAATCAAATATGTTTCCGTGAGCTGGTGTAACAAAAGTTTCAGCTAAATAAAATCTTAGTGTTGTTTCGAGCAATTGTACATAAACCACTGGACCATAACAGACAAATACAAACACACAACCTAATCAAATACTCAGAAAGACACAAAGATAAGGGCACTATTCTTATTCCACATGCTATGGCGAATTTGTACAAGTAGTTCTTCTTTCCCTACCCCCAAAAGAGCTTGGAAGGGGTTGGCTGAATCAGCCTGGAATACCAGTGACTTAGCAGAGTTTGTGTCTCTAATTACATGTACGCCTAGACTGACAAATACAATTCACATAGGAACGTTAAGTGTTCATAATAATGTTACAAATGAACAGTGATAGGTAGAGGTCAACGTATGACCCCAGCGAGATGACACAGCAGCGAGTGTTCTCTGGAATGTACATGATTAAACAAAGACAGGATGTGACGTGTCCTCCTTACGTGTTATTCCAGAAGGTACTAGCAATGTCCAGTGACAGATAGAGGTCACAACTTGTGACCCTGGCAAGATGACACTGCAGCGGGTGTTCTCTGGAATGTACATGTATAAACAAAGACAGGATGTGACGTTTCCTCACGTGTTGTTCCAGATGATACTAGCAGTGTTTGTGCAACTTTGGAGGAGCGATTAGAGACTCTATATAAGCCAGAGAGTTGATGTGAAAGTCAGTCGTGAGTGAGCCGTTACAGTCGATACAGACGATGTAAGACGTGTGCGGTTCTAGTGGAAGAGAAATGTGTACGACTCGATGCAAGTTAACTAGGGTAGAGTTAACTGGAGTGGACTACTGTCGTTAAAGTCTATACAGCGAACTACAGTGGACTTGAGCCGTTACAGTCGATACAGTCGATGTAAGACGTGTGCGGCTCTGATTCGGTAGACTTGAGTACGACTTGGTTCAGCTTTGGGAGACCTGGAGCGACACTGGGAAGTGTGTCGTTGGTCTGTTCTGTGGCATACGGCTCGATGCAAGTTGAGAAGAGAGGAATTGCAACGAAGTATAGCTAACTGTAAACTGACAGATATTGTACAGTCTTCTACGCTACATGTTACAGTGACGAATTGTTAGAGTTAATAGTCATTAAAGTTATATGAAACTGAAAGTTTAGTCGTCAAGTTCGTTACAGTGTTTTTATTTGTGTGCCTACTAGTACATCTAGCCAGAAGATTCAGAAATACGTAACAATAATTTAAAATTAGACTTTTAACGAAAAGACAGTTCTTTAGAGATGATCATATAACGGTCATTTTGCCTAGAGAGTGTTCAAACAGCCTTTGTCGAATAGCCTTTTCTCTTCACGCTTGATATTACGATGGCCTATGTCACCGTGTCAGTTGGCGCGAGACCAATCGTCATAGAGGGCCCTCACAACTGACCTTCGACGTCGTAACCTGTGGGCAGGGAGCTATTGGTCTTCACTATGAATAATTATGGAAAATGTTAACTTGATCAGAAAACGTGTACAAAATATAATAGGGGGAATAACACCACATATACATCCACATCTCTCAAGAAGTAGTCTTTATTTTCCTTGTTTGATAAGGTTGCTACGTTTTATTTTGACAAAGCTTATATCAACTCACTCTTTCTGTGTGGTACAATTTTATTTGTACAAAGCGTATATAAACTCACTCTTTCTGTCTGGTACACTTTCCGTACACGTTATTTCTCCCACACCTGTTCTCGGATCAATTTGAAACTTTACACAATTATTTGTTATACCTAACAAAACATGAATGAATCAAAAATTAACTTAATTAATTATTGTTACGTAATTATTTCTTATTTTAAAATAAATATTATAACAAGAAAAAAATATACCAAATTGAAATAAATTCAACTAGAAATAAGAAAAAACATTTTTTAAAATTTCTGTACACATCTTATTTATTGATACTGGTTTTTTTTTATATTTCAATATACAGAGTTTTCATTCGACTATTTCTTCTTATGTTTAAAATGCAATGTCAAAGTTTTTGGCTGCTTAAAAATACTTCTTCTACATGTCTAAGCTTAACAAGTATTTTCTTTCTTTACGTTGGACGTAGCTTGTCATGCTAAGACGTATTTGAGATAAGAAGAGCTTTTCAAAAACATTTGACCTACATTTTTTGAACTAAAGAAGTAACATTCTTCATAGATCTGGCATATCCATCCTGGATCTAAAAGATTCATTATTGTTGTCAGACGTGAAATGGCGGAGATGTAATTATTACACTCAACTCGCCCTTAGGATGTGTCCGGCTTGTATAGATCTGTGGCCACAGGATCCATAATATAGCAAATTACATTGTAACAGTTTCAACCTAAATTGAAAGATAAATTAAACCTAGATCTATGAGAAAGTAAATCTAGATGTATGAGAAGCTAGCTTTAGTTCTATGACTAAATAAAATCTAAACCTATACGGTGTTAATTAAAAAAAAGCATTAGTACAAACTAAAATCAGGCTACATTTTATATTGGTGCCGTAAGGTTGTTATTGCTGGAATAGGTCATGGATATATGCACTACTCGACCTATGCAAATTGCTTCCAATGACATGCGTCTCAAACAGCCTCTAACAACCAGTCCAACTCTTGGCCTTAACGTGAGGCTCAGATATTGAGTTTGGCAGAACTGTTACCACTAACAGGAGAAGGGCCAAAGGTAATTAACTGGCGCCTACACAAGTAAGCTTCAGGCAGGCGGGGCTCGTTAGCATTGGCTGGCTACCCACCTAGGAGAAGGACTCGAAGTTCTCGAACCTCTGTTGCCTTTAAGTTATACCCAAACAAAACATTGGAAAGGCTTGGGGTGTCAACTCAAAGGAAAAATCATTGGCTGGTGACCCTTAGGCAGGTTCCAACTAACAGTACCACATACTGGTAGAGCCTGCGACGCCACTTATCCCAAACTGTATCGGCACTTGTTGTTCCATTGGACACATCACCCCTGCGTGGAGAGGGTGGAGCTGTTGTGTGGGCGACATCGTTCTGAACATAGCTAATGACCAGGCATTCGACTTATTAGTAACTGAAGCATTGACATTTTATGTTTGCTTTTAAGCCTACCTTACTTGAAAAAATTCCTCCAAAAGTCATTAGAAAGACATAATTTTTATTTTACTTACAAATGTTTTTTAAAATTCAATATTGAAATCGTATAAAGTTCTGTAGTTATCGTACCCTTTCATACATTTTAAAACATAACTGAAGTCCTACCTGGCCCGGGCTTCAGGCTAGAGATTGAAGCAGGACAGTCAGTTCCTTCGATAGCTGTACATCACTTAGTTTTCTCCTGAGGTTTTCAAAATCAGCGTACTCTAGAGCCGATCTGTTGGGCGCCCAGAATGAAAAAGTATCGTCCTCACTGGAATAAAAAAAAAGTCACGTTATTTAGTATCATAGCAAATAACAAAGTGACCTCTTTCTTCTGGATGCTTTGGGTTGCATTGAAGTAAGAGACATATATATGAATAAACACGAGAGCTTACCACAATACTATGGACTTATTTAAAACGAGGCTCGTAAAACGTAAATTAACATGGAGTAGGTCTGCTATATTGCTTTGTGTACTTACTACTCCAGATACGCTGTCCAGAAAAGTCTGTCAACAAAAGCACAGATCCCCACAAAGGTGTTGCAATCCAGGTTGACGTCTTCTGGAATGAACAGACAGGTGCTCAGGATGTCATAGTTGTCCTCGCTGAAGTAACCTCCCAGGAGGGAGTTCAGTGCTGGATGCAAGCTCTGGGGGGGGGAGACAAATATTGAAGATGAACAAGGTAAACAGTAGACTCAAGTTGTACTTGTGCTATTCTACTGTATCTGATTTTTTTTTTTGTGTTAGGTTTAAAGATATGATATTTTGGGGTTTTGGCACATCGGCACAATTTGGGCCATGTCGTGCCCATAATCCCTCAAGGGTTATTCCCCCTTTATAGCTCATGGGTGTAAGATTAATTTGATCCTCAGTGCGGCAGCTCCTCATGATGCCCTCCCGAAAAAAAAAACGAAATAAAACAGATAAAAAAAGTATTTACTTTTTTTTTCAAAATAATGTGTAGAAATTTAGCACCGTATTAGATTTAATAATATAAAAAATTTAAACTAATGGCATGCATAACGATACAATACAACGATATTTTTTCCCGCCGAAGAAAGATAAAGATTATTACAAATTTCATATGCATATATAAACATATTATATAGATTTACATTAGAAGTGTATTCTATACATATGGATATGCTTTATGTGGGATTAGGGTTAGGTTTAAAAAAAAAACGCCCCCCCCCTTTCTAAAGCTCTGTAGTGCGTGTACCTCAGAAGAAAACGGGCTCGTAAAAGTGGGTTGCCTTCAGTGATTTAAACAAATTTAGTCTTGCATTGTCTTCCCTACCCCTGGTCTAATAGAATAACTCTTGATTGTCTTACATCACCTGCCTGTGATCAAAAAAATGACACGACGTTAACTGACATTACCTTCACTTACCATTTGAATACCTTTACATTACCTTCGCTTACCATTTGAATACCTTTACATTACCTTTACTTACCAGTTGAATACCTTTATGCTACATTATTTTCACTTGCCATTTGAATACCTTTACATCACCTTCACTTACCATTTGAATACATTTAATTACATTCGCTTACCATTTGAATACCTTTACATTACCTTCACAACAGGGCCTTGATTCATAGAATTTAACTTGAAGGGACAGTGGTTCAATATGAACACATTTTACTTACTAATTCGGTACAAAAAAAGGCCTATAAGAGGTTTATGTCTGTCTACCTCTGAACACACTTCTGGCACGTATGTAATACCTTCACTTCCAGATAATCATTTGGTTTGACCTTGTACTTCTTAAAGATCTCAGTGTAACGTCTGCGCTGTTCTTTGTTCAGGCGCGTGTACGTGGCCAGGTATTGAAGCGGCGTCATGTCTGCAAGCAGAAGTCAGAAGTAGTCGATGATATCTACAAATGTTTGTGTCCATGTTAACATCTAAAAAGTTTGTAGGTTGTTGTTTTTTTTTAAACGTCTCCTCCTTTGTTAAGCTGATGGTGGTCTCTAATTTTTTTCATTTTATTATTATTATTATTACTTTTTTTTTTTTGTAATTCTAAAAATGTCACGTGGCCAGCACAAGCGACCAATCACCTGTACTTTACGCAATGTGAAGTACCCATTAGATAGAGTTTGCCTGACAAAAAAAATCTGGAAATTTAAGATCCGGTCTTCATCGAGATTCGAACCCGTTGATGTTGCTTCCGAATAGGATCGAGTTTCAAGCTTGTGAAAATCTTAAAATTTGAAACTTTTGCAAAGCGTCGCTTGTTAGGTTGGATCTATTTTCTTCAACCTAGCAAAGTTGATTTTAATATTATTATTTAACAAAAACAAAAATTGCTTGGATGAGGCTGACCTACTTTTGATGACAAAATAACAAAACAAAATGAACAGCAAACATACGCGTAAGTATGCATAGACAGATACACATAAGCACACACATACACACACATGTATACATGCTTACACTCAACACAAATGTTCACACCCACACATGTATACATGCTTACACTCAACACAAATGTTTACACACACACATGTATACATGCTTACACTCAACACAAATGTTCACACACACACATGTATACATGCTTACACTCAACACATGTGTTCAAGGTTTAGGTTGGCTTGTTGTTCAGTTGATGTCATTTTATGAAGAAAATAGTTCAATTTTATAAATTTTATAACGGTGATAGTTTAACTATAGATGTATACACTAAGACCCAGGTTTTATAATTGAAATGTTACAGAAGGACTCTAGGCATCACATACAAAGATGGAAATATGAAACAGGATCACACAGTAGCGATCGGAACCCTTGATGACTTACTGGCATAGAATTCACGTTACGACTGTACGGCCATAGAAAGAAATTTTCAGACTTTTCTGCATGGAACAGTAACAGGAAGTAGAGGTAGCCAAAGGAAGCGATTCGAAGACATTAGGCCAAATGAATGGACCGACCTGTCTATGGAAGGGACTCTAGTCCTGGTAAAAGGCCGAGAAATAAAGACGTCGACAGATCATGTGTGAGGCCCCAATGGCCTAAAAGACCAAGGGACATGTGAAGCTAAAGTTTTAAAAAATAAATTATAGAGAGAGTTTGTACGTTCATCTTACGTTCTAGTAATCTTTTGTTGAAGGGCAGTTCATATCGAAAAGATCTGCAAGCAGTCTCAAGCCTGGTCAACACCCATTTGGGAATAACTTCACATTTGGCGCCGACCTGAAGAAACGACCCAAAAATCATTCATTAGAGAACTAGAGAGTTTTCAAAACAAAGAGAGTAGAGAGTTTTCAAAACAAAGAGAATAGAAAGTTTTCAAAACAAAGAGAGTAGAGAGTTTTCAAAACAAAAAGAGTAGAAAGTTTTTAAAACAAAGAGAATAGAAAGTTTTCAAAACAAAGAGAGTAGAAAGTTTTCAAAACAAAGAGAGTAGAGAGTTTTCAAAACAAAAAGAGTAGAAAGTTTTCAAAACAAAGAGAATAGAAAGTTTTCAAAACAAAGAGAGTAGAGATTTTCAAAACAAAGAGAGTAGAAAGTTTTCAAAACAAAGAGAATAGAAAGTTTTCAAAACAAAGAGAGTAGAGAATTTTCAAAACAAAAAGAGTAGAGAGTTTTCAAAACAAAGAGAGTAGAAAGTTTTCAAAGCAAAAAGAGTAGAGAGTTTTCAAAACAAAAGAGAGTAGAGAGTTTTCAAAACAAAAAGAGTAGAGAGTTTTCAAAGCAAAGAGAGTAGAGAGTTTTCAAAACAAAAAGAGTAGAGAGTTTTCAAAACAAAGAGAGTAGAAAGTTTTCAAAGCAAAAAGAGTAGAAAGTTTTCAAAACAAAAGAGAGTAGAGAGTTTTCAAAACAAAAAGAGTAGAGAGTTTTCAAAGCAAAATGAGTATCTTATCATTGATACTTTGTCAAATTTGAATAAACATAAAAAAAAAGAATATGATACCTACATTAAAAGACACATGATTAAAGAGTGGCTTTTCTTTATTTTTTTTTTAGACGCAAAGAATGAATCAAGAAAAACATAAAAAATGATAAAAAAACAACTTATAATTATGTAATTGTATCAATCAGTTCGCATCAGTCATGTGATTACATTGAATTCATTTAACTTATACCAACGCATACTACTTCATTCCCTTGTTCATTGTCAAACAAAATAATTAATTACCAATAGTCATTAAACTAATTGGTTATTTTTTAAATAATTTCTTGTTTTGCCAGGTACAAAAAATAATTGTTCCAAATTGCAACTTGATCCTAGATTGGGTGTCGGAGAAATAGCGTGTACAAACTTTTGATCAGACAGACAGAGTGAATTGATAAAAGCTTTGTGAAAAGATATTCGGAGATCCCCAAAGAAACACTGACATCAATTTTTTTTTACCCTTTCGATTTTTTTTTACCTTCTATTTAGGCAATATTTTTTTTCGGGAGTATAAATGATACTTGCTTCAAGTGACAACTTTCAGTATCTTGAAGCTTTGCTACATATTTGTTCTCTTTTAAAATCCTGCAATGTTTTATCTCTCTTCTCTTCCTTTGACTTCTTGTTTGGCAGACGTTCTGTTCTTTATCTTCTTTTCCTTAAACCTGACCTCTAGGATTCAATGAAGATCATTCGTTTGCCGAAGCGTCCAGTGGCACTTTAACTGTTGGGAGCGAAACCCCCCCCCCCCCACTTCCAAATGTAATTATTGATACAGCTATACTTAATATAAGCTTTTGTTTTTTTTAAAGTATGTTTTTTTTTATTTTGCTTGTTTACTCTAGACTTTTTAATTATGTTTCTATAATTCCTTGACTAGCTCATATTATTGAGAAAATGTATGATGCCTAACTAAAGCAGTTTACTATTCACTAGATCATTAATCGCACAACAGCTTAATAAAAAAAGGAACAACAAAGAAACAAAAAATAACAAAAAAAAAACTAACAAAACATTTGTTTTACTTCTCTGAACTGGATCTTGCCAAACTTATTTCCTTCGATGATCTCGTCAAATCTTTGATACTTGTGGATTGATCCGTCAATACTTCCTCTATCTTCTCTCTTAGTTTTTTTCTTCGATCGTATCATATTATCCACACTGTTGTTTGTCAGAGAAAGAATGGGATGTTACAACATCAATCTCATTAACTAAACATTATCTGTGTTGCTTTTACATAAACAACACATCACTCAAGTCACTTTTACCATCAGATACTAGAAAGAAGATCATGTTTTAAAACAAATGATTGTGTTAGTTCTACTTTTAATGAGTTGCGTGCATGCTTACTGAAGAATAGGGACAAGTAGAGAACTCTCCCTATCAGTTGGTTATAGAGAGACTTTAGGTTCGGCCATGAAAATCTATGAATTAAAAAAGTACCCTCCACGGAACTATTGTGTTCAATGTTCTCCTCCTTTTCAGACTCGGCAAGAAGTAAATAAATAGAGAATTTGAACAAAATAAGCACACTTTGATTCAAGTGTACTAGAGAGGACAAACACAATGCATCAGAGGCGTAGTGAGCAAAACGTGCGCCCGGGTCAAGGTACGTTATAGGCGCCCCACCCTCCAGTTTCCATGAACCTCACTTAGAAATATAGGCTTATAAATAAAAAGTATTTAATAATAATATAATACAAATAATCTTAGAATGTATTACCTAATTAAAATATCTACAATAATTTTATTTTTTCGGCGCCTCTTTGCCCCCCCCCCCACCTTAAATACGCCTCTTCATTGCATCAATTCTGTGATTACTGATCTAGGACCTATATGATTGGTTGACTTGTACTGTGTCTAAGTTTGGGCTCAAATCCTGATGCTGTCTATACAATTTTGCGGCCTTTCATAAAACAAAACCAGACGGGACAGAAGAAACGACAGACAGTAGAATTGAAAAAAAAGTAGTGTATGAAAGACAGATTTAATGGCGCAGAGAAGACAGTCGAGGTTAGAGTGTAATAGAAGTGTGTCTGTTTTCTTCATGCATATTAACACATTAAAATGTTTGCGTTAATTAGTAAAGAACAAAAAACAAAATATTGAATCAATAAATAATAAATAAACAATCACTAATAGGCCCTATATACTTAAAAGTTCAGAAAACAATGGTAGGAAATACATTTTAAATAACGACGATCACAAATACCCAGAAAAAAACAAAACCTGAGACGTGGTAGAAGCCACTTACACATAATTGAATTTTTTGGGAGTGTGCGTTTGCTGTTCGGACTTGTCAATGAACGCTTTCTTAAGACTGTTGCCAGTGACAAAACTCTCAGCGGTCAGTCCCATGTAAGGAAGAGTCCTGCACAGGATGTCGTCAGGGCCATAGAGAAGAGCTGATGAGACAAATAGTAATCTTAAAGAAAGCACCAAAAGTATGAAGATAAAACTTGAGTAGTTGGGTATTTATTTTTGTTTGTTACCAGGATGAATAGCAGGCTCACTTCTCAGCTGTGATTGCAAGAGAACACTTCAGCATCGGCCGTACCGACCCCAATTTGTTTTGGACATGTGATCTTTTTCTAAGGAAAAAAGTGCATTGTAAATGCCGGGATAATGAAATCATGTTGCTTGGAATGCAGGGAAACGCCTGGCTCTGGCTTTCAGCCATTCCGAATACTCTCTCGCTGGATGGAGGGGGTGGGGGTGGGGGAAGCTACTGTTTCTTCATTACTTTTTTCTGGTAGACCTATACAAATCCTTTAAAATATCTACGAAACACTTTAAAATATCCACGAAACACTTTAAAATATCTATGAAACATTTTAAAATACCTATGAAACATTTCAAAATATCTTTGAAACATATTAAAATATCTTTGAAACATTTAAAAATATCTATGAAACATTTTAAGATATCTAAGAAATAATTTAAAATATCAATGAACCATTTAAAAATATCTAAGAAACCATTTAAAATATCTATGAAACATTTTAAAATATATATAAAACATTTTAAAATATCTAAGAAACACTTTAAAATAACTACGGAACACTGTTTCCGATAAAGGTGATGGATTAGATTGATTGCACATTCATTACGTACATTTGGATTCCAAAATATTTTGTTAATAAATATGCAAGAAAAACGTGAAAAAGTGTCTTTATGTGACTAGACTTTTTCATTACAATCTTAAAACCCTCCTAGGCCCCACTGTGGTAGGCTGTAGCTCTTTCTTAGACTCCAGCTAGTTAAGACGTCATTAGTAAAAGTATTAGAAACAATGCCTTAGTAGCTTGCAGGGGCGGACTGGGTATCAAAATCGGCCCGGGCATTACCATATAAACCGGCCTACAAATGGCATGTCATATATTTTCCTTAGGGGGGGGAGGGACTTTTACCCCACTGAGCAATTTATATATATATAGGGCCTATATATATATATATATATATATATATATATATATATATATATATATATGTATATATATATATATATATATATATATATATATATATATATATATATATATATATATATATATATATATATTGTTACAAATGAACAGTGATAGGTAGAGGTCAACGTATGACCCCGGCGAGATGACACAGCAACTAGTGTTCCCTGGAATCTACATGTGCAAACAAAGACAGGATGTGACGTGTCCACACGTGTTGTTCCAGGGGACGAACAGATCTAAGTAGGGGGACAGTTACTAATGAACAGTGACAGATAAAGGTCACTACGTGTGACCCCGACTTGATGACACTGCATCGAGTGTTTTCTGGAATCTACGTGTATAAATAGAGACAGGATGTGACGTTTCCTCACGTGTTATTTCAGAGGATACTAGCCGTGTTTGTGCAACTTTGGACAAGCGATTAGGGACTCTATATAAGCCAGAGAGTTAATGTGAAAGTCAGTCGTATGGAATCGTTAGTGAGCCGTTACAGTCGATACAGACTAAGTAAGACGTGTGCGGCTCTGTGGAAGAGAAATGTGTACGACTCGATGCAAGTTAACTAGGGTAGAGTTAACTGGAGTGGACTACTGTCGTTAAAGTCTATACAGCGAACTACAGTGGACTTGAGCCGTTACAGTCGATACAGTCGATGTAAGACGTGTGCGGCTCTGATTCGGTAGACTTGAGTACGACTTGGTTCAGCTTTGGGAGACCTGGAGCGACACTGGGAAGTGTGTCGTTGGTCTGTTCTGTGGAATACGGCTCGATGCAAGTTGAGAAGAGAGGAATTGCAACGAAGTGAAGAGATGCAGTGCAACGAAGTATAGCTAACTGTAAACTGACAGATATTGTACAGTCTTCTACGCTACATGTTACAGTAATGTTAGAGTTAATAGTCATTAAAGTTATATGAAACTGAAAGTTTAGTAGTCAAGTTCTTTGCAGTGTTTTCATTTGTGTGCCAACTAATACATCTAGCCAGAAGATTCAGAAATACGTAACAATTGGTGTCAGAAGTGGGATCTTTCTGGCTAGAATGTGTTCCATCAAACTTCTTAATGAACTTGACATGAAAGAACTTAGACAAGAGCTTCGAGAAAGAGGTCTACGGCTTAACGGAAATAAGGAAACGCTAACAGCACGTCTCAGACAAGCCCTGTTGGAGGAAGATGAGAACCCGGACACCTGCCAATTTGAAATCAAACCTAATATGACGGAGCTCCTGAGAACTTTGCAATACAAAATGAACTCGGTGAAAGAAAGCATTAAGAAGATAGAATCAGAAATCAACACCAGATTTTCTTCATTTAACCATTTGACCAAAGCCATGAATGAGAATGAACAAATAGCTACCACGCCCAACAAGACTGAAGAACAAACAGATACAATAAAAGATCAAACGAGAATCATGATGAACCAGCTACTGAACACTCAGCAGTATCAGATTGAGTCGACAGATGAAAGAACTACACCATTGATGATTAGCGAACAATTGTCCAACCAAGGATGTGGCGATGCAGACAATTACGATAGGGATGCTGGTGATGGTTGTGCTGTCTGTGACTGTGATAGTAAACCAAACGAATGTGGCCCACAAGAAATAAAAAGAGACGGTAGCTGTTACTATTTCAACGAGAAGCAGAATGAGACCGCTGAAGAAACAATAAAAGAGACCTATAGTTTGACCGAAGCTTTAGCTACAGATAAACCTGATATGAGTACCTCAACCAGCCAAACAGATCAAGACAACGTTGGGTCTGCGTCCAAGCCTGTTGCTGTGGGCCTTAAAGACTTCTGTCTTCTATCTGCCAGTGTCTACGAGAGGAACTCGAAGCTTGATTATTGCACCCATGCGTTTGACAAGAACTGTACGTACGTAGCTTTACAAGAAGACTGTGAATGTCAAGAAATACACCAGCAAGGTCTGGACTTAACAGAAGCTTGTCCAGCTGTCAAGATCAGCGCGAGAAGTCCTGGTCAAAGTCAAGGAAACACAATAGAATCTGATGCTGAAGTTGATGGACCTTTGCACGTTGAATGTTATCAACCTGCCCCACAGGCGAGTGCTCCAGACTCGGATGAAGGTGATGACGTGTTTGACACCTTGCCTTCAAGTGGACTTGCAGCTCATTCGCAAAGCACCCATCGAAGAATAATGCTGAAGCAACTTGTTAGATCAACAGTCTTGATGACTACAGCTATGAAATGCAATGCCTTCCTATCTGCTAAGTCGCTGCCATCAGCATGGATCGACAAGAAAGCAAGACAACGACAACAACATCAACGCAACCAAAGAAATATCAAATTGAGGAGGCGGAGAAAGCGACATATGCAGAGTGCAACGTGGATGGCTCCAACAAGATCAAGATACAAACCCACCCCTTCTCCCACTGATAGACCCCCACCTGCATTTATGAAACTCCATAGCCCATGTTGTTAGAAAACAAGCCCACCACTTCTACCACTGATAGACCCCCACCTGCACTGATGAAACTCCACAGCCCATGTTTTTAGAAAGATTCTGTCCGGAACCATCACACCAAAGAAGAAAGCCTTACGAATCAGTTGAAAGTGTGAAGCCACTAATGAATAATCTAAGAACATTCCTCATGAGAATAGGTTGATGAAGTATAACAGAGGTTTTAGAAGAACGCTAATTAAGTCAGAAGCAAGAAGGACAGAAAAGAAGTAGTTTAAGATGTCAGAACTGTAGTGAGTAACCATCTGTGACAGAACTGTACAAGAAGATCAACCCAACAGGCATCGTACAAACCCAAAGTCAGTTGCTGTTGTAAGAAGAACATGTGAATATTGCTGTACTGTAATGAACCTGGTCATCTCTGAAGAAGCTCTGGAAAAAGCCCTAACCCATCTGTAAAAAGATGCTTGAAAATGTAAAACTCAGCCAGTGAAGCATGAACTCGTTAGAATGCTGATGAATTTTCTCGACAAGAGTGCCCAATGTCGTCATCTGAAGGTCGATGTTTCCATACCAAGATTGATGAAAACATTTGTGAGGAACTGCTGAAAAATGAGGATTTGGCTCCCATTCTTCTATGGAAAGAAGATGGACAACTGCCAGATTGAAAGAACATCTCTGAGAAGGGGGCAACCACCAAAGCTTCCTAATTGATCGTCGATCGATTTCATCAGTATCGTGATGAAGTAGAATCTGTTCGGGACGAACAGATCTAAGAAGGGGGCAGTGTTACAAATGAACAGTGATAGGTAGAGGTCAACGTATGACCCCGGCGAGATGACACAGCAACTAGTGTTCCCTGGAATCTACATGTGCAAACAAAGACAGGATGTGACGTGTCCACACGTGTTGTTCCAGGGGACGAACAGATCTAAGTAGGGGGACAGTTACTAATGAACAGTGACAGATAAAGGTCACTACGTGTGACCCCGACTTGATGACACTGCATCGAGTGTTTTCTGGAATCTACGTGTATAAATAGAGACAGGATGTGACGTTTCCTCACGTGTTATTTCAGAGGATACTAGCCGTGTTTGTGCAACTTTGGACAAGCGATTAGGGACTCTATATAAGCCAGAGAGTTAATGTGAAAGTCAGTCGTATGGAATCGTGAGTGAGCCGTTACAGTCGATACAGACTAAGTAAGACGTGTGCGGCTCTGTGGAAGAGAAATGTGTACGACTCGATGCAAGTTAACTAGGGTAGAGTTAACTGGAGTGGACTACTGTCGTTAAAGTCTATACAGCGAACTACAGTGGACTTGAGCCGTTACAGTCGATACAGTCGATGTAAGACGTGTGCGGCTCTGATTCGGTAGACTTGAGTACGACTTGGTTCAGCTTTGGGAGACCTGGAGCGACACTGGGAAGTGTGTCGTTGGTCTGTTCTGTGGAATACGGCTCGATGCAAGTTGAGAAGAGAGGAATTGCAACGAAGTGAAGAGATGCAGTGCAACGAAGTATAGCTAACTGTAAACTGACAGATATTGTACAGTCTTCTACGCTACATGTTACAGTAATGTTAGAGTTAATAGTCATTAAAGTTATATGAAACTGAAAGTTTAGTAGTCAAGTTCTTTGCAGTGTTTTCATTTGTGTGCCAACTAATACATCTAGCCAGAAGATTCAGAAATACGTAACAATATATATATATATATTTATTTATTTATTTATTTATATTTATATTAGTGTGTGTGTATATGTAATCAATCCTCATTGCATTCTGATCTTTCATTCTTTCAAACGTTTTTTCTACCCTAGAATACTCTCTTCCTATAATTAGTGGAAAGACAGTACACACCGCCAAAGGGCAGCTAGGGAGTCCCGGGGAAGTCGCGGGCGGGAAGGAGCAAAAAAAAAAAGGTCCATGCCGACTAGCAAAATGATTAGGCCAAACACAACCTCGAAGGCATCAAAGAGGTCCATGCCGCTCGTGCATAGCAGAAAGTACGGTCTAACGTTTTGCAAATGATAATACGTACAGTGTATAGTGTATTTTTTTTTTTTATATTCTTGTTGAATTTCAAACAAAATTAATTGTAATAAGAATTTAAACAACAACAACAAGAAAACGTGTTCAGGCCTTTGTGTCTTGCTGCTGTCACTTTTTTTTTTTTTTAAGTTGTCTGCATTGAAATTATTTTTTTTCTTTGGTCGGGACCAGACCGGCCCATTTGGTACCGGCCCACCGGGCATTTGCCCGTTTGCCCATATAGCCAGTCCGCCCCTGGTAGCTTAGCTTGGTTGAGGTTGTGTGTGGAGAGGGTAAACCGGTCCTTCGCATTACCAGCAAGTAAATGGGCTTTCTATGCAAGGGTGTCTTTTGTTAAGGTCAAAACTATACTTCACATATTTATATCTACGCAGTAGCGTAGCTAGGGTGTGAGAAGTGGGGAGAATTTGAAAATCCCCTGGGCCCCCACTCAAGAGGGGCCCCCAAATGAGTATTTTCTACATTAAAATTAAATAGTACGCAAAACGCAAGGGCCCCCAAAGAGTTCAAGCCCCCTCCCGACCCCCAAATGATGGTAAATTCCTAGCTACGCTTCTTTATCTACGTATAATTTCAATTTCAAAACTCTTTTCCTATCTCATCTCTTTTTCTTTTTCACCACAAACTAAAACAAAAAATCATGACGTAATGTTTACCTTGAATGTGAGGAGCGAATTTCCCCTTTTTCATTTGCGATGCGTGCGCCGGCTCACTCTCGGTGATATTTAATGTCGTCTCCGTTTCTGTTTTCATCTTGGCTTCTTGGGATAAAGTTTTGACAACTAAAGGAGGCTGCCACACTAAAAGAACCCTGACTATTATGGCGTGAAAAATACAGGTTAAGAATCGCGTTGGCGGAGATGTATTAAAACTCTATTATTAAAAAAACATATAGAGTCGATTATGTTGCAAGGCGCCTACTTCCCTCCACCTAGGCGCGTCATGATTTGTCTAGCGGAACTTTTTTTTTCTTTCCAATCTTAAACATTTTAGATCAACTATTTCTTTTCAGCAACTTTTGATTCAAGGATAACTCCGTACATCGCTTTTTATTTTTAGTTTCCAGGTTTCGATGGAATTATTCTTTTCGCTCATTTGTTTCACTACCCTGGTATAATTAAACTTCAATAACTTTTGTATTTAATCTGGAAATGTTATATTATGTATATAATTATAGAAGAATGCATGCTCTGTTTATATAACACAAATTAAAGTTTGTAAAACCAAAATTTAAGTTAATTTAATGGGGTCAAATCAGCGTTTGTGTCGTCAGTTAGGAGAGGGAGAGGTAAAGAAACATTTGTGTAAGATCACCTAATT
The DNA here is from genome assembly GCF_947242115.1 of Biomphalaria glabrata. Classification (NCBI taxonomy): domain Eukaryota; kingdom Metazoa; phylum Mollusca; class Gastropoda; family Planorbidae; genus Biomphalaria; species Biomphalaria glabrata. Next base: position 20,805,958 of record NC_074714.1, on the reverse strand, counting down.
GACTTGTAATCAACGACCATTATTATTAAATACGACAACAAAACCTAATAAACTACCGAGACACAAAGATAGAGTCACGTTTCTTATTTTACATACTGGGATAAATACATACAAGTGCTCCTACTTCCTTTGTGCATTTAGAGCATGGAACGGGTGCCTGAATCAACCAGGAAAACCTATGGCCTTGCAGAGTTTAAGTCTGTAATTAACCTAGATTGAAACATGAATACGCGTAGGACCTAAATAAATATTTTCTCCTTTTGAAGCCACGTTCTCATTTAAAATTTATAAGATACAATTAATTTCCAAATTTTTTAGAAGATGAAGACATATATTTGTTTTTAATACGTAAATACGCTTAATAATTACTATAAATTATTTAATTATGGACTTTCTACGCAATAAACACTCTTCAAAAAACAACTCTTAAACCTTTGTGACACTATCCTTAGTACCCGGGCACGTGAATTCGCTATCTCTAGATGCCTTGGTTGAGTTCTATCGGCAGCCGACAGCATCCCCCGCACCAGAAATGTATTCGCTTGAAGGAAGTGAAGTGGCTGGACTGAATTAGCCTATTTCCGGTAATATTGACGCATTTATCAAAGGTGCTCAGCTGTGTCAGACAATGTTTTCTCGTGCGAGTTTCCCCACTTTCTAGTGACCGAGGGGATGCGGTGGCTAAGTCCACCCAACTCTAATGGGTACTTTACTTTAGTTGGGGAAAGTAAAGGCGGTTGGTCGTTGTGACCTTTACATCATCGGTCCCATAGATTGCAAGGTCTGAAAGAGGAACTTTACTTTACTTTTGTGGCCAAATCTCATATCCCATGAGCTCAAAGATGGCTGTGAAAAATGGCCTTAAAAATCGCTCTGGACAAAGATATGCAGTAATGCCTGTTTTGAATCTAAATTTTTTTGGACAACCTTTTTTTTTTTGCTGTTGGCTACCCTCTGTTTCGTAACAGAGAAAGTCACAGCCCTATGACAATCAAGGCATATCATTTCTTAGTTATGGGTGTAGTTTACATATTCCTTATGATAGATGTTGAGAGTATCTTTGTTCTTATGCTGACCAGCTGAGAGTTCATTCCTGCTTCATTTGTTTGTTCGCGCAACACCACCGATAATGTCCAGGTATTTATTACACGAATTTGGAGGGAACAACGCTGAAGCACATTTATCTCGTTTATCGCGCTGTCTGTGACCATGTACACATTCGAAGTGGAATAACCGTTCTGGCATACGATCATGTTGTGACATGGACTCGGTTAATAGTAACAAACAAAAGACATACTTACATACATATGTAGAGATATCGATAGAGAGATATACATACAAATCTACCGAAGAGAGTCCTGTACCACTATTAATATCTTAAACGTTTAAACGGGAATAAAAAAAATCTCCGTAAGTTATATTCTACCCAGTCTCTACTTTGCAGCAGCTTGAGAAGAATAAACTTCGATGCAGTATGCGCAGGATAATATTGACATCAGATACATCATCTAGAACGAAGATAACTACATACATGTGACGTGGCAACGCGCTATTGGTCTAAACTGCCCACAGGTTGTGACGTTGCAGGTCCGTGTTCAGGCCTTCTGTGATGATTGGTCTCGGATGAACACTATAAGAAAATGTCCAAAATATCGATATGCATAATAAATATACCTATGTGTCACGTACGCTTTGTCAGTTAGCTCGGGAATTTCCATCACGCAACAAACTTATGTTTTGGAGTGAATGTGATTGGTTATAAATATTAATTATTGTACGTTGAGCTGTATTTATTGGTCAGATTGATTAACCAAGCAGCAAAGAGATATTAGTCACATGGCAAAACGCCCAAAGCTCTGAAGGACCGCCAGTCTCGTGTTAGAACTCAAAGGAAGAAGACATAATTATATTATTGTGTAGATCATTTATTCAGTAGAAATATACATATTCTGTTCTATTCAAGTACATTTAACCATTGTAATTATTTGTGAATAGCTTTTCCAAGTTTTGAATTAAAGTATTTGTTTTAGACGAAGAGAAGTTTCTTCATTGAATTTAATAATAACATACTTAGATCGTCTTATTGACTAGCGACTTCTGGATGATCCTCTTATCAACTAGTAACTTCTAGATGATCTTCTTATCAACTGGCAACTTCTAAATGATCATCTTATCAACTGACGATTTCTAAATCCTCGGCATATTAGAGATCGTGACATCAAGCACCATTGATGGTCGTGACACTATGCTTATATTAAAAAGAAAATTACACCATTACAGATATGTAATTGTGGGTGAAATGACCGCGACACGCCTTATTTAGTTGAATAGGAGCAACGTAAACATTTTTTTACGAGCCGAGATTGTATGTGGAGAATAGTGGAGATACATTGTTATAGTTTTGCCTCTGAGTGTTTTACTGGTGTATCACAATATGTGTTAGTATTTAAAATATATTATTATGTATTTCAGTATTGATGCCTTTAGTACACCGACTGATTTGTTCCTAGGCTTTAAATTGATAATTATGGTCAGAACACACATTTCTTTTTTTTTTTTTGAATTGTAATAAATGGGCCACGTTTTAACTATCAACCTAACATATTTACTCCGTGAATTAGTGTAGTCCGCTCTCTATTTCCTTTTCTGTCTGTAGGCCTATGTCTCTCTCTGGACCCCCCCCCCCCTTTCCCTTTTTTTTTTCTTTTAACTTGCGCATCGTAAAATCTCCGACATAGACTTTTGACTTGATTTGTAAACACCTGCTCCATTATGCACCCCCGACACATACACGCACTCATATATGACTTTTTTTCGGCTTCTCAATTCACTCTATATTATATTTCGACCGTGACCTTCCCTCCTTTAGTTTTCTTTTTTTTTTTTGCAACCTTCGATCTTAATGCACGAAATGTACGCCTACAGTATTAGACACCGAATACCTTTCTTCACACTATCAGTTTCAGGCATATAGGGAAAAAATGCTTTTTCTGACGGATCCATTCATGTTCCCTTTTCTACATTAATTTTGGTATTTTGTTTTCTAAATAAAAAGAAATATCAATTTGGTTTTATTAACTGTAATCGTTTATCTCACTCCATTTGATTTGAATGTAGCGAAATGACAACAGATCTAGATACTATTAATACTATTAGAATTTAGTGTTTTTTTTTTTGTTTTTTTTTACTGTGTTACAAAGTACCATTTCTTGTTCTCTCTCTCTCTAAAAAAAGAAGGCTATTAGGATTGGTTTTGTTTTTTTTATTTAGACCGTGTCTAAGAGGAAGTTGAAATGATGTAATAATAATGAAAGCCTGTATTCGAGTCCGAATATACGCAGCCACAGCTGTGACCTACATATTTTGCCACATCCAGGGCAAGCATAACTATATTGTGTGTGAAAAAAATAAGTAGACTTAGGAAAAAAGAAAAAAAAAGCTTTAAAAATACGAAATTTGAGAGATATTTCTATCTATGCTTTCCCTAAAGACTGCGGCCTTTTGGGTGAAATACCGAAAATGAAATATTGACAAAGGTTGAACTTCCGGTTTTTCGCGAATGGCGGTCGTCAGGGTGAGAATCTGTCAAAAACAATTTTTAGTGAGCACATAGGAGGTAAAAGGAACCTGTATACGAAATTTGATGCTGATACTTACGTCATTTAAGAGATCTCGTGATCAATGAGTCATTCAGTGGTATTATACAAATACATTTATGGGAAAGGATCAATGGCGAACGCTTTTGTGCCAGTTTTTAGTTTAGAATTTATAACTCCGCAATGGTTAAACTTATTAAAAAAATGAAAACATCTGCGGACTCCTCAGCTATTGGGCGATAAAACTAAATTTGAATCTTTTTTCCATATCAGCTATTAAATTTATAATTCAAGTCAACTTGCGGTAGGGGTCGGACCTAATCAGCGAACGCAATTTTCGCGGAATAGCATGTTAAAATATAGGAAATTATGCTTCAATTAATTCTATCATCTAACTTCTTCCATGAAGCATTACAACTATTGTCCTCCTTGTGACATTAGGCCTAAATTTGTTTTCACTTTTCTCGTGCTCCACATCTCCTTTCTCTGCTTGGAACTGATGTCTATATAGCCTACGAAACTTGCGATCAAATATTTTTCTTTTAAAGAAAGAAAGAAACTACAAAATTCTATTTCGCCTCCTCCCTAGAGGCTAGTCCACGTCATTTTACTCCCCATTTCATAAACTCTCGTTACTGTGACTATTTTTTTTAAGAACACAACCCTAACCCTAACACTTAATTTAATCAACATCAACTCGACCTCCCCCCCCCACACACACACACGCGCTGATTGACCCAAAGGCAGATCCCAAATGCGATGGATTGATGATATATGTTTCGGGCATGGAGACGAAAGGCTCAGGAGAGATGTAATTTTATACATGTATATTATATGGTAATTCTTATATTTATTACTAAATATATAGTTAGCGTTTTTTTCGCTCCTGAAATCGAATATTTTCTCCTGGAAAACTCTTGGAAATCTTCTGAAATACTAATCTCAGAATGGTGGGGGAACCCAGTGAAAATGAATTCTGATCTTCTTTTAAACATCTATACACATATTAATATCATTAATTAGTAACAAGAGGTTAACCAGCCAGTTAAAAAAAAAGGTGGATGGTAAAACAGAGGTCCCCCCCCCCCGTATAAATCGTATAGGCCTAAGCGCTGTTAAGATCAAATGATGCGTCACTTCACCCTCACTGGCATAGAGGAAAGTAACTGCCAGCATATGACTGTTGGAGAGAGGCGCGAGTCAAACATTTTAGACGGAAAGAAAATGCGGGAAAATATGCTGGTCGCAACTGGGCGTAGTCATGTGAAACATGTAGGCTACTGCACTCATCCTTCGAAATTGAAGACATTGGGTTAAGTTAAAAAATAGGCCTATTATTTTAATATTTCAGTTTACAAACAATAACAATAGATAAGACAAAAAGAAAAACTGGGCGATAAAACACTGGGCAGTAACTAAATTATTATTAATGGCTTTTTAAGCTTATAATAGGGGTTTCGCTGAATAGGTTTTCAGTTAAAAGGTCATTTTGAGCGAACACTCCATAATATTTTTTTTTCGAACGGAATGAATAGCCTTTGCTATTCTAGCTAACTATTTCCTCATCTATTTTGAAGCATAATAGGCGATTTTTTGTCGGCCGATGTCCATTGGTGCTTTAAAATCGCCTTAAGTTCGGACCTATTCTCGTTTATCCGGAAACGTTTTGAGAATGAAATTTCCATGCGTGTCAACTTTGACCTTCAGCTATGCTTTATTTTATGAGGGAAAACGAAAATGAATAGGTGGAAAATATAGAAAAATGGAGTCTTTGTAATACCATTTTATTAGTTCTGCAATTACTTTTGAAATAAATAAGAATGGATAAAAATTACGGGGAGGTGTTCGCTTTATATGCCATTTCGCTGATGGGCCTTTCCTTATCATTTGGATTGCACAATGAGGAATCCAGATTCCAAATAATGCTCAGTTTGGAACTATGTACTCTGTATTCATTATTTTGTAGCTTCAATCAGACTTAAAAATAACAACAATCATGTAAGCAGTTGAATTTAATCAGTAGACTTATTGATACAGAATTGCTTGAATGGTATCTTGCATTAGTTATGGCTTACAACATTGAAGATATTCTCACACCTACAAAAAGGCAACAGTAAAAGTAATTCTTTTCAATAAGTAAGATAATCTGCAGTGTCTTTATTTAATGGGACTGGTTTGGGGGGAAGTCAGAAGGACTTTCTAAATACCCGGTAATAGAATTTTTAAACAGTTGAATTTCCACCTTCCAAAAAGATATGACATTTAATCCACAGGTCATTTGATTTCTGCATTTTAACATTTGATGTAAAAAATTCAGTTTTACTTACATATGATCTACTGTTAATATAAAAACTAAATAATGCAAGAAAGCTTAGTTGTTGTTTTTTTGTAACAAAGACAGAAGAATTAGTTAGGCCTACATATCACAGAGTTTAGTTTTCTTTGCATAGATTCCAAACCAAAGCTATGAACACTTGCCTAGGATATGCAGTAACAACAAGTTTGGAACACTCCAACACTGATAACCTTTTGCAGATTGAAGAGTAAAATTAATTCTGTGCATTTCTATAGCAATGCATCAACTGTTTTGTTTTCTAGTGCACATTTTTAAAAAGTCACAAGTGTAATATGTTGAATTATAATGCAGTCTTAACAAAATAAACTTTGACCTTTAGTTTAGTTTTCAGAAAAATATTTGACATAATTGGCAAGATCATTCTCATTTATTCTTCCTAGTACACGTTTGACTCAGTGAAACATGAACAAGGCGTATGAGCATCATAGACCAACAAGGACTCAAGCTAATTTTTTTGGTTGGAGACTTAGTTACTGGCCTATCCATTAGTCTCTGTATACTAAATGTTTATTGTTTTGCTGAATACAGGTTCAAGATGATATCAAGTCTACATTGCCAGTTACAGCAAAATGGTGGAAAGAAAACATTTAAATACAATTTATTAAATATGCATTTAAAGTGAATAAAAATGGAGACTTAAAATGTTGGATGTAGCTTTGAAAAGTAAATAGGCATGAATGGAATATAATAATACTGGTGCCAGAAGTGTGTTTTAGTTTTTGTTTCAGTCATGTATTTCATCAAATTAGAAGTGTGATTTTTGTTCAATGGAAATATCTGTACAAATCAATGTGACTGCAGGAGTTGAAGTTGTGCACTGACTACTCATTAGTCCACTGACTACTCATTAGTCCATTGACTACTCTTAGTCCATTGACTACTCTTAGTGCACTGACTACTCAGTCCACTGACTATTCATTAGTCCACTGACTACTCATTAGTCTACTGACTACTCTTAGTGCACTGACTACTCATTAGTCTACTGACTACTCTTAGTGCACTGACATAAGCTTCAAACAGAGAAACACTGACTATTAAACACAAATTCATATTTTGTTTCAAAAATATTAAAATTGTACCATAATTTTTTGAAAAGATTTCAAGATAAAATATATAAAAAAATATTGAAAGGGGTGAAAAAAATATTTTATTCTTTTTACAGTTTGTTAATATTTGTATTTACCTTCATGTATTTTCCAATAATACTTAATATCAATTTTACAATCAGGTAGAGCATCTCTTCTTTTTCATTGATATTTTCTTCATAAATGTTCTCTGTCAGAAACATTAATACTGTCATCTACTTTAAAAAGTTTAGCACAAGTCTAGCATTGAAAATATGAAGAAAGAAAACAAAAACCCTGGATGCAGCATAAAACAATGAAACTGCTAAAGTCTAGAAGGAATGTTACGAACACAGAAATGAAACTCTAGAAAATTAAGATTGTATGACAACAAGTGAACATCATTGCACATAAGAAACAATAAGCTTAAATTTCTATTTCTTAAATTATCTAACAGCTGTGTTACTATGTACCACACATTAGCAAAAAATTATTTCCTAGTGAGACACACAATGCATATGTTATCTTTCTCTAACCCCATTCTGAGGAGGTTTTCTTTGTTTATTGTAATTGAGTAATGTAAAATATTTGAATAGATTGATACAATTGTTAAATGAAAGCCAGTAACTTATCACAATGATGTTACCTCATACACATCTGTTATACTCCCTGATTTTTAGAATCAAAGAAAGACAATGTTGATGGCATCTTTACTTTGACATCTGGCATGTAACCATATAAAAGTTACTATAATTTTCTTTTATGTTCATAGGATAAAACTAGTTACAATACACCACAGTAGACCAACATAGCCACCATTTTTACAGGTTACACCTATCACAGATATGAAAGTGCTTTCTGTCTGAAATATGATGTGATAATTTTCAGGACTCAATAAATAGTTTTTTTTCACAGGCCAATTCTATGCTTAGAAATGCTCAAAGTAACAAGTGCACATATAAACGTAATCACAGCTCTGTTGCTTAAAATGTTAATTACAGTGTCTGACCCCTTACATCCTACAACAGAAAAAACACCACCAAAAAAATAAATAACATCACTACACATTTTTCAACAGACTACCATATTTTCACACACATAACCCTCAGGTTATATAAGAATGGTGGGGTATACAAAGATGCTGGGTTTAGAAAATTTATTTTACACATAAACATAGCATAATGGAAACTATGGACACACGGGTGGGTCTTTATACCTCCTACATGTCACTGTATGATCTCATAAAAAAAACCTCGGAAAACAATTCATAATTAATATAATTTAATTCCATATGATGCACTCTTAAAGCTACAAAGTTCGAGCAACAACTTTATGTACCAGTAGTTAGCAGCTAGTCGTGCTTTGCATATGCCAAGTTTATAAGGGTAAAGGTTGTATGATTTAGTTTTTAGTTTTTACTTATTTTGTAATTTACGAGGGGTATACGTATGTGTGAATATATGCGCGAAAATATGGTGAACAAAACAAAGAACACAATTCAATTATTCATTCAAACAAATTTGATATTCATTACTAGCTCTGAAAAATTACAAATACAAACTTGACAGTTCAAAAAAATGATATGTACATTTGCTAGAAAAAAATCAAATTTCTTAATTATGGAAAAAGTATCTGAATTTAAATATTTTTAGATTTATGAGAAAAATTATAATGAAAAAAATGTGTCTAAAAAATGCTAAAAATCTGCTTGCCTACTTCTGCATCATTCCATTAACCAAAAAGACTTACAATGAATGTACAATAGAGAGCAACTTAGGACAAAGATATTTGAGATCCAACACAAACCACATGTATGTCATATCCGTAAAGACAGTTATATCTTTTCAAACATTAACAGGCATAACTACTTAAAGATTTCTAATTATTTATAATAAAGCAAAAAGTTTTATAAAAATAAAGAAATCTAGCATATAAATATCTTGTAATTTAATGTGTCTTTTAATATTAATAAAATGTTACTCTAGATAATTGGCATTATAAAACAGTTTAACTTTATTGCATTTTTTTCTTATCATTGTAACAAATAGTTTTTTTTCTTCATTTAAGGCACGACATTGTTCATTGAACATTTACACTAATGTTCTAAACTGTAGTGCTAAACAATCATGAAGTCTGGTCAGAAGGTTAACAAAAAAACAAACTTTTAAAACAAGGCCCACAATGTTATAAAAGTCCCGCTGAGTAATCAAACTGATAGTAGAAAAATATATGTAATGTATTGAAACACTGTGGTACCCTATATCTGTTGTTCACTATAGAAGAAGTAAACTTTAGTGGTTAAAATAGAGTGAAAAGGGGAACACATAAATTATTTTTAAATAGCATCTACTCTGTGTTTCTGGTCATTCTTTTGGGCCCTCTACCGGCAGGACCTTTGGGCTTGGCGAAAGCTTGTCTGGCAGCATTTTTTTTAGGATGAATTTCATCATATATGAACTCTTCTGTTAATTCTGAAGGATCATCTATTTCAATCTGTCATGAGATATTAGTTAAAAACAAGGATTTAATTGAAATGTAAAATTTTCATGGAGTTTTTAATCATTTTAAAAGATATGAAAAGAAATTTTCAATCATGCAGTTATCAAAAACAAAATTGAAACAAAAAAAAAAAATAAATAAATTAAAAAAAATTCAATTATGTTTAAAAGAAAAAAAAAAAGTATTTTATTTGCTCTTGAAAAATAAAATTGTCCGATAAGTGGAGCAAAATTTAGACATTGGCATTATTAGCAAGACACCTAACAACTTAGATATCCAGTCATACTACAAATACTTAAACCTTAATATAAAGATCTAGATCTATGGATAACTTCTAAAAGAATAAACAAAAATGAATGCCAATTTTTTGCAAAATTGTATCAATATGACAAAAAAAGTAGTTTTAATTAAAACAAGTACTAATATAGTGATCTTTATGAAATTTTTATAGAATGTTTTGTCACATTTATGTGTCAAATTTTGCATTTTAATTTTTAGACTGATGAAATAGTGAGCTAAAAGTAGGCAATGGAGCAGATGATGAGCCTCATAGCATACAATGATACAATGTTTAGACTGTGATACTGCAGTGGTTAATGTAGAAATTGTGTAGCTTTTTTTTTATTTTACCGGTACTAATAATAATTTATTTTCTTCATTCATTAAATTGAGGAGTTATATGGCACGGCGGCTGGGCGGTAAAGCGCTTGGCTTCCGACCAGGGGTCCCGGGTTCGAATCCTGGTGAAGACTGGGATTTTTCATTTTGGGATCTTTAGGAGCCTCTGAATCCACCAGGCTCTAATAGGTACCTGACATTAGTTCATGGATGCAAGCAACAGAACCCCGTTTTGCCTGCAAGGGGGGGTCGGCAATCCCAAAAAACCTGCAAGCATGATGCCTCTTATACTTCTCGACATAAATAAAACATTTACCGCTATATATATATATATAAATATATATGTCTTTAAATACAAACTATAAATTCTAAGCTTTTACTTAAATTACTATAATCTACATGTATGTTTAAACATTTCATTTTTTTTTATATATAATATGCACATAGATAGGCCTACCTACTACTACTATATTAGTATAAATCAAACTTTGTAGCACCTATGTTAAAAGTTAACTCTATTTCAAATAAAAGATCTAATAGATCTAAATATTTATTGGCTGACAGAGTAGTCAGTAGATCTTACCAAATATAGAACTAGTTAACTGGATCTTCTAACTAATAGTAGCTTAGATTACTTAGTCTTAGACTGATTTTTATACTAGATATCTAGATCTAGTCAAGATGTTATTTTAATTCTATGATAATAGTAACAAAGTAGATCCATCAATTTACATCTATCTATATCTAGGTCTAATAAAGAAACTAGTAAGTATTAAGTTAATTAAGTATTACAGATCTAGACATACAATATTCTCTGAGTCTAAGTCTAGACTTTAACTTGTCTAGGAATAGAGTGTCACTAGAGCTACTATTTAACTAGATATTAGATTTTCTCTAGATTTAGGTATAGACTAGACCTAAATCCAAATTATTTTAATTATATACTCTAGATTTAGTTTCAGATCTTGAAGTTAGATCTATATACACTAATCTAGTAATGCTAGATCATAGAAGTGAGCCCTGCCCTACTAGCCCTAGCTAGAATCATCTACTAGATTACTAGATCTAAAATCTAAATCTAGACTAGAGTCTTGTAGGGATGTTACAATTTTTTTCAGAATTTTTTTTTTAAGAATCTTGTTATCTGATATGTTGTAGATTTGAAAGAGCCTTCTAAATTTATATGAATTATGTATGTATGATTCCTGGTTGAAAGAAAATAAATTTTCTATGTGTGCTTGTCCTTATCATAGCAATCAATGGGCACGATGTGAGGAGATTTGAATGTGTTGAATAAATATGCTTGCCATTTCTTATATATTAATCAACTAGTCCAAAAACATGTTTCAAATGAAAGTTTATTGTTATTTAAATATCTGAACACTAAGCTGCATATTATATACTCATTAGATCTAAATCTACATCTATTTCAAAATGTGTAACTGCAGAAATAAATCAATGTCAGCCATTTTGACATCATTTCAGTCTAAGTTTTTTTTAAACTGCTATAATAATTCAACCTATCAGAAAATTATTTGATGTCACATGACCAATCTGACCAATCACTATTATCTTGGCATGTAAACAAGATGGCTAAAATTACAATGGTTAATAATGGCCTCCAGCATTAGATTCAACAGCTAAATATTAAAAAATTAATAGCATCCAAAGTGCACAGTCTTATGTGAAAAGTAAAGCACTGAAATTTAGCCAGAAAAATGCTCTACAATACTGGAGAGTCAAAAGGCGTGGGAATGTTGAGCTTTTTAAACTATACACAAGGGAAATCGAACCTTTATTTAAGTCTAATAAAACGAAACCTTCTACTCCACGTGGGAAAGCGTAATTTCATTCCCGGAAGCCATTTTTATTGGTCAATCAAAAACTATAACTCTTTTACAGAGAAGTATTCAATTAATAGGTTAAAAAAGTGCACCTTTAAGGTATGTAAAAAAATGTCAGAAAAAAGTCGAAACAGTTTTTTGACTTAATAAAAGGGGCGTGTCACCGGATATTGTAACATCCCTAAGTCTTGCCTTTTTTAAATAAGTTTTTTTTATTATTAGATCTAGAATCTAGATTTAATTAGATCTAGACTTTACTAGTAGAATATTATATCTGATAATAGATTATAAAATAATACTAATAGATACGATCTACTTTTGATCTATGCTGCTTCTGCCCAGGGACTAGACCTAGTCAGGCTAGTGGTAGATTGTAAGTGTAAGATTCTAGATAATTGGAATAATTATTCCAATTATCTAGATCTAGCCTGGCTAGGTCTAGTCCCTGGGCCTGGATATAATTAAATCTAGATTCGAGGACTAGATCTAATAATAAAAAACTTATTTTAAAAAAGGCAAGACTAGAATTGACTAGATCTATATTATTATATAAGTTTTATAACTATCGTTACTATCATTATTAATACGGTGATGATCCGGTACGGTAATTTCGCATTTTCGGGTAAATACGTTCAACTTCAAAGATCATTTTAAAATGTAGAAATAGATCTAGAATCTAGATCTCTAGACTAGATCTAGCCTTTAGGTCTGGTTTCAATTTTTATGCCGGCAGATCAAACTTATTAGAATTAGATCTAGATCTAGATAAATAGATCTACTTGCTAGATCTAACTTAGGCGTCTCAGGCCGGGGCCATACGGATTTGTTTCTAACTTTTGTTTACGTTTTTGATACAAAGCGAAAGTTCGGAAATAGCGCATGCGCTGTAACTTAAGAATTGTAACTTCCTGTCTTTCTTTGAATTCGACTTATTAAGTTTTAGTTTGAAAGTACAAAACGTGAATGTGAAAAAAAAAAAAAAGTCCGATACTGAATCGGCAATCAGTCGGACTGGCGTTTGCCGGCAAGCTTTTTTTTTAAACTTCGATTTTGCCGGCATGCCGGCTATAGCCGGCGATCTTGCATCCACGCATTAGTTGGAAAAAAAGTAAAGGCAGTTGGTCGTTGAGCTGGCCACATGACACCCTCGTTAACCGTGGGCCACAGAATGAGTTATGAGTTTTTTGGCACATCGGTACACTTTAGGCTATGTCGTGCCCTGGGCCACAGAACCAGATGACCTTTATATCATCATCTGCTCTATAGACCACATGGTCTGAAAGGCGGACTTTACTTTTTTTTTGTACTTTATGAGAGTTGTGTTCTGGCAAAAATAAAAATACAAAACATGTTAAACAAGGTGATCTAAGCTCTTCCTTTAATTACAAATCTCATAGCACAGAAGCTGAATTTTGTTCCCTTTAATTGGTGCTCAGTGCTAACTGTTTGGTAACCATAGTACTCAGACATTTGTAAAGTCTTTCATGGTAGAACATTTTCTTGCATGTAGGTACATAGACTTACCTTTTTCTCTATCTCTATACCATTAGATGTCAGTTGTTCACATAGTGGAGACTTACAGCTGGAGTACAACATTCTTTCTTTTATTGAGCACTTGTAGCCAGGCATGGAATAGATAAACACTAGAACAAGAGCCAAACACAAGTACAGTATTATAAATATGACAAACAGGGACCAAACAAATATGACTAATAGTTATGAAAATGTATAAAAAATATTTATTTTTTAAAGTATTGTAATAACTGAAGGGAGGCAACTCAACGAGGACATAGACGTTTATTTACACGGAGACATGACAAACACAAAGGGGCATCTGCCTTGAGCACAGCATCTCCATATTGGCTCTCCACTTGGGCAGAAATTGTTAGTCCTAATGTTTTGTCACAGATAGTGCGCACCTTCTTTCTGCACTATCTTGGATGGCGGTGCGCATGGCAAAGTCATAATATAGCCCCCGTCTTAGCACTTTTCGTCCCGAAAAGAAACAGTGCAGCTGAGGTTTGACAGTTCAGGTGGAGGTCGATCAGTGGGAGCCACAGGCGGCAGGGAGCGTGTTCCCCACGAAGCCATCCGCATTGTTTTCCTCCAGTGCCGCTTTCTCTTTCTCCAGTTGACCAGGTTGTTGTTGCCACGATAACGTGGCCGTTTGACACACAAAGAGATATTGTCGAGCACTGTTTTCTTCAGCACAGCCGTTGATTGGACACGCTGTCTCAGCAGACCTTTCCGACAAACGCCTCTCAAGGGAGCTGCAGGTTCACATGCAGCCATGTTGCAAACAAAGTCCAATGCACCGCAGTCATCCTCAGACAACAGTTTCACGTCAAGAATACAGGTCTCTTCAGTTTCAAGTGGAAAATGTCTTCCTCTTGACGGCTCAGATTTATAGTAGTCCGATTGACATTCGTCTATGCCAATGTCGATGATGATGGTAGAAGTACATATGCCCTGTTGGTGGTTTTCTTGGCATCTAAATTCTATGTGTGATGCGCCGCACGTACAATTCATGGTAAACTTCTGGATGCAGTTGTCAAGCTTCGAATTTCCCTCGTGAGCACCGACAGATAGGCAGAGGTCTTTAAGGTCCATAGCAACAGGCTTGAAAGCAGACCCAACGTTGTCTTGATCTGTCCGGCTCATTGAGGTACTGGTAACAGGTACAACAGGAACAAACGCTTCAGGCACATAACAGACTTCAGTTTCTTCATTTGTCTCCTTCCGTTCGACTCGGTACATCCAGTTGAGATCATCACAGCAATCGCCATCACGTTTCTCATCTTGAAAGTCACAACCACAAGACTTGCCCACAACACAGACACAGACGGCGCTCAAATCCCCAGCGTCTCCGTCACCACTGTTTGTGCAACCACAGTCTTGACCACGCAACTTCTTGACCAACGAGTCTGCAGGGAACTGCTCCTTTACCAACGAGTCTACTCCTTCTTTCAGCTGAGACACCATCTTATCTACCTTGTTCCCCATACTGTTCATTTGTTCACACATTGCATCAATACCTTCATTTATCTTGCCAATAAGCTCATAAATCTCCGGTTCAATTTCAAATAGGTAGGTCTCCGGATCTTCGTCCTCATTAATTAGGGCTTGCCGGAGACGAGCTGTAAGCACCTCCTTGCTACCACTAAGCTTTAGGCGTCTGTAACGAAGTTCCTGTCTTAGCTCTTTAAATAAAAGCTGGTCTAGTTGTTTCAAAGATGCCATTATAAATCCTACCTCCTCTCGTTGAGTCGCCTATAATCACACTTCTGACACCTATGTAATAACTGAAGGGAGGCAACTCAACGAGGACATAGACGTTTATTTACACGGAGACATGACAAACACAAAGGGGCATCTGCCTTGAGCACAGCATCTCCATATTGGCTCTCTACTTGGGCGGAAATCGTTAGTCCTAATGTCAACATCCGACTTGTTTTGTCACAGATAGTGCGCACCTTCTTTCTGCACTATCTTGGATGGCGGTGCGCATGGCAAAGTCATAACAGTATTAAGCAAATCCTTGCTATCTAGACATAACAATAAGAAGTATACATTGAAACCCCTAGTAGACTTAGTCTTTTAATTAGATAGCTTAATACAGTTTAATACAATCTAAAAGGATGAACATGTCTAGAGACAAATTAACTCTTTGGCTCCGGAATTACTTTGGAATTATTTTCCACTTTTGGACGGAATTAATTTTTCCGCCATTTCAGAGTGCCCTACTTTGCTTCGATATAACTTGTATAACTTTTTAATTTATTATTGGAAAATAATAAATTTGATATAGAATTAAAGAGAAATGGATGCTCTTTCCATTTCTTATGTTTTCTAGTTTGCAAATCATGTTGTTTAGGTAATTTTAGGTTTTGAATATAAAAATTAAAAATGAAAAACTCACCAACTGACATTGAAAATATCCATCCAAGTGCATGTTACAAGAAATTTATTGTTCAAATTGAATTCAAAGAAGTTTTTTTCTCATTTTTATCCATTTGTTTACAGAACACCATAGAAGAAACAGCAATAGATGCAAAAAATAATAAACTGGAACTAATAATCCAATGTCACTACTTTAATGAAAACGCCTATAAAAAAAGCAACACTCTTGGAACAAAAAAAGTTTACCCTAAAACAAGTCCAACTGTACAGCATATATATATTTATAATATTTTCTTCTTAAGTTCTTCATGTACTTAGTATATAAATATTCCTTTTAGTTGCGATATTCATGGAAGCAGTCAATATGAAGTGTGGGTTCGACTCCCATCCAGCGCAAACATAAACCGTTCTCCCTGACATACAGTGTTTACATACTCTGTCTTTCTTTATAGTTATAGGTCTCCATTCTCTGAAAATGGATCTTATTCTAGCAGGGATGTTCAATTTAATCCTATGGTCAGCATAGCTATTTATTTTGCTGACAAGACTATCAACAATGTGATTGTCAATGAAAAAAAACAACATTCCAGCTCAATAGATGCAGTGCTGACTAAGTCTAGGGTGACAACCCAATTTCTTGATGGAACAAATCTGAAATTGATCTGTTTCAGTGCCTAGATGATAGATCTAGAGATCTACCTCTATCTGATTAGATTTAGATCTAGATGATGTAGAGACAGCTAAACTAGTTCTAGATCTACATTGAACATTAGCTGGGGGTGGAGCTGCTTCATCAGCTGATAAACTTCATCATTACTAGACCTAGGCCTAGATTCTAGATCTATAAATTAATTTACTAGATCTAGACTATATTGTTATAAACCTGGTGGTGGCACAGATGGGGGTAGTGGTGTGTGTGTAGTCAGCCGACGCAAATCGCCCCAGGCCAGCGCTAGACGAGCGGTCAGCTGAGACGAGTGTCAACACGGCGGTTCGGGAAGGATCGACGGCGGTCCGGGAAGGATCGACGTCGTGAACAGAGCTCAGGAGCGTCACGACAGTTGTAGTCATCTGACCACCTAGAAACGTCGAGCGGCGTTCTGTCCGGTTCGAGAAGGCCAGTAGGGACCCTATATAAAAGCGGAGGCGACGCAGTCAAGACGGTTGAGAAAAGGGGCTCAATACAGCAAGGTTCACGACAGAAGGTTCAGAAAGCGGGTTCACGACAGGAGTTCAGAACACGGTCGGCTACAGCACAGTTCAACGGTGTGGTTCTGTACAGAGCATTACGACGGTTCAGTGCGGAGTACTGTCAAGTACAGTTGAGACGAACGGCGTCTTGATCTTGGTCTGTGATTGAGTCCGACACAACGAGCCCAAGTGTGTGAAGTCAGTCCCGAACTGTTGAACCCAGTGCAAGCCCGGAACGAGACGGAGAGGCCAGTGCAAGACTTGATACGGCGGAGAGATATTTGTTATCGCAGAGCTATTTGTACTGTTCTACATGCTGCCAATTGTACAGTATTGGCTGTTACTTATTCAACTATTAAACCTTTACGTTATTTTGGAGCCCTGACTTGTCAAGTTCTTTAAGTTGGTGGTGTATGGTGCAGTTTGCAGAGAGCCTGGATAGTGAGATTCGTAACAATATAATTAGATTTATCAATATCACCATCAGATGAAACAAAATCACTGTCATCTGAATTATTATACTTCTTTATAAAAGAAATATTTAGATCTACAAAGTTTATATGGCCTTGGTTGAAGCTCCATGATAAAAAAAAAACACGCACACAGAAAAAATAAATGACATCTCTTTACAAACTTCGTACAAAATAAAAACACGTTAAATGAAGGAAATTCCGGATGTTTAGCAAAGGGAAACTATTCTAGATAAAAAATTAAGCAATAAAAAACATGAATTGGAGAAATAGAAACAAAAAAATAAATTTTAAATAGCTGATGCCCCCAGCGTTGGTCCGACTTTTCCCCCCTTTTTTAAAATCAACGCCCAGTGCGTTGTTGCGGAGCCAAAGAGTTAATGTCACAAGATAATGTTACTTACAAATACTGTCTATAGAATCTCCTTCATGGGTGTGACTGAACTTGAATAGATGGTAGCGGGCGTTGTCTTTAGGTACATGTGAAATTAAATTGGCGACCCGGATGTTATCAGTTTCAGCTACGTTGACCACTTCCTTTGTTAAATCTAGACTCTGGATTTTAAAAAAATATGCTTAAATAAACACCAAAGAAATGTTGTTTTTCCACTCACTGTAAATTATGACGTTAACTGTTATGACCAAAAAGGAGACCTTATTACAGAGTACAACTAATAATTACATTCACACACACATTTACACTAAAGAGACCATTAATTTAAAAAAATATCTCAGCAACTAGTTTGTACACTTTGAAATTCTTTGCCAATAATTTTCTAAACCTTAAGTTGAGTTATTTGAATTTTACTGACTAGAGAAGAGAAATTTTTTTTTTAGAAACAATCATCCTCTAAATCGTTTCATCTTTTAATACACTTTAAAACTGCTACTTCTTCCGTAAGTAGAATGTTCTTGTAAGTAATGTACTACAAGCTGAATGATTTTTTTTTGTTACAACACAAATTGAATGTAGTGAATTTTTGTTTACAATACTAGCAAATGTAACTCTATCAATGCCAAGGTGTCTTCAAAATGATTGTTACAATGTGGGTATAGTCATGTGCAAATTAAGACATTGTAACTCATCAAAGTCATGAGTTTTCCTAGTTGATTTGATGATCTAATGTAAAAAGATCTGAAATTATCCTAGCTTAAGGAATAAGAAACATGCCTTTAAATGTCTAATTTTTTAATAAGGTTATGTTTTTGTAATTGTAAGTTGATTTTGTAATGAATTATTGCTATAAGCATGATGGCTACTTTTTCAGTTTTCTGTCCAGAATGTCTCTGAGATTATGAATTTTTAGCTATAGCATTATTTTTACCAGTTAAATGTGAATATTCATTTGCAATAAAGCTCATGGCTGTATTCTTGAGTTGAAACAAATTTAAACGAAGTTGAAGTAACATTTTTCTGGTATGTTTAGTGGTATGTTCTTGTTTGATTTGTTATGCAGCAATGTTATTCTTGTGCTTTCTGAAAGTTTACTATCTCTTCTTCACTACACACCCTTCCAAAATATTGATTATATTGATGCAGATTAAGAGTATACAAAGTGTAACAGTAAAGTACGAACATAACACACTTACCAACTGAACATAGTTGTAGGTACCATCTCTAAATGCTATGACTGCTTCTGCTGCCTCTGCTGTCAAGGGGAATGCCACACCTTGCATAGTTTGGGATTTTGTTTCAACATTTATATGTGCATTCACCTACCAAGCACAAATATTTGTAACAATCAAAATAAGATTAACTTCACTAATGTTAGTTATAAAAAAAAGTGTAAGGTTCATAAAAAAACATAAAATTCTACAGAATTACGAACGGATGTTTTCACTCATTTCAATCTTATCATTAAAATGTAGGAGTTTCACTTCTAGATTTAATAGTTAGTGCTTATTTTTTAAATTGCATATTATGTGATTATAGCTTAAAAACAACAACAACAATAAATCAGCAAAAACAGCAAAAAAATATTATTGAGTTAGTTTAGACTACACTAGCTCCACACACAACTACTTTACTAACAAAATATACATCGTCACATTTGAATTTCTTCTACTATTAGTTATATCATAGTATGATTTGTATAATTGTCAATCACCAACAATAGATAACATCTTTGCTTGGGTCAGTATACTACAACCAGTAGCTAAGTAAAAAAATAATCTGGCTGGCTACCACTTAAATTTTCAATTTGATAATAGTAAATTTACTTTTTTTAAAAATATATATAACAAAATGGAATATATATGCTACAGACAAACAAAAAATGATGATAGATAAAATTTAAGAGTTAAAAAATGTTCACATGTATTTGAATAGACACTGATATATTAAGTTGTTCTTTAAAGGAAAAAAAACATCTAGATGATCTTCCACATGCCTCTATCCCCAAGGTTAGTAGCCACGTACTGCAGCTTTGGACAAACTTGATCAAGTTGTCAGTGGCCTCCTAACTAGCACTACAACCAAAATGTTATACTATTATAATGCCAGAGGCATATTTTTGACATTGGTCAACAACCGTGATGCAAAGAAAATATGCAACTTTTCTATTATGGAGTCACAGAAAACAAAAAAGATTTAAAACCAGGCTAGTTGAAAATTCAATAAAATTAAATTAAGAAAAAAATGCAACCTCAATAAATGACTGTTGTATAACTTACAATAAATGTTTGTATAAGCTCATCAATGAGAAGTTTTTACGATGATTTAAAATTTTAATCACAAGTAATATTTTCCTGAATTGCTATTAATTACGAACAAAAATATATTGAACAAATAACATTAGTAAGAAATGATACTTTCAGGTTGAATGCACAAGAATTTAATAATAAACTGGGTGGTTTAGCAAATACTAATTCAAGACTTAAATTATAACAAAATAAACAATTCTTCACTCAATATGTTAGGAAAAAAAAATAGCACAAGAAGAAACTCTAGATCTTTCATATTTACAATTGAGTACAGATTCAGTCTTCTAAAACATGAGGGAAAAAGTTTCTGAGCCAGCCCCAAAATATGAATAAGAAAAAGAATTACCCTGAGCCCATTAACTGTTTTCTTCATAAATTTTTAAGGGAACGAATTGTTTAAAAAATTATTTCATGGTATACCATTTCATTACAGTACACTATTTGTATTTATCTAAAACTTAAATCAATTTTTAAAATTCTAGGAATCAATACCCATTGAAGACTCCAGTCTCCAAGTACTTAAATGCATCTCTTGTCTAAACTAAGATTAGATTTAGTAGAACAGTTCAGGCAGCTGTACACAACTAAATATAAAAACAATGGACATCATTCTCTCAATCTTCTTACCATAGCCATTGCAGCTTCCCTCTAAATACAAGTGAGAAAAATAAGCTAATTTCTTTCTTTCTTAATTAGAAAAAAAATTTTTTTTTTTAGCTCGAAATACGGAAGCATTAACATCTCTATCTACAAGCAAGGAACCCATTAGAAGAGTGATAGAAATCCTGAATGATATTGTTCCATGATTCCAAATCCCTTTGTTCCAAAACCAGAACTCACAATAAAAAAGATTAAAGAAGAAGAACAAAAATCTTCTCAAATCTTCTCAAAACCAAGCATGTTGTAAAATCCTAAAGCTATAGTGTTTAATAGTTATTACTAAATGTTATGGAATGTGTGTTTCTGATGTAACCATGAGTAAAGGTAGGAAGATGGTTTGGTTGTGTACGCTGAAAAGATTCTTATGAAACCACACGGTGGTCTGTCATAGATGGCTGCCTGATTACGTGTTTTGCGAGCTGGACTGTCATTCGGACTTATTGACAGGGTTCGAACCCTGCTCGCTCCTATCCCCTGACGTCCTGCTGGAAGTTTGGACTGGGAAATAAATTATCTTCAACTCTGAAGGAACATCAGCAAAATGTGAAACATTTTACAAACATTTTTTACTTGCTGTTTGGAGCTATAAACCAATGACCAAGTATCAACACTAAGTTTCTGAATATATATATATACTTTGCAGTGTTTCTACAAAGTTTGATCTGAATGACAGAAAACAAAACATTTTTTTCAAATAAAATATCATGGCTAATGGCACTGTCTCAAGTCTCGAGGCAATACTATTACAGCATATGAAGAATTTTAAATGACTTAATTTTATTGCAATGTTAATCTCTACACAATTTTAAAGATTAGTTATACCAAGTGTCACAGATGCCATTATAGATTTATTTGTATATTTCACATTTAAAAGCTTATATGTAAATAGAAATATAAACCCTTGACTGAGCCTCAGGAATTACCCCACAAATCTAGATCCTTGACAGCGCCTCAGGTTTTACCCGAGACGTAATTACGATGTTGCAAATCTATTGGTTGATTTGAAAATAAAAAAAAGACATTTGAGCGCCAGAGAATTGACGAGAGTAGAAAGAAGGAGTCGATGAAAGAATTTCCTAGTAGACAGTCGCGTTTTCTAAGAGCTCTGATTTAAAGCCTTTGTAATATTTTTTTGTGCTTGTTGATCTGTAACTTGTACATAAGCTGTACTTACGTTTTATATTTAAATAAAGTTCCAGAGTTGTGTTTTAACAAAGAATCTTTTATTGTGAATCCTAGATCGTCATTTATTCAACTATTTTAATTCAAGTGAAATCCCCGGCACCACAACACACGTTGTGACACCAAGGGTTTAATTATGGTAAAGAAAAAAAATGACATGAACATTTATTTTTTCTTTTGGAGAGAACATTACCTAGTCTAATAATGAATGCTTATCAACAATATCTGATAACTTTAACATCTATTAAAAAAGAAGCTTAATATCAGAAAGCAGATATAGGTAGGCTAATAGATAAATTAAAAATTTAGATAGAATTCACAAAACATAATATGTTAGAGCACATGATGTAGAACTGAAGTCATGATGGATTTAAGACATATCTTAAATGGGATATTTTCTTAGTTAAAATGAAATAATTATTTCAGAATCTTTATGTAACAATACCTCATTTTGCTTAATGAACTGAAGTTCCTCCTCTGCCATAGTCAGTGGTGCTGGAGCTAGAGCAGCCTGAACATGCTTGTGGTAGCCTCGCAGAGAGACGTCACTCTGTAGCACAGGTTGATAAGTGAAATCAGCAAATTTTAAATAATAAATATCAACTTTAAATATATGGGAAATAATGGTCTTGCATAGTACATAGTAAGTATTATTTTATGATAATCAATCATATTGCCATGTGATATAAAAGAACAGTTGACATGTACATGAACAATAGATATTTAAGTTAAAGTATATACTTAATATGAGGGTGCGGTGGCTGAGCTATAAAGCGCTTGGCTTCCGTACTGAAGGTCCCGGGTTCGAATCCTGGTGAAGACTGGGATTTTTATTTCGGGATTTTCGGGCGCCCTTGAGTCCACCCAGCTCTAATGGGTACCTGACATTAGTTGGGGAAAAGTAAAGACCGTTGGTCGTCCTGCTGGTCACATGACACCCACGTTAACCGTAGGCCACAGAATCAGATGACCTTTACATCATCTGCCCTATAAACCACAAGGTCTGAAAGGGGAACTTTACTTTAGGAGGCGCGATGGCTGAGCGGTAAAGTGTTTGGCTTCCAAACTAAGGGTTCTGGGTTCGAATCCTGGTGAAGGCTGGGATTTTTATTTCGGGATCCTTGGGCGCCCAGCTCTAATGGGTACCTGACATTAGTTTAGGAAAAATAAAGGCGGTTGGTCATTGTGCTGGCCACATGACACCCTCGTTAACCGTAGGCCACAGAATCAGATGACCTTTACATCATCTGCCCTATAGACCACAAGGTCTGAAAGGGAAACTTTTTTTTTTTATATACTTAATATGATTACCTGAACAGTGCCAAAAAGTTCATCTTTAATTTGTCCTCCACCAAATTCTGATTTCATTGTGGCTCTGGTTGCAGCATACAACATTTTCTGCCTGACCTACAACACAGCAGTTTCTTAATACTTTGAAGAATAATGGCTTACTTTTAGTTAAAACAAACCAAAGAAATAAAATACCTAAATTGTCAATAAATGTATTTAAGTAGAAACTGTTTACATATTGCTAATAAACTGAAAACAATTTGAGATAAAACTATTTATTTTTTTCCCATTAAATTAGAAACTATGTGTAATTAATAGTCTTTTGTGTTTCTTTATACAAGTGTTTCAAAAACAGTTCCCTTAACAGAACGCTTGGCACATTCTGAGCATTTAGCGGAACACTTTGCATATATTTTTTTAGAGAGATTAATTCACGTGGTGGCCTACTAGTTTATTATACCAGTAGTTCATGGAACACCTATTCAGACCTCTGGGAACACTAAGGTTCCTCAGAACACAGTTTGGGAAACATTGCTTTATACTAAATAAAATGCTTATATGTAAATAATGGCAAAAAAAAAATCTTTTAAAGTAATGAATTATACTACTCTTATAGCTAAAAATATTTATGTTGTAATTTTAATATGTATTTAATATTCAGTTAGGAAAACATCTCCATAGGAGTTATGAGATCCATGAGCAATTAGTGAATTATAAACCATAATATAAGAACTAATTGTAGAAGATACTAGCATACATAAAACAACAATTAAAAAAGAAAGAATTCAAAATGACCCTAAAGATTACTAACTGGTGCAAAATCAGGTGACCAGGCAATAAACAGCCATTCATAGCCCATGCTATTTTTAGTATCAAGTCTGTACAGAATGTAACAAGGCATCTTGTCCTCCAACAGTGGAAGTACCAGCTCATCATAATGTACAGGCAGAGTTAAGGATCATAGCGTATTGAGAAAGCTAAAAGCATGAAATAGATCTTAACAAAAACAATTGGTAAAATATTGCTAAACACAGATTGATTATTGTTAGTCTAGATCTATTTCAAGGCATTATTTACTTTATAAATATTCTGAAGTAGAAATAATTATGAAACCACAGCAATTCACTGGGTTAATTTGGGGTTTTGTTTTGTGCTTCAATAGAAAACTATTTTTAAAAATAGTTAACAGAATGATACAAAATTTTTTGAAAAAGGATATCATTCTCCCAGGTTGATATGGGTTCTCTTGATGTAGAAAACGTCAGTTGTTCTAACATTAATTTTAAAAAATAATTTAATTAACAGAAATATGTTTTATTGCAATTAATATAATAATGTAAGATATCAATTAGATCTAGTACTAAAAAATAGGTTACCATTATCAATAGTAACTTTGATCAGTCGTACATGTCCATCTTTTGACTGAGCCAAAAAACTTCTGAGCTCATCATTTGCTGAAGAAAGAAAAAATCAAGAGCATACAATTAAAAAGAGAGTCTTTATAATTTATTAGGAAATACAACAAATTTAAGTTACCTTTTGTTTTGAACCTATAGTTCTCACTTACCAGAAAATTTGTGTTTGCTACTCTCACCATTATGGTTCTTTTGTCTACTTTTTCTTAGAACTAGATCTACATTAAATAATCCCCTAAATCTCTCACATGTGGCTCCAAGCGATATTCCATGGTAAACTGCTTCAGCTGGTGGAAGAATCTCAAGATGATGTACCAGCTCAACCATTGCCCGGGTTACCAAGGTGTCCAAGGGGTGCGCCTGCCATCATGACTATGATGGAGGTGGATGTGAAAATTATATTACTGGTCCATATAAAAATGTAAATAAATGCCAGAAATAAAACCACTATTGGAATATAATATGGAATGTGAGGTCATTATGAGATGAAGGAAAAGTTGAAGAGCTCACACCGAGCTGAATAGACTCCATTTCAACAACAAACATCATTGGACTTGGGAAAAGAACAACAGAAGAGTGCGATATAAACTGTACTGTACAAGACTAGAGTCTACAATCACAGTAGGTTGCAAGATCTAGATCTACAATCTAGAATGTAGTAGTAGTAGGCCAACTTAATTTAATTAAAATTTAATTTAAATTTTAAAGTTTATTTAAATAGTATAGATATAGATCAGTATCTAATAGACACTATAAGTATAAGACTAGACTATAGATGATTAGATCTAGATTCTATATAAATAATGTAGTCTAGATAAAGATATTAATCTAGAAAATTTTAAAAGACTTTTTAAAATTTAAATTAATAAATTTAAGAGAACCTGATCCACTCAGAGACTCAGACTGATGAGACTGGCAGAGTTCAATGAGTTCAGACTCAGAGTAGATTCTCAGTAGATCTAGTCTACATTCTAGATCTAGATCTTAGATCTATCTAATCAATCTAATCTTATATTTATTTGATAATATTGAATATTGATATCATGATCATGCAGCGACGTCATCTACTCTAGTCCTAGATTTAGATCTACTAGATGATTAGTAGATCTAGATCTATTTTAGTTTTAGTATTTACAAGATGTCAAGATCTAGATCTAGAATTTAATATAATCTACTAGATTCTAGATCTAGATATATCTAGATCTAAATCTACTATCAGTAATCTAGTCTAGAGTCTATATCTTGTCACTAGTGACAGTAGTGAGTAGACAGTAGTTCCTGTACTACTAGATAGTAGATCTAGATCTAGCTAGATCTAGTACTAGACTAGTACTGTTACTGTAGTAGGTAGTGACTGAAATTGAATAGAACTTGTTACTATTTATCCATTAGAACGCCCACTTTCACACACAGTAATCAAAGTTTCAGACTAAGTTCAAAGTTGCATTCAACTTCACACTTCATCAGTGTCCTGAATTGAAAAAAGTAAAGGTACGATTTAATGTGTTAAAGTCTAGGATTTTAACGAAATGCATAACAATGTTAAAATTTACCTGTTATTCCTGTTTGATGGGACATCGTAAGAAAAATCAGAAAAACAATTAATTTAGATTTAATTGAGAAGGAAGTAGCGTAATCTTTCGTTTCGCAGGCTAATACTTTTTAGTTCAAGTAGCCTCCCTTGAAGGGAAGTAAACAATTTCCGCCTTTCACGCATGACTACCCAAAGTGAAATCACTTACCTATATTGTATTAGTAATAGTAGTAGAAGTAGTGGCCCGTAGTGGTAGTAGTAGTAATAATTATAATTATAATAATAATAGGTCTACTAATAGTAATCCAGCTAACGTTTTCTAGAATAAATTAATATATGTAGGTTGTCACAGCTGTGTGATTTTGTTTGGTTTTTGTTGTTGATACAAATAATATAGTACGATCTCTCATGTGCTGGACCTGGAGCAGACTATGACAGTGATGTATAGACACCCAGACAGAGACATCAGTTGACACCAACACTACGAAGACTCGAGAGGAACAATAAACTCGCGAACACTAGGGCTCGAAATACCACGGTCAGTGATACCGGCAGGACACATCGCGGATCTTTAGATTTATGTAGGGAAAACGTGATACTAGCGTAGTCCGGGTGACAAGACAATAATTAGAGAATAAATTAGACATAGCTTAAGGACTATAAAGTCAGAAACAGTTTGAGATAAGGGGGAGACGACTCAAACACGGCTAGGTGCTGGACCAGACCGATGTTGTAGGAGTCGATGTCGTATTGGTATATACGACTTGTGTTGTAGTTGTTAGATACAGGAACAGTATCAGTGCTTTTCTTAAGGACACACGGTGACGGTCAGAGACGGTAGAGTTTTACAAGTACATATAACATCAAGACTATACGGACTGTGACGTGGGCTCCAGGATCCGGGCTAAAACAAGAGAGAGAGAAACTGTCCAGTGTGGCTTGCTATTTGTACCCAGCATCAATTTATATGTAACTATGTTGTTTTAGCCTTTCATGATTAGATAACTCCGAATCTTTTGTACCATTATTCATTTCTATTATTCATTTCTTATGTGTTTCTATTCATTACATTGTTTTATCTTAATTAATCAACCAAATTAACCACATTATTATCTCAATTATCTCCTATTTTGGTGGTTAACATATCAATAATTAAACACCTGTTTTAATGACCCTATTGTGTTCGGAGGTCCTAATTTGTCACATTAGACATTGTTGTGTTATTCGTTTCATCGTCACCTTTTGTATTAGTTTCAATCATTATAACTGGTTGGCTAGACACGGCGAGAATCATCCTAGACATCTTGCCATCAAGAGCTGATAAGTCGATATACAGTTTCTTGACAGTGGGGGCCTGTCCAAAGCAATTAAATTGCTATTATACTAAGGTAATTTTTTTTTTTGTGGGCTACTGAAACCTCGGGGGATCGTTGTAAACAGTACTTAGTATTTCAGAAAAATATATAATTTCCAGTTTGCTTTGTTTTTCATTTGTATTATCTACAGTATGTAGATAACAGTTCTATAATACAGTATCATTCTAAACATTTTACCACATTTTTTTTTGCTGGTTTTCCTTAACTTTGCTTCTGTTATTTAGAGCATTATTTTTATTATAACTATTATTGTTATTATTATTATTATTTTTATAATTAGTATTTCTGTCTCTGACTTTTTCAAAGTTTCTTGGTGTTTCCTCGTTTAGTTGTCGGCTTTTATTTTCTAGTTTCTTTAAATAGGATTTCACGCTCATCTTTACATCTTTTGCATGAGTTAGCTACCCTTTCTGTTCCAAGCCAAGCAACGAATGCAATTATTGTTCGCCACCAAGACAAGGAGTACAAGCTGACAGCACCGAGACCGTCACCGGCGTGTCCATTGTGTCGAGCTGCGGGGCTCAAGTTTCCACTACACCGGCAGAAGGATAAGTTTGTTTTCCTCTGTGTGTGTGTGTGCGTGTGTATGAGTGTAATAGCCACTCTATTTTGTTGTGTATAGCATCCTTAGTTTTTTTTTACGAGAGGGGTGCGGAGTTTACAAGGGGGATAATCCACTTTAAATTTGTTCCACAAGATTGCCCCGCTTGTAATCACATTTGAATTTTTTTTTTTTTTCTGGTGGTACTTTTGTCCTATTGTCTTGCACTAGTTTTCTGTTACATCCTACCTTTAGTTAACTTATTATTACGTGGATATCTCAGTTACATTGTATATCCACGGCAAAAATAATTTTACCACTATTATGGCCGATAAATTTATTCCCCACACAATTGAACAATTACAACAAAAGGCAGCAGAGTTGAACATTAAAGATGTTGGAAAGTTTATTGAAACACAGCGTCGATTAGATCTTGACCTTGTACAGCTCTACATCAACAAAGAAATGGAAGAAAAACGTCTTGACCGTGAAGATATCGATAAAACACAGAGTGCCGGTCCTCAACGCTTATCGTCTGACCCTACCCTTAAAGGAGACCCACAGCTAGACAAAAGTTTTAAATGTTTAGGAGAGGATGAAGATCTTGACTACTACTTGATAATGTTTGAAACGACAGCGACCAAAAATAAGATTCCTAAGGAATCATGGCCTCTTCACTTAGCCTACAAATTGACAGACAAATTGCGGAAGTATATGATAATGCATGAGCTTATCAATAATACTGACTATGAAAAAGTAAAGACTGACCTCCTTCACTTCGCGGAGTACACCGAAGAAACATATAGAAATAAGTGGGACACCATTACACCTGTTGGGGATGACTTTAGGGAATACTATATGAAACTTAGAAGGTCTCTTGACAGCTGGGTAAAAGCATCCGACACCCCACAAACCTATGAAGGACTTAGAGATTTAATATTAAAGGGCAGAATTTATAACGAGGTTTCCAGCGAACTTTTGCGTGAAGTTCTAATGAAACAACCGAAAACACCAGATGAAACTCTTGCTATCATAGATCATTTTAAGATAGCATCAAAAGGTTCTAGGGTTAGCAAAATTCGTAACAATCAACCATTTGTAGCAGCAGCTTCTAATGTATCATACTCAAGTGACTCTTCACAACGTAGTAATGTATGTTTTAAATGTCATAGAGTCGGTCACTACGCTCGTTCCTGTCCTATCGGACCTGACTACGTGGATAATTATAGGACACGCAGAGACACTCAAAACAGAGGAAGGAGGCATTATGTTAGCGATAAATTCCCAAACAACATGGATCCGAATAAGCAATCGTTCTGACTACAAGGTTCATTTCCTTCTAACCAGCATTCTAAACTGTGTGACAACTGCAAAGAAGAACTTCAGCCCCCAAATCCTTTAGCTGCATGCCAGTCACATTCGTTTGATTTACTTGATAACCAAGACAGTAGTGGTAGATCTGTAGGGACTTTGTTTATTCATGAAGGCCTTCTAAATGGGAAAAAGGTTACAGTTCTCAGAGATTCAGGATGCAGTATTATTGGTGTCCGTCGAAATCTAATTTCTGCTCACAATATTTTAAATGGGACATACACGTTGAAACTTATTGATGGTCAAATTAAAGACTACCCACTAGCTAGAATTCATATAGACACACCTTTCTTGAAGGGTTATTTTGTCGCTGCTGTGTTCGATGACCCTGTCGCCGACCTTATTGTTGGTAACGTAAATAATGCAAAGAGCTTTCATCCTGCTGGTGCTGTCACTAGAGCTATGACTAGTCGGATAGCTGAAACCCCGAAGCTCCCATATGATAATGTTATAGATAACATTAGTTCAATCCCCAATTACAAGGAGTTTCAGAAAGAACAATTAACAGACACAACTTTGACAGATCTATGGCAACGAGCTCGGGCCGGCACCGTACAAGATAAACAAAAGGGCTTTATTTCTTTCATTATCAAGAACAATTTACTTTACAAACAGTTTCGTGAAAAAAAGGATCCTTACAATATTGTACAACAATTAGTCGTCCCTATGTCTCATAGACAGCTAGTCCTAAGCACCGCACACTCATCCTCTCTTGCAGGTCATATGTCTGTCCGCCGCACTAAAGATAGGGTATATTCACAGTTCTACTGGCCTGGAGCCAATAGAGACATTAAATCATATATTAAAACATGTTTTATTTGTCAGAAAGCTAAACACCCAGGTCAAAGTGGTAAGGCTATTTTGGGGGAAACGGATAGAATTTCGACGCCATTCTGCAAAGTAGCTATCGATATCATTGGTCCTTTACAATTGACTGACAATAAAAATAGATACATACTTACCCTCATAGATACGGCTACACGATGGCCTGAGGCTATACCATTGCCAAACATAGAAACTCATACTGTAATTGAAGCTCTTAGTACAATCTTTTCCAGAATAGGATTCCCAGAAAAAATTTTGTCGGACAATGGGCCTCAATTTAAATCTGATCTTTACCACCAAATACTCAGATTCTTTAACATCACACCAATGAAGACAACACCATATCACCCTATCTCCAATGGCTTAGTTGAAAGATTTAATGGCTCTTTAGAGCATATGCTTCGAAAAGTCGCGACTGAAGAACCAAAAAACTGGGATAGATATATTCATGCGGTTCTCTTTGCATACCGTGAAGTTCCAAATGAATCTACTAAGTTCTCTCCATATGAATTAGTTTATGGTAGAAAAGTTAGGGGGCCCATGTCTATCCTTAAACACTTATTTACGGAAGAATTTATAGAAATTGAGACCAAAACTGTTTATGAATATCTGTTGGATCTTAAACACAGGTTAGGCTACGCTAGCAAATTGGCTCACGAAAATGATGTGGCTAGTATGTCCAAGCATAAGATTTATTATGACAAGAATGCAATAGATAAGGATATTCAGGAAGGAGACTTGGTCCTCCTTCTTAAACCACACAAGAAAAACAAACTAGCGCTTCATTGGGACGGGCCCTATACAGTACAGAAAAAAATATCTGAAGTTAATGTTATTATTAAGAAAGGAGGTAAACTTAAGACATATCATGTCAATAGATTACTGAAGTATCACGTTAGAGAAGACAATAAACCAGATACTACACGTAACAGTGGTGAAGGCCTCACCCTTATCGCTGCATGCGCCGCTTCTTTTGTTACTGATACAGACCATGACACGATCGATACTGACAGCCAAATACCACCTTTACCAACTCTTACTTCTAGTGGCCAATCTTCCCTAACTTCCTTAAACATCAACCCCAATTTGAGCACAACGCAAACTGCCCAGCTCCATGACATTCTTACTGAATTCTCCAGTATCATTACTGATATACCCGGAAAAGCAAAGGTGCCAGAATTTAAAATAGAGCTTACATCAGATAAACCAGTCACCCTTAAACCATATGCTGTTCCTCTCCACATGAGAGATGTCCTAAACAAAGAGATTGAAAACATGCTTCGACTTGACATTATAGAGGAGTCTGACTCCCCATACGCAAGCCCAGTTGTCCTTGTCAAAAAGAAAGATGACTCAATTAGGACTTGTGTTGACTTTCGGAAATTAAACATGATAACTAAGTTTGATGCAGAGGTTATACCAGATCAGGAGGATTTGTTTACCCAACTGAACTCTGCTCAATATTTTACAAAGTTGGATTTAACAAAAGGATTCTGGCAACTCCCTTTAGAACCTTCTAGTCGAAAATACACTGCTTTTAGAGTTCCTATGGGTCACTTTCAATTTAAGTATCTCCCCTTTGGTCTTTTGAATAGCCCTAGCTTTTTCAACCGTACCATTAGAAATGTTTTGAAAGGCCTGTCTGATGTCATTTTTTACTTTGATGACATTTGTGTTTTTAGTAATGATTGGGTTTCCCATCTAACTTCACTGACTGCATTGTTGTCTAGATTACGGGAGGTGGGGTTTACAGTTAAGCCCAGCAAATTGGAGATTGCTTACACAAGTATTACATTTTTGGGGCATATTGTTGGCAACGGTAAATTGCAACCTGAACCAGGGAATATTGACAAAATCCTTCACCTACGGGTCCCCCATACAAAGAAAGAAGTCCGTAGCTTGATGGGCCTAGCTAATTACTACAGCAAATTTATACCATCATTTGCTAGTTTAGTTTTTCCTTTAACGGAGCTTCTTAAAAAGGGAATGCCCATGAAAGTTGTGTGGACTGCTGAGTGTGAGAATGCACTAAGAGGAATACAAAATTGTTTGACAAATGATCCCATTCTCAAACTTCCCGATCCTTCCGAGCCTTTTATATTACAGACAGATGCTTCTAACATAGGTATCTCTTGTTGTCTAATGCAAGAGATAGATGGTCTTCTCCATCCGGTTCGATTCCTTAGTAGGAAGTTAATGCCTAGGGAACAACGGTACAGCACTATTGAAAAAGAGTGTCTAGCTATAGTATGGAGTGTGCAACGACTGTCTCGGTATCTTCTCGGTACGCATTTCACTATTCAGTGTGATCACAGACCGCTTTCCTATCTCAAGAGTACTGCCTTTGGCAACTCTCGAATTTGTCGTTGGGCACTACTTCTACAGGACTTCAACTTCACTGTGCACCATATCAAAGGTGTAAATAATGTTGGAGCTGATGTCTTATCTCGTCTACTCTAAGCCTTTTGTATCTAACAGTGTCCTAGTTCATCCGCTATTGAAGCGATTATGGTTTTATTCTAATTTTCACCTTTCTACGTTAACACATATTTTGTTATCCCTTACACAATGTTACACATTTACAATTTGTATTGATTGTTTTTGTTTTGTTTATTACTATGTACTTTAAGCTATTGTGCCTTGTTTTGATTATATCAATTTCTTTAAATATTTTTTTTTCACATTTTACTTTGATTTTTATGTCTTTTTGTGTGACTGTTTTAGAGAATCCCTAAAACAGTCAAGAGGGAGAGGGATGATGTCACAGCTGTGTGATTTTGTTTGGTTTTTGTTGTTGATACAAATAATATAGTACGATCTCTCATGTGCTGGACCTGGAGCAGACTATGACAGTGATGTATAGACACCCAGACAGAGACATCAGTTGACACCAACACTACGAAGACTCGAGAGGAACAATAAACTCGCGAACACTAGGGCTCGAAATACCACGGTCAGTGATACCGGCAGGACACATCGCGGATCTTTAGATTTATGTAGGGAAAACGTGATACTAGCGTAGTCCGGGTGACAAGACAATAATTAGAGAATAAATTAGACATAGCTTAAGGACTATAAAGTCAGAAACAGTTTGAGATAAGGGGGAGACGACTCAAACACGGCTAGGTGCTGGACCAGACCGATGTTGTAGGAGTCGATGTCGTATTGGTATATACGACTTGTGTTGTAGTTGTTAGATACAGGAACAGTATCAGTGCTTTTCTTAAGGACACACGGTGACGGTCAGAGACGGTAGAGTTTTACAAGTACATATAACATCAAGACTATACGGACTGTGACGTGGGCTCCAGGATCCGGGCTAAAACAAGAGAGAGAGAGAAACTGTCCAGTGTGGCTTGCTATTTGTACCCAGCATCAATTTATATGTAACTATGTTGTTTTAGCCTTTCATGATTAGATAACTCCGAATCTTTTGTACCATTATTCATTTCTATTATTCATTTCTTATGTGTTTCTATTCATTACATTGTTTTATCTTAATTAATCAACCAAATTAACCACATTATTATCTCAATTATCTCCTATTTTGGTGGTTAATATATCAATAATTAAACACCTGTTTTAATGACCCTATTGTGTTCGGAGGTCCTAATTTGTCACATTAGACATTGTTGTGTTATTCGTTTCATCGTCACCTTTTGTATTAGTTTCAATCATTATAACTGGTTGGCTAGACACGGCGAGAATCATCCTAGACATCTTGCCATCAAGAGCTGATAAGTCCATATACAGTTTCTTGACATAGGTCTAAATTAGTCTAGATACCTTCGAACGTCAATACCTTCTTATTATATTAATTACAGACTTTACAGGCGCAGGCCTTTATAGTGCCCTATAGGCCTATCCATCATTCCACGTGTCAATCTAATCATGCATCTTCATCAGAGGTTTAAACTCTGATAAGTTGTTAGTGTTAGTAAAGCCCTTTTGCCACTTCATGAAGCACACAAAATTAATCAGTTACTTAATTATTGTTTCAAACCTCTTCCTTCTGCTGCCTTGCAGCTATACCCTATCATGGGAAAGACTTCGGGAGTCAACCCTGAGGAAAAATCAGGAGCCTGCTACCTTTAGGCAGTTTGCAGCACCCAGTGCTACACACTGCCAGAGCCTGCGATGCCGCTGACTCCAAAATGTATCGGCACTTGCCGTTGCTATGGATATATAAGGCCAATCAGCTGCGTGGAACTATATGTTTGGGCGACATCTTATAATCTGATGAAATACGTCATAGCCTACTCTAAGCGTGTTTCTAGTCAACGTATAGTGAAAATGTTAATCAATGAGTTAAATTCCATGCTCTATTATTACTCTGGAAAGAATGAGCTTTTGTACACATTTGTCCTATTATTTGGAACGTGTTTATCTTTGTGTCTTTCTGAGTATTTTATTATATTTGTTTTTTTGTATTTGAAGACTTTTAGCTATGGATTAATGTTTTATGTATAATTGCTACTTTACTTTTAAGTCTTCTATCCTGAAGGGTTTGGAAAGGACACATTTGTACAAATGCTCATTCTTTCCTAGTAATAATAGAGCAAAACCAATGACTTGGCAAAATTTAGGTTATTGGTTTATGTGCTTGACTGAATGCATGACGCATAGGACGTAATCATCTTCTTTTTTGAAGTAACGTCTGTATTAGGCCTATATACGATAAGATAAGATGTTGTCATATTAAGAGCAAAACTTTACAAAAATCCATCAGCTTCGTAAAGGAGTGTTATGGAGTGTGTGTGTGTGTGTTTCTATGGTGACGGTTGGAAGAGGTTAGCGATTTTTTTGTGAATGATGCAACATAGGTGGCATTGTCATCATTCGGTCTTAGTTAAAACAGACGACTGGCTGCCTGGTCGTGCGGTTTGCGCGCTGGACTGTCGTTCAGATTTATCGATGGTCCCGGGTTCAAACCCTGCCCGCTCCCATCCCCCGTCGTCCTGCGGGAGGTTTGGACTAGGAAGTAATTATTTTCAACTCTAAAGGAACATCCGAAACATGTCAAACATTTTACAAACATTTTAGACTCAAGAATGTGAGACTGAAAGTTTGTGTTATTGTCAATAATTGTCATCATCATCTTTCCTTTGCGTTCCTCGTGGAACATAGGGCCTCAGTAAAAAGACGCCACTCTCCACAGTCTCTTGCTAGTTTTTTAATGGCTTCCCAGCTCTTTCCTGTCCTCTCGGCTTCATCTATTATACTGCGTCGCCATGTTCTTTTTGGTCTTCCTCTACGTCTTGTTTCCTGGGGGTTCCACTCTAATGTGAGCAGGTCAGGCAGGCGCGAGTGGGGTGACCTATTCTCTGCTCAACATTAAAATTTACCAACAGTAGGCAGATGTTTGCGCTACTGGGTGGGCTCAATCTGTGACACCTCAGTCTACGACCAAGGGGCTAGAGTCGCCTAAGTAACCAGACATACTAAACTATACTAACCTAAACTAAATGAAAGCAAGGTAACGAAACTTTAGTTTAGGAAAAAAATAAACAAAACGAAACTTTATTTACATATAATATACAAGAATGAATCAATAATAAAATATAATATATACACTAACCACTACTATTACTAATCCGTCCCTAATTGAACTATACCTTGCTATTACAAACACTAACAATTAACCAAACTAAACCAACTAACACAAACTGATCAAACTATTCAAACCAACTACCTAACTAAATCACTAAAACTACTACACTAGACCTAGATCTACAATAAACACACTACAATAAACTAGTCTAGATCTACAATATTCTACTACTATAACCAACCCATAACTCTAACACTAAAACAAGAACACCTTAGTCTTAGTACCTTACTAATTAGACTAAACTAATTACTAACTAGCTAAAGCAAGAAACAGACTATAACTTATAACTAAACCACTAATAAGGCAACACTACAGAAACAAAATAACACTAGCTTCCCTAGAATTAGAATAGATCTACAACAGCAGTTATAAGCAGCAGCTATTTCAGCAGAGTAATTGCAGCAGCTAAAAGCAGCAGCAACAATAGCAAACTTACAGGCCTTCCCAGGTACAGAATAATAAAATAATTAGACGACAGACCACAAAGATCTTCAGCTGTCACACAGACAGATATGGTACTGACCACTGGTCAAATGTACACTCAACTGTTTTAAGACAGCATGTAGTACATCCCTTTTTATGCTATCCCGCACTAACCTATATAAATATGCGGAAGTACAATTATAAAATCTGACACTAACACTATAAAAATAAAATAGATCTAACCTATACAACAAAAATACATATAAAACTAGCTCTGGGAGCGCAAGCTCACACTAAGGTCTGCCTAGCTTTGTTGTTGGTATCTTTTCTAAGGGTGTGTCCAATCCATCTCCACTTCCTCTCTAAGATCCGCACCTCTAAATTTTTCTGTCCACTCATCTCCCACAGTTTGGTGTTTTCTATTTTGTGCTATTGTAGTAAGGTACATTATTACTAAAGTCTGCTACATTTATATTTCATCTCATATTAACTTGATTCTGTCTATATTATAAAAAAAAACGACGTTTTATTTGGTATTGTTCACAAGGAAGTTATTCAAGTTTTTCAAGTTTATTAGTTAAAATATTTTACACCTACATCGGCTTTGTTATATAACAGCAGTTTGGTGCAACAAGTCAACAACCGGTAACAACAAGGAGTTTTTTAAAATAGTTTTTTCAAAATATTTTAATTTGTTTGTTCAGTAGCGAGTTTCTATGATTGTTAATTACTGTCCATTTTCATAAATCATTTACCGAGCCTTACGTCATGTCTAATAAATTTATTTGAGGTCAGTGGGTACATTCATATTCTCTAAACTGCTTAATTTCCTTCTGATATATTTATTGAACATTTTTTATATCATGCATCTGGAAGCTTGTATAATTTTGCCTGCTTTAATGATGAACGATGGGATGAATGATGAATGCTTTGCACCCGTGACTTCGTACAAAAAAATAGTTAAGTACAAGAAAGTTTCGTTTTTCTTCAGTTATCAACAAGCTGTACTCTTTAATTTGATGGGCAGATAGAGTGAAGAAATGTATGGGCATAAAACATATTACGTTTTATCAATGTACAATTAGTGTTCTATTCACGTGTGTTATAATTTAAGAATGATAACATTGCTTCTAATGAAACTTTTGTTATTGTTGATGTTAAAATAATGAAATAATGACAGCAAATAGCTTGCAGTAGGACAATTTAATAAAAAGGTGGTACTTCACCATAACGTTGGTACATCATCATAATGGTGGTACTTCATTATAGTGGTGGTACTTCATTATAGTGATGGTACTTCATTATAGTGGTGCCACTTAACCATAATAATAGTAGATCATCATAATAGTGGTACCTCATTATAACGGTGTTACATCATCATTGCCTTAGCTCATTATGATAGTACCTCATCTTGGTGTATTTCATCATGATGGTACCGTGTGATTGTCAAAAGAGTTGAGCCGAAGGCTCTTCGAAGTTCGAACTCTAGGCGTGTACGCCTGCTTGAACAAACCGTTCTGTCTGGAAGAGGTCCAAGTCAATGCCTATGTAAGACATTGCTATTTCCAATGAATCTAGTACTCCTGGCGCATGGAATAGAATACATTGCCGAGGCCGAGCACACCGGGAACCCCCGCCATTTTCCTATGTTTTACCAAGCTACTTTTGCAGGACTCGCCATTAGTGTAACGGTCCCTTGAGGAACGGCGCATGGATTATCGACTGGGACGTGGAAGCTCTCTTTCAACTCCGCACTGTGCAATGGGAAACTCTCGCATTCCCTTAGACACTCCCACAGGAGTTTTGTTTTACTATTCATTTAGCCTAATCATTTCCTCAAGTGATCGTTTACACCCAAGTGCCATGTTGAGGCAGAATAGCGTACCCGGGTCATGATGGTACCTGACCACATTCTAGCCGTGTTCATGCTTGCTTTATGAAATAACTTTGCTACTCTATCTGTATGTATTGCTCATCAAGTGGCGCATCTTTCTGGCCAAGGACTTTACGTGAAATCCTTTCCAACGGTCAATGGCGTCGATTCCCTACTAGACTTTGTCAAAGGTTATGGACTTAATCTCAAGAGGCCTTTTAAAGACAAGATGCAGAGATCAGAAGTCTGAAGATGTTCCTGTGGTGCGTGGAGCGCCTAAGTAGAAATAGTATTAATGTTTTTATGCATTGTGTGACCGCCCATCGCGGTCTGGTTGGAAACAAGTGAGCCGAAATTTTAGCTAAAGCCGCTTGCCAGGGGCATAGCTAGGAATTTTCAATTGTTTGGGGGCCCGGGGGGCTTGACCTCTTTGGAGGCCCCTGCATTTTGCGTAATATTTAATTTTTAATGTAAAAAACACTCATTTCCGGGCCCCTGCAAGTGGGGGCCCGGGGGGGATTTTCTTATTCTCCCCCTCCTCCCCCGCTTGCCTTCTGGCACCTATATGTGATGTATCGCTCTCCTATGAAATTGTTCGAGCCACTTTGGTTAGATAGCTGGGACTAGTAAGATTAGGGCAGAGTGTTATGGAGGCAGATGAAGAGATCAGACCGTAAAGACACGTGGTGTCCTAGCCAGGGGCGGACTGGCTATATGGGCAAACGGACAAATGCCAGGTGGGCCGGTACCAAATGGGCCGGTCTGGTCGCGACCAAAGAAAAAAAAAATCAATGTAGACAACTTTAAAAAAAAAATTGACAGCAGCAAGACACAAATGCCCGAAAACGTTTTCTTGTTGTTGTTTTTTTAAATTCTTATTACAATTAATTTTGTTGGAAATTCAACAAGAATATAAAAAAAAATACACTATACACTGTACACTGTACGTATTATCATTTGCAAAACGTTGGACCGTACTTTCTGCTATTCACGAGCTGCATGGACTGCTTTGATGTCTTCGAGGCTGTCTTTGGCCTAATAATTTTGCTGGTCGGCATGGGCCTTTGATGGCACTCCCCCGTCTTTTAATGGTTCCAATGAAATTTCACCAAAAAGAGGGATTGAGAGCACTGGCGGATCCAGAACTTTGGAGTGGGGGGGGGGCGATTTTTTTCCAAACCCTAACCCTAACGCCCAGTAAACCCTAACCCTATGCATAAACGTGCATACAGCATATATATATATATATATATATATATATATATATATATATATATATATATATATATATATATATATATATATATATATATATTCGATATATAAAAATAAAATAAGACTGTTTCTCAATCTTCGGCGAAAAAAAAAATAGAAAAAAAAAAAGTCATGTTGAAGCCTTTCTCTTGCAAGCTTGGGGGACTGGGAGAGCCCTACAGCTCATTTATTTATCAGTGGGGTTCGTGCGAAGCCCCGACGCCAAAAGCGTTTTCTTGCAATTTTCACGGCTGAAAAGCATTCTCCTGACATCTACAGCTCATTACTTATTAGTGGGGTTCGGGGCGAAGCCCCTACGCCAAAAGCGTTTTCTAGCATTTTTCACTGCAGAAACGCATTCTCCTGACATCTACAGCTTATTATTCATCAGTGAGGTTAGGGGCGAAGCCTCGAGGCTAAAAGCGTTTTCTTGCACTTTTCACGGCTGAAACGCATTCTCGTGACATCTACAGCTCATTACTTATTAGTGGGGTTCGGGGCGAAGCCCCGACGCCAAAAGCGTTTTCTTGCATTTTTCACTGCAGAAAAGCATTCTCCTGACATCTACAGCTCATTTATTTATCAGTGGGGTTCGGGCGAAGCCCCGACGCCAAAAGCGTTTTCTTGCATTTTTCACTGCAGAAACGCATTCTCCTGACATCTACAGCTTATTATTCATCAGTGAGGTTAGGGGCGAAGTCTGGACGCTAAAAGCGTTTTCTGGCATTCTTCACTGCAGTAACGCATTCTCCTGACCTACAGCTCATTATTCATTCTATTATAAAGGACCTTTTGAATAATGTGGAAAAATATTCTAATACATTGCAAATACAACCGATTTGTTCTTTGAAAAGATAAGATACCCCACATATTTAGATTAAGGCTTTAAGGATCGCCGCCGAAAAAAAATTCGATTAATAATATTCAATAAAATTTAAGAATAAATTGTGAGTTATAGTCCTAAATTTATTTAACTAGAAAAATATGA
Organism: Biomphalaria glabrata; assembly: GCF_947242115.1. Taxonomy (NCBI): domain Eukaryota; kingdom Metazoa; phylum Mollusca; class Gastropoda; family Planorbidae; genus Biomphalaria; species Biomphalaria glabrata. The sequence continues at coordinate 20,765,374 of NC_074714.1, read as the reverse complement.
GATAGAGTAAAGGTTGGAAAAAGTCGACTAGGAAAAGATCATCTGGCTTTTGAACTCATCTCAACCGTGACTGTTATATTGAAAAATTTCGTTTGAAATATAACTTTTCCAAAGCAGTCTTTCTGTCTGGAAAGGGGAAGGGCTGTAAAATGAAAACGATTAATACTCGATCCTTTTTATAATTCCTGCTAATGATTGCATTTTGCATTAAAGAATAGGGGTTGGGCGACTCGATGTAAGAATTTACTTTATAGCATATATAAATTATATTAGTGACAGATTTTTTTAATTTTGTAATTTCTTACTATAATACAAAAAGAAAAAGTATTGGTTTGTCCGATAAGGGGAAGGTGATTGCATGTATCGCACTTCCACCTGTTTATATTATATAGATATTCGACTAATTTTGTTCACATACTATGATTTCTCCATAAAAGTAGGACCGCCGCCCCCACACACAAAGGGTTTAGATGGGAAGGGCTGTAGAGGTATTCGCTCCTCCCCTTCCAATCGGCCAACAGGTGAACGACATAATATAAAGACCGGTTAAAATACCAATAACAAGTTTTAATCATATAGTCATTTCTACAAATAAATTGGACCGCCCCCCCCCACTCGAAAGTTTATGGTGGGGAGGGGGGCGTATTGATGCCATCGCCCCCTTCCGACCCTACCAAATCGGCCAAAATACTAGAAAGGGGGGGGCGAAATAATCTATAAATAGGTTGAAATATAAATAATTAGTATATATTATTAACATAAGTAATAAATTCGTATACAAATTGTGTGAATTCTATACTAAAATTCGTCCGCCCCCCCCCCTTTGGGGGGTGGGGTCGGCCGAGTGGGGGGGGGGGGCGATCGCCCCTACCGCCCCCCCCCCTGGATCCGCCAGTGATTGAGAGAGGTTAAGTTAGAAAACATTGATATAACGCAGAAAAAAAAAAGATAGGCGCGACAATTAGCTCTTTAACAATACTTATTAGAAATTAACTTTAACTCATACACGAAATTGCAAACCACCGGGTTACCACCCAATATATTCCCAGCTCAATATGGGTATAAAGCTTTACTTTTTGGCGATTTTAAAAGAAATAGTAAGTTTCTTTTTGTTTATTTTTAATAACGTAGATCTAAAAATACTACACTTAAGGCTTACAAAAAAAGAAATTTAATTAAAAAATAAATCTAGATCTCAATCAATTTTTATTGTATTATAATTAATGGCAAACTTATGCTTAGTATGATTTATATAATTTATATAGCGCTGTCCATCCATCCATCCCAGTGGCGCTACAGCCCATGGAGGGCTCTGGCCTGCTTTAACACATCCTTCCATTCAGATCTCTCCTGGGCCTTTCGTCTCCACGCCCTAACCCCAGGCTGCTTCAGATCTGCTTCCACGTCATCTATCCATCGCATTCGGGGTCTGCCTTTGGGTCGCCTGCCTTTTGGTTTTTGCCTGTATACGATTTTCGCCCCTCTGTTATCTGACATTCTTTCAAGGTGACCTGCCCAACGTAGTCTGTTCTTTTTTATTTCGTTCACTATTGGTGGGTCTTCATATAATTGATATAACTCATGGTTAGTGCGTGTCCTCCACCCTGTTTCATCCTGTATGGCACCATAGATTTTCCTAAGAATTTTTCTTTCCCAAGTGTTAAGTAAATTTTCAGATGTCTTTGTCAGTGTCCAGGTCTCACTTCCATACATTGCTGCTGGTCTTATTATGGTTTTGTATATTATTTTCTTGGTTTTCCTTGAAATCGTTTTGCTCTTAAGAAAATGGTGGGTGCTATAAAATGCCCTGTTGCCTGCTGCTATTCTTTCCTTTATTTCTGTTAGTAGGCCATTTTTGAAATTAATAGTACTTCCTAGATATTTGAAAGTTTGGACGTTTTCAAATGCGTGGTCTTAGATTTTGATATTTTGTCCCTCAGTTTGATTGTCTCTTGTCATTGTGATGTACTTGGTTTTACTGTCATTGACCTCAAGTCCTGCTGGTCGAGATGCTTCTTCTAGTTGTATGAAGGCTCTAGCGATGTCAGAGGTTTCTTTACCCAATAAGGCAATGTCATCGGCATAAGCAAGGTATTGTAGAGGTTGGCTGTATATCGTCCCTGTTGGTTGTGGACCCGTGTTTTCTCTCCTGAAGTAGTTAGTAATAGTTCCCCTTGTGTTTATGTGTATATTTCTTATAACTCTCTCCAGTATTAAATTGAAAAGCATGCAGAAAAGTGCGTCTCCTTGTCTTAATCCTCGTTTAATCCTAAATTCCCGTGAGTGTTCTTGTATTATGACTTTGCTTTTTTGAGTTGTTTAATGTCATATGTATAAGTCTTGTCAGCTTGTTGGGTATTCCAAAATCCTGTAGAGTGTCATATAGGTATTTCCTTCTGATACTGTCATAAGCCATTTTATAGTCTATAAAGAGTTGGTGGATTGGTATGTTGTATTCATGGCATTTTTCTAGTATACATCTTAGTGTGAAGATGTGGTTAGTTGTGGATTTGTTGGGTCTGAAACCACATTGGTAGTCACCTAAGATTTCTTCTGAATATTTTCCAAGTCTCTTAGTTATAAGCCTAGACAGTATCTTATAAGTCACACTTAGTAGAGAGATTCCTCTGTAATTACAGCACTTTAACTTGGATCCTTTTTTGTGTATTGGGGTTATAAGAGCCATTTCCCATTCTGTTGGTATTACTTCTTCTTCCCAAATTCTTGATATTAGTCTGTGTATTTGGGAATGTAAGTCTTTCCCTCCATATTTAATTAGTTCTGCTGTGATTTTGTCCTCTCCTGGTGCTTTGTGATTCTTCATGGTCCTAATTATTTCTGATGTTTCAATGAGTGTTGGAGGGTTCACTAAGGGATCTGGTCCCCCATGTGGCAGTTCATATTCTCCATTGTCTCCATCTTCAGTGGTATTTAGGATCTCTTCAAAGTATTCAGCCCATCTCTCAATGACCCTGCTGTTTTCTGTAATAAGCTGACCATCTTTGTTCTCACACATGTGTGATCTAGCTTGAAATCCGTTCTTTTCATCTTTAATTTTCATATACATTCCTCTCATGTCTCCCTCCTTTGCTAGTTCCTCTATTTGAGTAATCTTGGACTTATAGCGCTGTCACATCCGATATTTAATGAAAGGAGATTTATATTTTAAATAATGGGTCATGGTATATTCCTATACAAATCGCGTTTTTGAGAATGTACTAGGAGGAAGCAAGAGCTTTTCACATTAAGTAAGTGTCTCTCTAACCGTTCTTCTTTCTCTTATCTTTTAATGTAATGGGTTGCCTGAGTCAGCCAGGAAAACCAATGATTTAGCATATTTTAAATCACAGATCAACATGCATGACTAGATTGACACATGAAATGCGTAAGACGTAACAATGTTATTTTTTGAAGAAACGTCTGTAATCTATATGTAATACCAAAAAGCTTCAAACTCGTTAGGCGGCTATTGTATTGTTTATAGTTTTCAGACTACATACATGTATAAATAGAATACATAATGTAATCCTACGAATGTATACATTCAGTTTTTGATGCGTTATTTTGTAGAGAATTAGGCTTACACCTATAATATAACACATGGGCGTAGCCGGGAGGGGAGGGTCTTCAAACCATCACTTGCCTCAGACCTCATTGTCTGAAAAGGAAACTTTACTTACTGCCCCAGTGCAGCCAACGTAAGAAAACTACAGTTTCCAAATTTTATGAGCTTAGCCAAAAGGGGTTTTCTGGTTTCCCTTCCCCCTCCAATACAAAAACTAAAGCATTTTTACCATTTTCTACCAGTCGATGGACTCCATTAAATAGCAGATTTGGTTTTTGATTTTTTTTTAGCGGAAGAGTAGCAGGCTAATTGCACTGTAGATACCTCAGAATATCCATTTTTTAAAGCTTAAAACAACGGAAATAATGCTTGGTTCCGGGGCGAAGCCCCGGACCCCACTGGGGTGAGCTCACAGCGCCCCCCCCCCCGGACTAGCTAGCTGCCCTTTGACGGTGTGTACTGCCTTTTTACTAATTATAGGAAGAGAGTATTCTAGGGTAGAAAAACCTTTGAAAGAATGAAAGATCAGAATGTAATGAAGATTAATTACATATAGAACCTACACACACACTAATATATATATATATATATATATATATAAATTGTGAAGTAGGGTGAACCCCCCCCCCACACCGAATATATATGACATGCCATTTGTGGGCCGGTTTATATGGTAATGCCCGGGCCGATTTAGATACCCAGTCCGCCCCTGGTCCTAGCCCAGTTCTGAATCGATCATTGCCCGATTGGCGAATACTTTAGGCGATTCAGGGACAACTACGAAACACAGGAAGAAGAAACAATTGATTCACATCAGAGGCTTAGCTAGCAATGCTCGGGTGGTGCGGGCCACAAGGGGGAATAAGTGGTGAGGGGCATCAAACTGAGGACAAACTATTTCATTAAAAACGACACATTGTACACACATGAACAAATAAAAACCAATGTAAATGTAAAGTGAAATGTTAATTTTTTTTTTAACTTTCTTAATCTCATATATTCTTTGTTAAAATAAATGTAAGCTGAGTCACATTTACTAGCTTTCTTTGAATCTCTTAAGGCAACGTCCACTCCTTTCTGAGAAACGTGGTACTTGTTGTTTTTCAAAACATATTGTCACTATTTACATATTTCTGACAGTTGCGGTAAGTGTGGCTATATGCGTAAGGCGTAAGTTGATCAAATATTAATTGCAATCCACGATGAAAAATGTGAGATTCACTAATTTGGCTACTTAGTCCATTCAACACGAGCTGATGAAAAACAAAGATTTCGATACAATTAGACTTAGTTAGACTGCAAAAAAGCAAGTAAGACTTATTTTTAGTGTCTTTTTATTGAATTTTACGAACTAGCACTACTTTAACAATGAATTAGTTTGGAAAGAAAAACTTCCTTTTGCTGTTTTCTTTCTTTTGGTTTGTTTGTTCGCGTGGGGACATCACGATAAGTTGCCGCACTGGCCGGCACTGGGCATCACATAACCTAGCTACGCCACTGACCGGCTCTGGGCATCATATAAATCTAAATACGCCAATGATCGACATTTTGTCAGAATGTCAATTATTGCACGCTACAGGACAAGAAGTAGAGAGAGGAAGAGCTGGTGCGTGTTCGGGTACGGGCTATACCTGGCACTGGAACAAGGAGACATTCAACGCACTGCCCTATATCTTCATGGAATACATCTCAGCACGACACTCTTTTCAAAATAGGGGTTTCAGATACGGTCAGGTGATCTTCAGTGTATTATCGCAACACCTAAAACATTATTTCAGATATTTTCTGTTCTAATCAGTAGAGGGATAACGGACTGCCTCCAACAAAAGTCAGGTCTTGGGGAAGGGGCGTAGAAAAGGTCAAAAAACTTTTTTTTTACAGCTTCACTCTCTTCTCACTCATTATCTATAATTCTTTCTCTTTCTTCCTTTTTCTTTCTCTCTAACGGTCTCCTTTCTCTCTTGCTTTCTGCCATTCGTGAGCCTTTCTCAGTCTCTCATTCTGACATAGCTTCTATCAACTCACTCTGTCTGTCTTGTACAAAGCTTCTATCAACTCACTCTGTCTGTCTGGTACAAAGGTTCTATCAACTCACTCTGTCTGTCTGGTACAACGCTTCTATCAACTCACTCTGTCTGGTACAAAGCTTCTATCAACTCTCTGTCTCACTGGTACAAAGCTTCTATCAACTCACTCTGTCTGGTACAAAGCTTCTATCAACTCACTCTGTCCGTCTGGTACAAAGCTCCTATCAACTCACTGTGTCTGTCTGGTACAAAGCTTATATCAACTCTCTGTCTGTCTGGTACGAAGCTTCTATCAACTCACTCTGTCTGGTACAAAGCTTCTATCAACTCACTCTGTCCGTCTGGTACAAAGCTTCTATCAACTCACTCTGTATGTCTGGTACAAAGCTTCTATCAACTCACTCTGTCTGTCTGGTACTAAGCTTCTATCAACTCACTCTGTCTGTCTGGTACAAAGCTTCTATCAACTCATTCTGTCTGTCTGGTACAAAGCTTCTATCAACTCACTCTGTCTGTCTGGTACAAAGCTTCTATCAACTCACTTTGTCTGTCTGGTACAAAGCTTATATCAACTCACTGTGTCTGTCTGGTACAGAGCTTCTATCAACTCACTATGTCTGTCTGGTACAAAGCTTCTATCAACTCTCTGTGTCTGTCTGGTACAAAGCTTCTATTAACTCACTTTGTCTGTCTGGTACAAAGGTTCTATCAATTCACTCTGTCTGTCTGGTACAAAGGTTCTATCAATTCACTCTGTCTGTCTGGAAGAAGGTTTTATCAACTCACTCTGTCTGATACAAAGCTTCTATCAACTCACTTTGTCTGTCTGGTACAAAGCTTCTATCAACTCACTTTGTCTGTCTGGTACAGAGCTTCTATCAACTCACTTTGTCTGTCTGGTAAAGAGCTTCTATTAACTCACTCTGTCTGTCTGGTACAGAGCTTCTATCAACTCATTCTGTCTGTCTAGTACAAAGCTTCTATGAACTCACTTTGTCTGTCTGGTACAAAGCTTATATCAACTCACTGTGTCTGTCTGGTACAGAGCTTCTATTAACTCACTATGTCTGTCTGGTACAAGGTTCTATCAACTCTCTGTGTCTGTCTGGTACAAAGCTTATATCAACTCACATTGTCTGTCTGGTACAAAGCTTCTATCAACTCTCTGTGTCTGTCTGGTACAAAGCTTCTATCAACTCTCTGTGTCTGTCTGGTACAAAGCTTCTATCAACTCACTTTGTCTGTCTGGTACAAAGGTTCTATCAATTCAATCTGTCTGTCTGGTACAAAGGTTCTATCAATTCACTCGGTCTGTCTGGAAGAAGGTTTTATCAACTCACTCTGTCTGATACAAAGCTTCTATCAACTCACTTTGTCTGTCTGGTACAAAGCTTCTATCAACTCACTTTGTCTGTCTGGTACAGAGCTTCTATCAAGTCACTTTGTCTGTCTGGTACAAAGCTTCTATCAACTTACTTTGTCTGTCTGGTACAAAGCTTCTATCAACTCACTATGTCTGTCTGGTACAGAGCTTCTATCAACTCACTCTGTCTGGTACAAAGCTTCTATCAACTCACTTTGTCTGTCTGGTACAGAGCTTCTATCAACTCACTTTGTCTGGTACAAAGCTTATATCAACTCACTCTGTCTGTCTGGTACAAAGGTTCTATCAACTCATTCTGTCTGTCTGATACAAAGCTTTTATCAACTCACTCTATCTGGTACAAAGCTTCTATCAACTCACTCTGTCTGTCTGGTACAAAGCTTCTATCAATTCTCTCTGTCTGTCTGGTACAAAGCTTCTATCAACTCACTCTGTCTGTCTGGTACAAAGCTTCTATAAACTCTGTCTGGTACAAAGCTTCTATAAACTACCTCTGTCTGTCTGGTACACAGCTTCTATCAACTCTCTCTGTCTGTCTGGTACAAAGCTTCTATCAACTACCTCTGTCTGTCTGGTACAAAGCTTCTATCAACTCTCTGTCTAGTACAAGGCTTCTATCAACTCTCTGTCTGGTACAAAGCTTCTATCAACTCTCTGTCTGGTACAAAGCTTCTATCAACTCTCTGTCTGGTACAAAGCTTCTATCAACTCTCTGTCTGGTACAAAGCTTCTATCAACTCTCTGTCTAGTACAAAGCTTCTATCAACTCTCTGTTTGGTACAAAGCTTCTATCAATTCTCTGTCTGGTACAAAGCTTCTATCAACTCTCTGTCTGGTACAAAGCTTCTATCAACTCTCTGTCTGGTACAAAGCTTCTATCAACCCTCTGTCTGTTACAAAGCTTCTATCAACTCTCTGTCTGGTACAAAGCTTCTATCAACTCTCTGTCTGGTACAAAGCTTCTATCAATTCACTCTGTCTGTCTGGAAGAAGGTTTTATCAACTCACTCTGTCTGATACAAAGCTTCTATCAACTCACTTTGTCTGTCTGGTACAAAGCTTCTATCAACTCACTTTGTCTGTCTGGTACAGAGCTTCTATCAACTCACTTTGTCTGTCTGGTAAAGAGCTTCTATTAACTCACTCTGTCTGTGTGGTACAGAGCTAATATCAACTCATTCTGTCTGTCTGGTACAAAGATTCTATCAATTCACTTTGTCTGTCTGGTACAAAGCTTATATCAACTCACTGTGTCTGTCTGGTACAGAGCTTCTATCAACTCACTATGTCTGTCTGGTACAAAGCTTCTATCAACTCTCTGTGTCTGTCTGGTACAAAGCTTATGTCAACTCACATTGTCTGTCTGGTACAAAGCTTCTATCAACTCACTTTGTCTGTCTGGTACAAAGGTTCTATCAATTCACTCGGTCTGTCTGGAAGAAGGTTTTATCAACTCACTCTGTCTGATACAAAGCTTCTATCAACTCACTTTGTCTGTCTGGTAAAGAGCTTCTATTAACTCACTCTGTCTGTCTGGTACAGAGCTTCTATCAACTCATTCTGTCTGTCTGGTACAAAGCTTCTGTCAACTCACTCTGTCTGGTACAAAGCTTATATCAACTCACTCTGTCTGTCTGGTACAAAGCTTATATCAACTCACTCTGTCTGTCTGGTACAAAGCTTCTATCAACTCTCTGTGTCTGTCTGGTACAAAGCTTCTATCAACTCACTTTGTCTGTCTGGTACAAAGGTTCTATCAATTCACTCGGTCTGTCTGGAAGAAGGTTTTATCAACTCACTCTGTCTGGTACAAAGCTTCTATCAACTCACTTTGTCTGTCTGGTAAAGAGCTTCTATTAACTCACTCTGTCTGTCTGGTACAGAGCTTCTATCAACTCACTCTGTCTGTCTAGTACAAAGCTTCTATCAACTCACTCTGTCTGGTACAAAGCTTATATCAACTCACTCTGTCTGTCTGGTACAAAGCTTATATCAACTCACTCTGTCTGTCTGGTACAAAGCTTCTATCAACTCACTGTGTCTGCTGGTACAAAGCTTATATCAACTCACTATGTCTGTCTGGTACAAAGCTTATATCAACTTACTCTGTCTGTCTGGTACAAAGCTTCTATCAAATCTGTCTGGTACAAAGCTTCTATCAACTACCTCTGTCTGTCTGGTACACAGTTTCTATCAACTCTCTTTGTCTGTCTTGTACAAAGCTTCTATCAACTACCTCTGTCTGTCTGGTACAAAGCTTCTATCAACTCTTTCTGGTACAAAGCTTCTATCAACTCTCTGTCTGGTACAAGGCTTCTATCAACTCTCTGTCTGGTACAAAGCTTTTATCAACTCTCTGTCTGGTACAAAGCTTCTATCAACTCTCTGTCTGGTACAAAGCTTCTATCAACTCTCTGTCTGGTACAAAGCTTCTATTAACTCTCTGTCTGGTACAAAGCTTCTATCAACTCTCTGTCTGGTACAAAGCTTCTATCAACTCACTGTCTGGTACAAAGCTTCTATCAACTCACTCTGTCTGGTACAAAGCTTCTATCAACTCTCTCTGTCTGATACAAAGCTTCTATCAACTTTCTGTCTGGTACAAAGCTTCTATCAACTCTCTGTCTGGTACAAGGCTTCTATCAACTCTCTGTCTGGTACAAAGCTTCTATCAACTCTCTGTCTGGTACAAAGCTTCTATCAACTCTCTGTCTGGTACAAAGCTTCTATCAACTCTCTGTCTGGTACAAAGCTTCTATCAACTCTCTGTCTGGTACAAAGCTTCTATCAACTCTCTGTCTGGTACAAAGCTTCTATCAACTCACTGTCTGGTACAAAGCTTCTATCAACTCACTATGTCTGGTACAAAGCTTCTATCAACTCTCTCTGTCTGATACAAAGCTTCTATCAACTTTCTGTCTGGTACAAAGCTTCTATCAACTCTCTGTCTGGTACAAAGCTTCTATCAACTCTCTGTCTAGTACAAAGCTTCTATCAACTCTCTGTCTGGTACAACGCTTCTATCAAATCTCTGTCTGGTACAAAGCTTCTATCAACTCTCTGTCTGGTACAAAGCTTCTATCAACTCTCTGTCTGGTACAAAGCTTCTATCAACTCTCTGTCTAGTACAAAGCTTCTATCAACTCTTTGTCTGGTACAAAGCTTCTATCAACTCTCTGTCTGGTACAAAGCTTCTATCAACTCACTGTCTGGTACAAAGCTTCTATCAACTCACTATGTCTGTCTGGTACAAAGCTTCTATCAACTCACTCTGTCTGGTACAAAGCTTCTATCAACTCACTCTGTCTGGTACAAAGCTTCTATCAACTCTCTGTCTGTCTGGTACAAAGCTTCAATCAACTCACTCTGTCTGGTACAAAGCTTCTATCAACTCACTCTGTCTGGTACAAAGCTTCTATCAACTCACTTTGTCTGTCTGGTACAAAGCTTCTATCAACTCTCTCTGTCTTTCTGGTACAAAGCTTCTATCAACTCACTTTGTCTTTCTGGTACAGAGCTTCTATCAACTCACTTTGTCTGTCTGGTACAAAGCTTCTATCAACTCTCTCTGTCTGTCTGGTACAAAGCTTCTATCAACTCACTTTGTCTGTCTGGTACAAAGGTTCTATCAACTCATTCTGTCTGTCTGATACAAAGCTTTTATCAACTCACTCTATCTGGTACAAAGCTTCTATCAACTCACTTTGTCTGGTACAAAGCTTCTATCAACTCACTCTGTCTGTCTGATACAAAGCTTTTATCAACTCACTTTGTCTGTCTGGTACAAAGCTTCTATCAACTCATTCTGTCTGTCTGGTACAAAGCTTCTATCAACTCACTCTTTCTGTCTGGTACAAATCATCTATCAGCTCATTCTGTCTGTCTGGTACAAAGCTTCTATCAACTAACTCTGTCTGTCTGATACAAAGCTTTTATCAACTCACTTTGTCTGTCTGGTACAAATCTTCGATCAACTTAATCTGTCTGGTACAAAGCTTCTATCAACTCACTCTTTCTGTCTGGTACAAATCATCTATCAGCTCATTCTGTCTGTCTGGTACAAAGCTTCTATCAACTAACTCTGTCTGTCTGGTACAAAGCTTCTATCAACTCACTATGTCTGTCTGGTACAGAGCTTCTATAAAGTCACTTTGTCTGTCTGGTACAAAGCTTCTATCAACTTACTTTGTCTGTCTGGTACAAAGCTTCTATCAACTCACTATGTCTGTCTGGTACAGAGCTTCTATCAACTCACTCTGTCTGGTACAAAGCTTCTATCAACTCACTCTTTCTGTCTGGTACAAATCATCTATCAGCTCATTCTGTCTGTCTGGTACAAAGCTTCTATCAACTAACTCTGTCTGTCTGGTACAAAGCTTCTATCAACTCACTCTGTCTGTCTGGTACAGAGCTTCTATCAACTCATTCTGTCTGTCTGGTACAAAGCTTCTATCAACTCACTCTGTCTGGTACAAAGCTTATATCAACTCACTCTGTCTGTCTGGTACAAAGCTTATATCAACTCACTCTGTCTGTCTGGTACAAAGCTTCTATCAACTCTCTGTGTCTGTCTGGTACAAAGCTTCTATCAACTCACTTTGTCTGTCTGGTACAAAGGTTCTATCAATTCACTCGGTCTGTCTGGAAGAAGGTTTTATCAACTCACTCTGTCTGGTACAAAGCTTCTATCAACTCACTTTGTCTGTCTGGTAAAGAGCTTCTATTAACTCACTCTGTCTGTCTGGTACAGAGCTTCTATCATCTCATTCTGTCTGTCTGGTACAAAGCTTCTATCAACTCACTCTGTCTGTCTGGTACAAAGCTTCTATCAACTCACTCTGTCTGGTACAAAGCTTATATCAACTCACTCTGTCTGTCTGGTACAAAGCTTATATCAACTCACTCTGTCTGTCTGGTACAAAGCTTCTATCAACTCACTGTGTCTGCTGGTACAAAGCTTATGTCAACTCACTATGTCTGTCTGGTACAAAGCTTATATCAACTTACTCTGTCTGTCTGGTACAAAGCTTCTATCAAATCTGTCTGGTACAAAGCTTCTATCAACTACCTCTGTCTGTCTGGTACACAGTTTCTATCAACTCTCTTTGTCTGTCTTGTACAAAGCTTCTATCAACTACCTCTGTCTGTCTGGTACAAAGCTTCTATCAACTCTTTCTGGTACAAAGCTTCTATCAACTCTCTGTCTGGTACAAGGCTTCTATCAACTCTCTGTCTGGTACAAAGCTTCTATCAACTCTCTTTCTGGTACAAAGCTTCTATCAACTCTCTGTCTGGTACAAAGCTTCTATCAACTCTCTGTCTGGTACAAAGCTTCTATCAACTCTCTGTCTGGTACAAAGCTTCTATCAACTCTCTGTCTGGTACAAAGCTTCTTTCAACTCTCTCTGTCTGATACAAAGCTTCTATCAACTTTCTGTCTGGTACAAAGCTTCTATCAACTCTCTGTCTGGTACAAGGCTTCTATCAACTCTCTGTCTGGTACAAAGCTTCTATCAACTCTCTGTCTGGTACAAAGCTTCTATCAACTCTCTGTCTGGTACAAAGCTTCTATTAACTCTCTGTCTGGTACAAAGCTTCTATCAACTCTCTGTCTGGTACAAAGCTTCTATCAACTCTCTGTCTGGTACAAAGCTTCTATATACTCACTGTCTGGTACAAAGCTTCTATCAACTCACTATGTCTGGTACAAAGCTTCTATCAACTCTCTCTGTCTGATACAAAGCTTCTATCAACTTTCTGTCTGGTACAAAGCTTCTATCCACTCTCTGTCTGGTACAAAGCTTCTATCAACTCTCTGTCTGGTACAAAGCTTCTATCAACTCTCTGTCTAGTACAAAGCTTCTATCAACTCTCTGTCTGGTACAACGCTTCTATCAAATCTCTGTCTGGTACAAAGCTTCTATCAACTCTCTGTCTGGTACAAAGCTTCTATCAACTCTCTGTCTGGTACAAAGCTTCTATCAACTCTCTGTCTAGTACAAAGCTTCTATCAACTCTTTGTCTGGTACAAAGCTTCTATCAACTCTCTGTCTGGTACAAAGCTTCTATCAACTCACTGTCTGGTACAAAGCTTCTATCAACTCACTATGTCTGTCTGGTACAAAGCTTCTATCAACTCACTCTGTCTGGTACAAAGCTTCTATCAACTCACTCTGTCTGGTACAAAGCTTCTATCAACTCTCTGTCTGTCTGGTACAAAGCTTCAATCAACTCACTTTGTCTGGTACAAAGCTTCTATCAACTCACTCTGTCTGGTACAAAGCTTCTATCAACTCACTTTGTCTGTCTGGTACAAAGCTTCTATCAACTCTCTCTGTCTTTCTGGTACAAAGCTTCTATCAACTCACTTTGTCTTTCTGGTACAGAGCTTCTATCAACTCACTTTGTCTGTCTGGTACAAAGCTTCTATCAACTCTCTCTGTCTGTCTGGTACAAAGCTTCTATCAACTCACTTTGTCTGTCTGGTACAGAGCTTTTATCAACTTACTTTGTCTGTCTGGTACAAAGCTTCTATCAACTTACTTTCTCTGTATGGTACAAAGCTAATATCAACTCACTCTGTCTGTCTGGTACAAAGGTTCTATCAACTCATTCTGTCTGTCTGATACAAAGCTTTTATCAACTCACTCTATCTGGTACAAAGCTTCTATCAACTCACTTTGTCTGGTACAAAGCTTCTATCAACTCACTCTGTCTGTCGGGTACAAAGCTTTTATCAACTCACTTTGTCTGTCTGGTACAAAGCTTCTATCAACTCATTCTGTCTGTCTGGTACAAAGCTTCTATCAACTCACTTTGTCTGTCTGGTACAGAGCTTCTATCAACTCACTTTGTCTGTCTGGTACAAATCTTCGATCAACTTAATCTGTCTGGTACAAAGCTTCTATCAACTCACTCTTTCTGTCTGGTACAAATCATCTATCAGCTCATTCTGTCTATCTGGTACAAAGCTTCTATCAACTAACTCTGTCTGTCTGGTACAAAGCTTCTATCAACTCACTATGTCTGTCTGGTACAGAGCTTCTATAAAGTCACTTTGTCTGTCTGGTACAAAGCTTCTATCAACTTACTTTGTCTGTCTGGTACAAAGCTTCTATCAACTTACTATGTCTGTCTGGTACAGAGCTTCTATCAACTCACTCTGTCTGGTACAAAGCTTCTATCAACTCACTTTGTCTGTCTGGTACAGAGCTTCTATCAACTCACTTTGTCTGGTACAAAGCTTATATCAACTCACTCTGTCTGTCTGGTACAAAGGTTCTATCAACTCATTCTGTCTGTCTGATACAAAGCTTTTATCAACTCACTCTATCTGGTACAAAGCTTCTATCAACTCACTCTGTCTGTCTGGTACAAAGCTTCTATCAATTCTCTCTGTCTGTCTGGTACAAAGCTTCTATCAACTCACTCTGTCTGTCTGGTACAAAGCTTCTATAAACTCTGTCTAGTACAAAGCTTCTATCAACTACCTCTGTCTGTCTGGTACACAGCTTCTATCAACTCTCTCTGTCTGTCTGGTACAAAGCTTCTATCAACTACCTCTGTCTGTCTGGTACAAAGCTTCTATCAACTCTGTCTGGTACAAAGCTTCTATCAACTCTCTGTCTGGTACAAGGCTTCTATCAATTCTCTGTCTTGTACAAAGCTTCTATACACTCTCTGTCTGGTACAAAGCTTCTATTAACTCTCTGTCTGGTACAAAGCTTCTATTAACTCTCTGTCTGGTACAAAGCTTCTATCAACTCTCTGTCTAGTACAAAGCTTCTATCAACTCTCTGTCTGGTACAAAGCTTCTATCAATTCTCTGTCTGGTACAAAGCTTCTATCAACTCACTTTGTCTGTCTGGTAAAGAGCTTCTATTAACTCACTCTGTCTGTCTGGTACAGAGCTTCTATCAACTCATTCTGTCTGTCTGGTACAAAGCTTCTATCAACTCACTTTGTCTGTCTGGTACAAAGCTTATATCAACTCACTGTGTCTGTCTGGTACAGAGCTTCTATCAACTCACTATGTCTGTCTGGTACAAAGCTTCTATCAACTCTCTGTGTCTGTCTGGTACAAAGCTTATGTCAACTCACATTGTCTGTCTGGTACAAAGCTTCAATCAACTCTCTGTGTCTGTCTGGTACAAAGCTTCTATCAACTCACTTTGTCTGTCTGGTACAAAGGTTCTATCAATTCAATTTGTCTGTCTGGTACAAAGGTTCTATCAATTCACTCGGTCTGTCTGGAAGAAGGTTTTATCAACTCACTCTGTCTGATACAAAGCTTCTATCAACTAACTTTGTCTGTCTGGTACAAAGCTTCTATCAACTCACTTTGTCTGTCTGGTAAAGAGCTTCTATTAACTCACTCTGTCTGTCTGGTACAGAGCTTCTATCAACTCATTCTGTCTGTCTGGTACAAAGCTTCTATCAACTCACTCTGTCTGTCTGGTACAAAGCTTCTATCAACTCACTCTGTCTGGTACAAAGCTTATATCAACTCACTCTGTCTGTCTGGTACAAAGCTTATATCAACTCACTCTGTCTGTCTGGTACAAAGCTTCTATCAACTCACTGTGTCTGCTGGTACAAAGCTTATATCAACTCACTATGTCTGTCTGGTACAAAGCTTATATCAACTCACTCTGTCTGTCTGGTACAAAGCTTCTATCAACTCTGTCTGGTACAAAGCTTCTATCAACTACCTCTGTCTTTCTGGTACACAGTTTCTATCAACTCTCTTTGTCTGTCTGGTACAAAGCTTCTATCAACTACCTCTGTCTTTCTGGTACAAAGCTTCTATCAACTCT
Organism: Biomphalaria glabrata; assembly: GCF_947242115.1. Lineage (NCBI taxonomy): Eukaryota > Metazoa > Mollusca > Gastropoda > Planorbidae > Biomphalaria > Biomphalaria glabrata. The sequence goes on along the minus strand of NC_074714.1, from coordinate 20,749,582 downwards.
GTCTGGTACAAAGCTTCTATCAACTCTCTGTCTGGTACAAGGCTTCTATCAACTCTCTGTCTGGTACAAAGCTTCTATCAACTCTCTGTCTGGTACAAAGCTTCTATCAACTCTCTGTCTGGTACAAAGCTTCTATCAACTCTCTGTCTGGTACAAAGCTTCTATCAACTCTCTGTCTGGTACAAAGCTTCTATCAACTCTCTGTCTGGTACAAAGCTTCTATTAACTCACTGTCTGGTACAAAGCTTCTATCAACTCACTCTGTCTGGTACAAAGCTTCTATTAACTCTCTCTGTCTGGTACAAAGCTTCTATCAACTCTCTGTCTGGTACAAAGCTTCTATCAACTCTCTGTCTGGTACAAAGCTTCTATCAACTCTCTGTCTAGTACAAAGCTTCTATCAACTCTCTGTCTAGTACAAAGCTTCTATCAACTCTCTGTCTGGTACAACGCTCCTTAAAATCTCTGTCTGGTACAAAGCTTCTTTCAACTCTCTGTCTGGTACAAAGCTTCTATCAACTCTCTGTCTGGTACAAAGCTTCTATCAACTCTCTGTCTGGTACAAAGCTTCTATCAACTCTTTGTCTGGTACAAAGCTTCTATTAACTCTCTGTCTGGTACAAACTTCTATTAACTCACTGTCTGGTACAAAGCTTCTATCAACTCACTATGTCTGTCTGGTACAAAGCTTCTATCAACTCACTCTGTCTGGTACAAAGCTTCTATCAACTCACTCTGTCTGGTACAAAGCTTCTATCAACTCTCTGTCTGTCTGGTACAAAGCTTCTATCAACTTACTCTGTCTGGTACAAAGCTTCTATCAACTCACTCTGTCTGTCTGGTACAAAGCTTCTATAAACTCTGTCTGGTACAAAGCTTCTATCAACTACCTCTGTCTGTCTGGTACACAGCTTCTATCAACTCTCTCTGTCTGTCTGGTACAAAGCTTCTATCAACTACCTCTGTCTGTCTGGTACAAAGCTTCTATCAACTCTGTCTGGTACAAAGCTTCTATCAACTCTCTGTCTGGTACAAGGCTTCTATCAATTCTCTGTCTTGTACAAAGCTTCTATACACTCTCTGTCTGGTACAAAGCTTCTATTAACTCTCTGTCTGGTACAAAGCTTCTATTAACTCTCTGTCTGGTACAAAGCTTCTATCAACTCTCTGTCTAGTACAAAGCTTCTATCAACTCTCTGTCTGGTACAAAGCTTCTTTCAATTCTCTGTCTGGTACAAAGCTTCTATCAACTCACTTTGTCTGTCTGGTAAAGAGCTTCTATTAACTCACTCTGTCTGTCTGGTACAGAGCTTCTATCAACTCATTCTGTCTGTCTGGTACAAAGCTTCTATCAACTCACTTTGTCTGTCTGGTACAAAGCTTATATCAACTCACTGTGTCTGTCTGGTACAGAGCTTCTATCAACTCACTATGTCTGTCTGGTACAAAGCTTCTATCAACTCTCTGTGTCTGTCTGGTACTAAGCTTATGTCAACTCACATTGTCTGTCTGGTACAAAGCTTCAATCAACTCTCTGTGTCTGTCTGGTACAAAGCTTCTATCAACTCACTTTGTCTGTCTGGTACAAAGGTTCTATCAATTCAATTTGTCTGTCTGGTACAAAGGTTCTATCAATTCACTCGGTCTGTCTGGAAGAAGGTTTTATCAACTCACTCTGTCTGATACAAAGCTTCTATCAACTAACTTTGTCTGTCTGGTACAAAGCTTCTATCAACTCACTTTGTCTGTCTGGTAAAGAGCTAATATTAACTCACTCTGTCTGTCTGGTACAGAGCTTCTATCAACTCATTCTGTCTGTCTGGTACAAAGCTTCTATCAACTCACTCTGTCTGTCTGGTACAAAGCTTCTATCAACTCACTCTTTCTGGTACAAAGCTTATATCAACTCACTCTGTCTGTCTGGTACAAAGCTTATATCAACTCACTCTGTCTGTCTGGTACAAAGCTTCTATCAACTCACTGTGTCTGCTGGTACAAAGCTTATATCAACTCACTATGTCTGTCTGGTACAAAGCTTATATCAACTCACTCTGTCTGTCTGGTACAAAGCTTCTATCAACTCTGTCTGGTACAAAGCTTCTATCAACTACCTCTGTCTTTCTGGTACACAGTTTCTATCAACTCTTTTTGTCTGTCTGGTACAAAGCTTCTATCAACTACCTCTGTCTTTCTGGTACAAAGCTTCTATCAACTCTGTCTGGTACAAAGCTTCTATCAACTCTCTGCCTGGTACAAGGCTTCTATCAACTCTCTGTCTGGTACAAAGCTTCTATCAACTCTCTGTCTGGTACAAAGCTTCTATCAACTCTCTGTCTGGTACAAAGCTTCTATCAACTCTCTGTCTGGTACAAAGCTTCTATCAACTCTCTGTCTGGTACAAAGCTTCTATCAACTCTCTGTCTGGTACAAAGCTTCTATCAACTCACTGTCTGGTACAAAGCTTCTATCAACTCACTCTGTCTGGTACAAAGCTTCTATCAACTCTCTCTGTCTGGTACAAAGCTTCTATCAACTCTCTGTCTGGTACAAAGCTTCTATCAACTCTCTGTCTGGTACAAAGCTTCTATCAACTCTCTGTCTGGTACAAAGCTTCTATCAACTCTCTGTCTAGTACAAAGCTTCTATCAACTCTCTGTCTGGTACAACGCTCCTTAAAATCTCTGTCTGGTACAAAGCTTCTTTTAACTCTCTGTCTGGTACAAAGCTTCTATCAACTCTCTGTCTGGTACAAAGCTTCTATCAACTCTCTGTCTGGTACAAAGCTTCTATCAACTCTTTGTCTGGTACAAAGCTTCTATTAACTCTCTGTCTGGTACAAAGCTTCTATCAACTCACTGTCTGGTACAAAGCTTCTATCAACTCACTATGTCTGTCTGGTACAAAGCTTCTATCAACTCACTCTGTCTGGTACAAAGCTTCTATCAACTCACTCTGTCTGGTACAAAGCTTCTATCAACTCTCTGTCTGTCTGGTACAAAGCTTCTATCAACTCACTCTGTCTGGTACAAAGCTTCTATCAACTCACTCTGTCTGGTACAAAGCTTCTAACAACTCACTTTGTCTGTCTGGTACAAAGCTTCTATCAACTCTCTCTGTCTTTCTGGTACAAAGCTTCTATCAACTCACTTTGTCTGTCTGGTACAGAGCTTCTATCAACTCACTTTGTCTGTCTGGTACAAAGCTTCTATCAACTTACTTTGTCTGTCTGGTACAAAGCTTCTATCAACTCTCTCTGTCTGTCTGGTACAAAGCTTCTATCAACTCACTTTGTCTGTCTCGTACAGAGCTTCTATCAACTCACTTTGTCTGTCTGGTACAAAGCTTCTATCAACTTACTTTGTCTGTCTGGTACAAAGCTTATATCAACTCACTCTGTCTGTCTGGTACAAAGGTTCTATCAACTCATTCTGTCTGTCTGATACAAAGCTTTTATCAACTCACTCTATCTGGTACAAAGCTTCTATCAACTCACTTTGTCTGGTACAAAGCTTCTATCAACTCACTCTGTCTGTCTGGTACAAAGCTTATATCAACTCACTATGTCTGTCTGATACAAAGCTTCTATCAACTCACTATGTCTGTCTGGTACAAAGCTTTTATAAACTCACTTTGTCTGTCTGGTACAAAGCTTCTATCAACTCACTCTGTCTGTCTGGTAAAAAGCTTCTATCAACTCACTTTGTCTGTCTGGTACAGAGCTTCTATCAACTCACTTTGTCTGTCTGGTACAAATCTTCTATCAACTTAATCTGTCTGGTACAAAGCTTCTATCAACTCACTCTTTCTGTCTGGTACAAATCTTCTATCAGCTCATTCTGTTTGTCTGGTACAAAGCTTCTATCAACTCACTCTGTCTGTCTGGTACAAAGCTTCTATCAACTCACTTTGTCTGTCTGGTACAGAGCTTCTATCAACTCACTTTGTCTGTCTGGTACAAAGCTTCTATCAACTTACTTTGTCTGTCTGGTACAAAGCTTCTATCAACTCACTATGTCTGTCTGGTACAGAGCTTCTATCAACTCACTCTGTCTGTCTGGTACAAAGCTTCTATCAACTCACTTTGTCTGTCTGGTACAAAGCTTATATCAACTCACTGTGTCTGTCTGGTACAGATCTTCTATCAACTCACTATGTCTTTCTGGTACAAAGGTTCTATCAACTCATTCTGTCTGTCTGATACAAAGTTTTTATCAACTCACTCTATCTGGTACAATTCTTCTATCAACTCACTCTGTCTGTCTGGTACAAAGCTTCTATCAATTCTCTCTGTCTGTCTGTTACAAAGCTTCTATCAACTCACTCTGTCTGTTTGGTACAAAGCTTCTATCAACTCTGTCTGGTACAAAGCTTCTATCAACTACCTCTGTCTGTCTGGTACACAGCTTCTATCAACACTCTCTGTCTGTCTGGTACAAAGCTTCTATCAACTACCTCTGTCTGTCTGGTACAAAGCTTCTATCAACTCACTCTGTCTGTCTGGTACAAAGCTTCTATCAACTCACTCTGTCTGGTACAAAGCTTATATCAACTCACTCTGTCTGTCTGGTACAAAGCTTATATCAACTCACTCTGTCTGTCTGGTACAAAGCTTCTATAAACTCACTGTGTCTGCTGGTACAAAGCTTATATCAACTCACTATGTCTGTCTGGTACAAAGCTTATATCAACTCACTCTGTCTGTCTGGTACAAAGCTTCTATCAACTCTGTCTGGTACAAAGCTTCTATCAACTACCTCTGTCTTTCTGGTACACAGTTTCTATCAACTCTCTTTGTCTGTCTGGTACAAAGCTTGTATCAACTACCTCTGTCTTTCTGGTACAAAGCTTCTATCAACTCTGTCTGGTACAAAGCTTCTATCAACTCTCTGTCTGGTACAAGGCTTCTATCAACTCTCTGTCTGGTACAAAGCTTCTATCAACTCTCTGTCTGGTACAAAGCTTCTATCAACTCTCTGTCTGGTACAAAGCTTCTATCAACTCTCTGTCTGGTACAAAGCTTCTATCAACTCTCTGTCTGGTACAAAGCTTCTATCAACTCTCTGTCTGGTACAAAGCTTCTATCAACTCACTGTCTGGTACAAAGCTTCTATCAACTCACTCTGTCTGGTACAAAGCTTCTATCAACTCTCTCTGTCTGGTACAAAGCTTCTATCAACTCTCTGTCTGGTACAAAGCTTCTATCAACTCTCTGTCTGGTACAAAGCTTCTATCAACTCTCTGTCTAGTACAAAGCTTCTATCAACTCTCTGTCTGGTACAACGCTCCTTAAAATCTCTGTCTGGTACAAAGCTTCTTTCAACTCTCTGTCTGGTACAAAGCTTCTATCAACTCTCTGTCTGGTACAAAGCTTCTATCAACTCTCTGTCTGGTACAAAGCTTCTATCAACTCTTTGTCTGGTACAAAGCTTCTATTAACTCTCTGTCTGGTACAAAGCTTCTATCAACTCACTGTCTTGTACAAAGCTTCTATCAACTCACTATGTCTGTCTGGTACAAAGCTTCTATCAACTCACTCTGTCTGGTACAAAGCTTCTATCAACTCTCTGTCTGTCTGGTACAAAGCTTCTATCAACTCACTCTGTCTGGTACAAAGCTTCTATCAACTCACTCTGTCTGGTACAAAGCTTCTAACAACTCACTTTGTCTGTCTGGTACAAAGCTTCTATCAACTCTCTCTGTCTTTCTGGTACAAAGCTTCTATCAACTCACTTTGTCTGTCTGGTACAGAGCTTCTATCAACTCACTTTGTCTGTCTGGTAAAAAGCTTCTATCAACTTACTTTGTCTGTCTGGTACAAAGCTTCTATCAACTCTCTCTGTCTGTCTGGTACAAAGCTTCTATCAACTCACTTTGTCTGTGTCGTACAGAGCTTCTATCAACTCACTTTGTCTGTCTGGTACAAAGCTTCTATCAACTTACTTTGTCTGTCTGGTACAAAGCTTATATCAACTCACTCTGTCTGTCTGGTACAAAGGTTCTATCAACTCATTCTGTCTGTCTGATACAAAGCTTTTATCAACTCACTCTATCTGGTACAAAGCTTCTATCAACTCACTTTGTCTGGTACAAAGCTTCTATCAACTCACTCTGTCTGTCTGGTACAAAGCTTATATCAACTCACTATGTCTGTCTGATACAAAGCTTCTATCAACTCACTATGTCTGTCTGGTACAAAGCTTTTATGAACTCACTTTGTCTGTCTGGTACAAAGCTTCTATCAACTCACTCTGTCTGGTAAAAAGCTTCTATCAACTCACTTTGTCTGTCTGGTACAGAGCTTCTATCAACTCACTTTGTCTGTCTGGTACAAATCTTCTATCAACTTAATCTGTCTGGTACAAAGCTTCTATCAACTCACTCTTTCTGTCTGGTACAAATCTTCTATCAGCTCATTCTGTTTGTCTGGTACAAAGCTTCTATCAACTCACTCTGTCTGTCTGGTACAAAGCTTCTATCAACTCACTTTGTCTGTCTGGTACAGAGCTTCTATCAACTCACTTTGTCTGTCTGGTACAAAGCTTCTATCAACTTACTTTGTCTGTCTGGTACAAAGCTTCTATCAACTCACTATGTCTGTCTGGTACAGAGCTTCTATCAACTCACTCTGTCTGTCTGGTACAAAGCTTCTATCAACTCACTTTGTCTGTCTGGTACAAAGCTTATATCAACTCACTGTGTCTGTCTGGTACAGATCTTCTATCAACTCACTATGTCTGTCTGGTACAAAGGTTCTATCAACTCATTCTGTCTGTCTGATACAAAGTTTTTATCAACTCACTCTATCTGGTACAATTCTTCTATCAACTCACTCTGTCTGTCTGGTACAAAGCTTCTATCAATTCTCTCTGTCTGTCTGTTACAAAGCTTCTATCAACTCACTCTGTCTGTTTGGTACAAAGCTTCTATCAACTCTGTCTGGTACAAAGCTTCTATCAACTACCTCTGTCTGTCTGGTACACAGCTTCTATCAACTCTCTCTGTCTGTCTGGTACAAAGCTTCTATCAACTACCTCTGTCTGTCTGGTACAAAGCTTCTATCAACTCTGTCTGGTACAAAGCTTCTAACATTTCTCTGTCTGGTACAAGGCTTCTATCAACTCTCTGTCTGGTACAAAGCTTCTATCAACTCTCTGTCTGGTACAAAGCTTCTATCAACTCTCTGTCTGGTACAAAGCTTCTATCAACTCTCTGTCTGGTACAAAGCTTCTATCAACTCTCTGTCTAGTACAAAGCTTCTATCAACTCTCTGTCTGGTAAAAAGCTTCTATCAATTCTCTGTCTGGTACAAAGCTTCTATCAACTCTCTGTCTGGTACAAAGCTTCTATCAACTCATTATGTCTGTCTGGTACAAAGCTTCTATCAACTCACTCTGTCTGGTACAAAGCTTCTATCAACTCACTCTGTCTGGTACAAAGATTCTATCAACTCTCTGTCTGTCTGGTACAAAGCTTCTATCAACTCACTCTGTCTGGTACAAAGCTTCTATCAACTCACTCTGTCTGGTACAAAGCTTCTATCAACTCACTTTGTCTATCTGGTACAAAGCTTCTATCAACTCTCTCTGTCTGTCTGGTACAAAGCTTCTATCAACTCACTTTGTCTGTCTGGTACAGAGCTTCTATCAACTCACTTTGTCTGTCTGGTACAAAGCTTCTATCAACTTACTTTGTCTGTCTGGTACAAAGCTTATATCAACTCACTCTGTCTGTCTGGTACAAAGGTTCTATCAACTCACTCTGTCTGGTACAAAGCTTCTATCAACTCACTTTGTCTGTCTGGTACAAAGCTTCTATCAACTCTCTCTGTCTGTCTGGTACAAAGCTTCTATCAACTCACTTTGTCTGTCTGGTACAGAGCTTCTATCAACTCACTTTGTCTGTCTGGTACAAAGCTTCTATCAACTTACTTTGTCTGTCTGGTACAAAGCTTATATCAACTCAATCTGTCTGTCTGGTACAAAGGTTCTATCAACTCATTCTGTCTGTCTGATACAAAGCTTTTATCAACTCACTCTATCTGGTACAAAGCTTCTATCAACTCACTCTGTCTGTCTGGTACAAAGCTTCTATCAATTCTCTCTGTCTGTCTGGTACAAAGCTTCTATCAACTCACTCTGTCTGTCTGATACAAAGCTTCTATCAACTGTGTCTGGTACACAGCTTCTATCAACTACCTCTGTCTGTCTGGTACACAGCTTCTATCAACTCTCTCTGTCTGTCTGGTACACAGCTTCTATCAACTCTCTCTGTCTGTCTGGTACAAAGCTTCTATCAACTACCTCTCTCTGTCTGGTACAAAGCTTCTATCAACTCTCTGTCTGGTACAAGGCTTCTATCAACTCTCCGTCTGGTACAAAGCTTCTATCAACTCTCTGTCTGGTACAAAGCTTCTATCAAATCTCTGTCTGGTACAAAGCTTCTATCAACTCTCTGTCTGGTACAAAGCTTCTATTAACTCTCTGTCTAGTACTAAGCTTCTATCAACTCTCTGTCTGGTACAAAGCTTCTATCAAATCTCTTTCTGGTACAAAGCTTCTATCAACTCTCTATCTGGTACAAAGCTTCTATCAACTCTCTGTCTGGTACAAAGCTTCTATCAACTCTCTGTCTGGTACAAAGCTTCTATCAACTCTCTTTCTGGTACAAAGCTTCTATCAACTCTCTGTCTGGTACAAAGCTTCTATCAACTCTCTTTCTGGTACAAAGCTTCTATCAACTCTCTGTCTGGTACAAAGCTTCTATCAACTCTCTGTCTGGTACAAAGCTTCTATCAACTCTCTGTCTGGTACAAAGTTCTATCAACTCACTTTGTCTGTCTGGTACAAAGCTTCTATCAACTCTCTGTCTGTCTGGTAGAAAGCTTCTATCAACTCAATCTGTCTGGTACAAAGCTTCTATCAACTCACTCAATTTGTCTGGTACAAAGCTTCTATCAACTCACTTTGTCTGTGTGGTACAAAGCTTCTATCAACTCAATGTGTCTGTCTGGTACAAAGCTTCTATCAACTCACTCTGTCTGTCTGGTAAAAAGCTTCTATCAACTCATTCTGTCTGTCTGGTACAAAGCTTCTATCAACTCACTCTGTCTGGTACAAAGCTTCTATCAACTCACTTTGTCTGGTACAAAGCTTATATCAACCCACTCTGTCTTTCTGGTAAAAAGCTTCTATCAACTCATTCTGTCTGTCTGGTAAAAAGCTTCTATCAACTCTCTGTCTGGTACAAAGCTTCTATCAATTCTCTGTCTGGTACAAAGCTTCTATCAACTCTCTGTCTGGTACAAAGCTTCTATCAACTCACTGTCTGGTACAAAGCTTCTATCAACTCACTCTGTCTGGTACAAAGCTTCTATCAACTCTCTCTGTCTGGTACAAAGCTTCTATCAACTCTCTGTCTGGTACAAAGCTTCTATCAACTCTCTGTCTGGTACAAAGCTTCTATCAACTCTCTGTCTGGTACAAAGCTTCTATCAACTCTCTGTCTAGTACAAAGCTTCTATCAACTCTCTGTCTGGTACAACGCTCCTTAAAATCTCTGTCTGGTACAAAGCTTCTTTCAACTCTCTGTCTGGTACAAAGCTTCTATCAACTCTCTGTCTGGTACAAAGCTTCTATCAACTCTCTGTCTGGTACAAAGCTTCTATCAACTCTTTGTCTGGTACAAAGCTTCTATTAACTCTCTGTCTGGTACAAAGCTTCTATCAACTCACTGTCTGGTACAAAGCTTCTATCAACTCACTATGTCTGTCTGGTACAAAGCTTCTATCAACTCACTCTGTCTGGTACAAAGCTTCTATCAACTCACTCTGTCTGGTACAAAGCTTCTATCAACTCTCTGTCTGTCTGGTACAAAGCTTCTATCAACTCACTCTGTCTGGTACAAAGCTTCTATCAACTCACTCTGTCTGGTACAAAGCTTCTATCAACTCACTTTGTCTGTCTGGTACAAAGCTTCTATCAACTCTCTCTGTCTTTCTTGTACAAAGCTTCTATTAACTCACTTTGTCTGTCTGGTACAGAGCTTCTATCAACTCACTTTGTCTGTCTGGTACAAAGCTTCTATCAACTTACTTTGTCTGTCTGGTACAAAGCTTCTATCAACTCTCTCTGTCTGTCTGGTACAAAGCTTCTATCAACTCACTTTGTCTGTCTGGTACAGAGCTTCTATCAACTCACTTTGTCTGTCTGGTACAAAGCTTCTATCAACTTACTTTGTCTGTCTGGTACAAAGCTTATATCAACTCACTCTGTCTGTCTGGTACAAAGGTTCTATCAACTCATTCTGTCTGTCTGATACAAAGCTTTTATCAACTCACTCTATCTGGTACAAAGCTTCTATCAACTCACTTTGTCTGGTACAAAGCTTCTATCAACTCACTCTGTCTGTCTGGTACAAAGCTTATATCAACTCACTATGTCTGTCTGATACAAAGCTTCTATCAACTCACTATGTCTTTCTGGTACAAAGCTTTTATGAACTCACTTTGTCTGTCTGGTACAAAGCTTCTATCAACTCACTCTGTCTGTCTGGTAAAAAGCTTCTATCAACTCACTTTGTCTGTCTGGTACAGAGCTTCTATCAACTCACTTTGTCTGTCTGGTACAAATCTTCTATCAACTTAATCTGTCTGGTACAAAGCTTCTATCAACTCACTCTTTCTGTCTGGTACAAATCTTCTATCAGCTCATTCTGTTTGTCTGGTACAAAGCTTCTATCAACTCACTCTGTCTGTCTGGTACAAAGCTTCTATCAACTCACTTTGTCTGGTACAGAGCTTCTATCAACTCACTTTGTCTGTCTGGTACAAAGCTTCTATCAACTTACTTTGTCTGTCTGGTACAAAGCTTCTATCAACTCACTATGTCTGTCTGGTACAGAGCTTCTATCAACTCACTCTGTCTGTCTGGTACAAAGCTTCTATCAACTCACTTTGTCTGTCTGGTACAAAGCTTATATCAACTCACTGTGTCTGTCTGGTACAGATCTTCTATCAACTCACTATGTCTGTCTGGTACAAAGGTTCTATCAACTCATTCTGTCTGTCTGATACAAAGTTTTTATCAACTCACTCTATCTGGTACAATTCTTCTATCAACTCACTCTGTCTGTCTGGTACAAAGCTTCTATCAATTCTCTCTGTCTGTCTGTTACAAAGCTTCTATCAACTCACTCTGTCTGTCTGGTACAAAGCTTCTATCAACTCTGTCTGGTACAAAGCTTCTATCAACTACCTTTTTCTGTCTGGTACACAGCTTCTATCAACTCTCTCTGTCTGTCTGGTACAAAGCTTCTATCAACTACCTCTGTCTGTCTGGTACAAAGCTTCTATCAACTCTGTCTGGTACAAAGCTTCTAACAACTCTCTGTCTGGTACAAGGCTTCTATCAACTCTCTGTCTGGTACAAAGCTTCTATCAACTCTCTGTCTGGTACAAAGCTTCTATCAACTCTCTGTCTGGTACAAAGCTTCTATCAACTCTCTGTCTGGTACAAAGCTTCTATCAACTCTCTGTCTAGTACAAAGCTTCTATCAACTCTCTGTCTGGTACAAAGCTTCTATCAATTCTCTGTCTGGTACAAAGCTTCTATCAACTCTCTGTCTGGTACAAAGCTTCTATCAACTCACTCTGTCTGGTACAAAGCTTCTATCAACTCACTCTGTCTGGTACAAAGATTCTATCAACTCTCTGTCTGTCTGGTACAAAGCTTCTATCAACTCACTCTGTCTGGTACAAAGCTTCTATCAACTCACTCTGTCTGGTACAAAGCTTCTATCAACTCACTTTGTCTGTCTGGTACAAAGCTTCTATTAACTCTCTCTGTCTGTCTGGTACAAAGCTTCTATCAACTCACTTTGTCTGTCTGGTACAGAGCTTCTATCAACTCACTTTGTCTGTCTGGTACAAAGCTTCTATCAACTTACTTTGTCTGTCTGGTACAAAGCTTATATCAACTCACTCTGTCTGTCTGGTACAAAGGTTCTATCAACTCACTATGTCTGGTACAAAGCTTCTATCAACTCACTTTGTCTGTCTGGTACAAAGCTTCTATCAACTCTCTCTGTCTGTCTGGTACAAAGCTTCTATCAACTCACTTTGTCTGTCTGGTACAGAGCTTCTATCAACTCACTTTGTCTGTCTGGTACAAAGCTTCTATCAACTTACTTTGTCTGTCTGGTACAAAGCTTATATCAACTCACTCTGTCTGTCTGGTACAAAGGTTCTATCAACTCATTCTGTCTGTCTGATACAAAGCTTTTATCAACTCACTCTATCTGGTACAAAGCTTCTATCAACTCACTCTGTCTGTCTGGTACAAAGCTTCTATCAATTCTCTCTGTCTGTCTGGTACAAAGCTTCTATCAACTCACTCTGTCTGTCTGATACAAAGCTTCTATCAACTCTGTCTGGTACACAGCTTCTATCAACTACCTCTGTCTGTCTGGTACACAGCTTCTATCAACTCTCTCTGTCTGTCTGGTACAAAGCTTCTATCAACTACCTCTGTCTGTCTGGTACAAAGCTTCTATCAACTCTGTCTGGTATAAAGCTTCTATCAACTCTCTGTCTGGTACAAGGCTTCTATCAACTCTCCGTCTGGTACAAAGCTTCTATCAACTCTCTGTCTGGTACAAAGCTTCTATCAAATCTCTGTCTGGTACAAAGCTTCTATCAACTCTCTGTCTGGTACAAAGCTTCTATCAACTCTCTGTCTAGTACTAAGCTTCTATCAACTCTCTGTCTGGTACAAAGCTTCTATCAAATCTCTGTCTGGTACAAAGCTTCTATCAACTCTCTGTCTGGTACAAAGCTTCTATCAACTCTCTGTCTGGGTTAAAGCTTCTATCAACTCTCTGTCTGGTACAAAGCTTCTATCAACTCTCTGTCTGGTACAAAGCTTCTATCAACTCTCTGTCTGGTACAAAGCTTCTATCAACTCTCTTTCTGGTACAAAGCTTCTATCAACTCTCTGTCTGGTACAAAGCTTCTATCAACTCTCTGTCTGGTACAAAGCTTCTATCAACTCTCTGTCTGGTACAAAGCTTCTATCAACTCACTTTGTCTGTCTGGTACAAAGCTTCTATCAACTCTCTGTCTGTCTGGTACAAAGCTTCTATCAACTCAATCTGTCTGGTACAAAGCTTCTATCAACTCACTCAATTTGTCTGGTACAAAGCTTCTATCAACTCACTTTGTCTGTGTGGTACAAAGCTTCTATCAACTCAATGTGTCTGTCTGGTACAAAGCTTCTATCAACTCACTCTGTCTGTCTGGTAAAAAGCTTCTATCAACTCATTCTGTCTGTCTGGTACAAAGCTTCTATCAACTCACTCTGTCTGGTACAAAGCTTCTATCAACTCACTTTGTCTGGTACAAAGCTTATATCAACCCACTCTGTCTTTCTGGTAAAAAGCTTCTATCAACTCATTCTGTCTGTCTGGTAAAAAGCTTCTATCAACTCACTCTGTCTGGTACAAAGCTTCTATTAACTCACTCTGTCTGTTACAAAGCTTATATCAACCCACTCTGTCTGTCTGGTAAAAAGCTTCTATCAACTCATTCTGTCTGTCTGGTAAAAAGCTTCTATCAACTCACTCTGTCTGTCTGGTACAAAGCTTCTATCAACTCTTTCTGTCTGGTACAAAGCTTTTATCAACTCACTCTGTCTGGTACAAAGCTTTTATCAACTCACACTCTCTGGTACAAAGCTTCTATTAACTCACTCTGTCTGTCTGGTACAAAGCTTCTATCAATTCACTCTATCTGTCTGGTACAAAGATTCTATTAACTCACTCTGTCAGTCTGGTACAAAGCTTCTACCAACTCACTGTGTCTTTCTGGTACAAAGCTTCTATCAACTCACTGTGTCTGTCTGGTACAAAGCTTCTATCAACTCACTCTGTCTGTCTGGTACAAAGCTTCTATCAACTCACTCTGTCTGTCTGTCTGTCTATTAAAAACTTTGAACATTTTTTTTCTCAAACATCCATTCTCAGATCAAGTTGAAAGTTTACACAATTATTTCTTGTACCAGATAAAACAAGACTCAATAAAATGAATCAATCTATTAAATAATTAACTTTTTTGTTTGTTATTGAACAAGGGAAAGAAATTGTACTTGACTGAGGTTGCGCCGTGGCGATAGTGGCGGTATAAGTTGAATTAGTCCCATGTAAACTTTGTGAAGATAATTACGTCGACGCTTAAAGGTTTGAAACTAACAATAGATAGCTATGAAGCCCTCTACTTTCATAAGCAATTCACTGGCACAGTGGCTAGTGTATCGGCTTGAGGAGGCTTGATGTCACAGTCTTAGTTGACATTGCATGATCTTAAGTTCACGTCATGTTAAGAGTTTAAAAGACACGTGGAATTCCTGATGTAGAAAACAGGAAGTAGAATGAATAAAGTTAGACTTAGAGGTCAGTCAGTCAAGTCAAGCAGACAAGTGAAGTCAAGTTAGAAGTCAAGTGTTATTCTTGGGACCGTGTGGTCAAGTAATATTTTAGTCCGCAACGGACAGTAGCGACTTAAAAAAGTCTGTAGTAATTTCAGTTAGAAAGTAACTTGTGGGCAGTTGTTGCCAGTGGTCTTTTGAGACGTGTATTATTTAATCTATATTTCTACACAGTGTTACCTGCTGAGATGCGGACGTGATTTGTAACTAACATATATTGGATACTTTTGATACCGCTGTTATGCGGATAGGATTGTTTATTATTTCTTGACTTGTATCACTGACAAGGAGTGCAGTGTATTATTATTATTATTATTCTAGTGAAATAAACTTCATGTTTTTCTGCTGAAACGGACTTGGGTCAGTTTATACCATTTGTCTCGTCACGTGTCAAGAGCACCTCTGGAAGCAAGAACTCGGTATTACACGACATTCGCATTCTGCAAACTTACGCCATTAAACCTGACATTGACACTTGAACCCTCGAGTTCTAATTCAAGTCGTATAACTTGTTTTTTTTTATAAAATACATTTAAAAAGCTATCACAGTAACCGTAAGGAATAATATATTTTTTACAAAGCTTTCAATAAATCTGTCTGTCTGGTAAAATGTTTGCACACGTTATTTCTTCCACACCCAATCTCAAATCGAGTTGAAATTTTGCACACTTATTTCTTGTACCTGGCAAAACAGTAATCAATTTTAAAAAATGACCAATTAGTTAATTAAATATTGGTTATTACTATTTTGTTTGGTATCAAACACGTGAAATAATTTGTACTTGACTGATGTGGTGGTATAAGTTGAATTAGTTCCCTTTAAGGGGGCTTGGGCCTTTGAGTTCGAATTCAAGTCATAAAACTTTTAAAAAATGCATTTAAAAAGTGATCACGGCAACATTCACACTTTACCCCATTCATTCTCTACCCTACCCTTCCAAACTTGTCCAAACAAATGATAGGATCACAGCGCGTTGATACAGATAAAGTATACAATTGCGCTAAACAAAAGCAATTGGTAAAAATATTTCTAATCGCACATATTTAGTCTTGTTAGTCTAGAATAGTCTAGATCTATTACAAATTATTACACGACTGATCCAAGCTAAAAAAAGATTCACTAGACAAACAGATAGACAGACAGACAGAGTGAGTAAATTGATGTAAGCTTTGTAAAAAAAAAAAAAACAGCACGCAGAGAGACAGAAGTATGAAGAAGAAACAAAAGAACTACGGGATTTCACAGAGACATTTCCTGGCACAAAGCCCAAGAAGATGATGGGGCCTGGTAAACATTCATCTCACAGTCTCACACAGACTATCTCTTAGGCTTCGCGAGGTGTATCCTACTTGAAGACATGCGTGGGTGAGTCTGATTGGAACGGCATTGAGTGAGCTCAGACTGGGCATTCTTTTTATGTTGTGGTATACTGTCAAGGATAACCCAAAGGGCGATAATCATTATCATCTTTTGTATTTTAGGGTCATAGGCTAGCTAACATAATGCAGATACAAATTGAAACTCCATTATAAGAGAGTTTTATTACAACATCTATCTATCTATCTATCTATCTATCTATCTATCTATCTATCTATCTATCTATCTATCTATCTATCTATCTATCTATTTATCTATCTATCTATTTGTCTCTGTCTTTATCTATCTATCTATCTATCTATCTATCTATCTATCTATCTATCTATCTATCTATCTATCTATTTATCTATCTATCTATCTATCTATCTATCTATCTATCTATCTATCTATCTATCTATCTATCTATATGTCCGTCTGTCTACCTTTTCTCTCTGTCTTTTGATCCGAGTTATTTCAACTCGCCTTTTAAAAAGTTATTGATTTGGATTTCATGTATTTGTCAATATGTCTACAAATATAAAATATGATCCTCTTCTGGTCGTTTAGCGTAAATGCACGTTTCACACATAGATAGATTGAGACTCCCTGGTGCAAAATGTGCATGTGCTCATTAGTATCGATACTGACAATACCAATTTCATGCAGACGTCTGCTTCTAACTCCACCAGGTAACGATGTCGGGAAGAAAAAAAAAGACATGCGAATACCAATGAGCTGCGAATACCTTCCGTCGAAGCATCGATCCCAAAAACGTCACATTTCTACCAAACAAATCTGCAAGTGAGGCAACATTACGTTTGGCACCCCTCTGAACCACGCCCTTTTTTCCAAGCTATAGACTATTTCCATCTCCTTGAAATCCACCCTTGGCTCCCCCCTCCCCACACCCCCACGCTCCACCCAAGATTTTACCTGAACACAAGAGTTGCCAAATCCGCCACATTTTCCTGTTCGTCTTTTTCATTTCGGTTGCTAGAGAGTTTGTGCATCGTCTGCACAAATCAAATTTTCTATTTTGGAAAACTATTACATTATTTTTTTTTCGCAGTTTATCTTTTAAAAATTAATAGTGTAATAGATGAACAAAAATAAACAGGAAACAGCAGTAGAAAACTAACAGCTGTTCGACTATTGTTAGAGAATTTTCAATCAAATTATTTTTCTTCAGGAAAAGTAGACTGATTCAACCATCCATCTTCTGACCAGCTAGTCCAGTGACATGGCGGTAAGTCACACTCGATGTCATCTAATTTTAAAATATGCACTAAAACTGTGATTAGCTTTTATACAGCAATATTATCCTTTCTGGTGGAGTCATCCATATATTTACCTTTTTTTTTTCTGAATTTATATTAACCACATATTAAGTTAACTACAAATTAATGGAAAGGCATGAAGATTGTTTGTGTGTTAGAACCTGGGTTAATCATGTACATACTGCTAAATAAATTCCGATTTATACCACATATTATCTACCTCTATATATGGATTGGTCTATTCACATTTTGATTTCTGATAAAGTGATTGACGATGACCACTTATGTCATTCTGGGGGCTGAGGGCTTTGCACTAACTTTTTGGGCTTCCTCTTGTGGCTGGTTAAGACATATTGACAATTTGTCTGCACACTGGGCAGGCTATTCCATCTGCAGCTTGTGTCAATTGACTTGATTTTATAGATGTATAGATTGCACGCATAACCAATGATGAACTTATGTCCCTTATATTCCTTGGGTGGAGATATTTTGGTTAGTTGTCTATCTTGTCTATTGTGTAAGCACAAACGATTTGCATGGATTTTGTGTCACAGGACAAAAATAAAATCATGTCTACAATGTACCGACACCAGAGAAGGTTGCATGAGTTCCACTGAACAGAGACAGAATTTTAACGGTTTAATTTTGTTGTAGCTCGACGTAGTTCTGAAAGTAAACAAAAGTCACATTCCTATTGGATACGTCTGTGTGTCACATAGCGGCCCACTGGTTGGCGTACTGACATCACTGGATGTCATGTTTGGCAAAGGTTTAATGTCATAATCCACAGCAGGTCTGGAGAGAGAGAAAAAAAAAGAGTGACTGAGAAAGAGAAAGAGATAGAATGAGAGAGAGTGACATAGAAAGAGAGAGAATATCATCTACATAACTATGAAAACTATATTTATAGAAAGCGTTGTGAAGGCAGTGGCCTACCTAGGGTGCCAGACTCCCGGGGCAACTAGGCCTGTCTGCATCCCACCACCCCACCTCCCAACAGTGTACGTATCAACATAAGAACTGCCACTAGTAAGCAATACAAAAATACATATAATGTAATGTAACTAAAGTTTACAAACGAACAATTTGTAGTGATATAAATATATATTTTCAAGTCCTGTTTATACATTCATCATGGAGCAGCTGCCCCCACCATCTCTCCCCAGTAAACTGTAGGAAGGATGTTGAGACGAAAGAAACTTAAAAAAAAAAAAAAAAAAGGCTTATCTAAGGGGAAGAACTCCACAGTTACAACTATATTTGTCAATAATGTAGAAGTTATTTCCCTTTTCAATATTAAACAAAATAACCGACATATTTAACCATATTGGGTAATTCTGAAGAGTTCATTTCCCTTGTTGATATAAAAAAAATTATTAACCAGTCAATAATCGACTAATTGGTTATTTGCTTTACTGATTCATTTATTGTCTATGCCAATGAATAATTGTGCAAAGTTTCAACTTGATCCGAGAATGGGTGTGTGAGAAATAATGTGTACAAACGTTTTACTGGATAGTCAGAGTGAGTTGATATAAGCTATATAAAAATAGAGAAAAAGAAAGAGAGAGAAAGAAAGAGAAAGAAAGTGAGAAAAAAAGAGAACGAGACAGAGTATGTATGTATGTATGTATGTATGTATGTATGTATGTATGTATGTATGTATGTATGTATGTATGTATGTAAAATATATATGTATGTATGTATGTAAAATATATATATATGTATGTATGTAAAATATATATGTATGTATGTATGTAAAATATATATGTATGTATGTATGTAAAATATATATGTATGTATTTGTGTGAAAATTTAAATGAAGACCGCATATTATAGATTATGACAAATAACATTTCCAATAAGGCTCGTTTTGTCTTTTATTAAACAAATAAATATTTACTTATTAATTGTGAATGTTAACTCCTGAACAACATCATATCAAAATGTACTGGTCATAGTGATCTAGTAGGAATGTGCTCATGGTTGCACTAGATCACCGTCATGCCTATGACGTGAAAACCACAACTTGACATTAGATCGCCACCCTTACTCCACCCCACCCTCCTCTTTTGGTTTTTGCCATATGTTTCAAATAGAACATACAAGGCTATCTAGCACAATGCCTTGAATGACTCCACCCCATGCATGCTTTACCCATGTGCTCATATTATCCAATCACTTGGCCTCCTTTGCTAACACGTAACTCGTGCATGAAATAATCAGTGTAAACCTCTTTTGTTTTAAAGTATTGTTTCATCTTCTAATTGCTATTTTTGTTTAATGTGCGTCAATTAGAAAGGCACATTCCTTGTTCCATATTCTAGGACACATTTGTACAAATTCTCCTTCTTCCCTAGTGCTATTAGAGCATGGAATGGGCTGCCTGAGTCAGCCAGGAAAACCAATGACTTGGCAGAATTTAAGTAATTGATTAACAGAGTGACTAGATTTACATAGGAACACCCGTAGGACGTATTGTTGAGAAAAGACACTAACATAGGCCTATTATTTTAAAACTTCCATTTTTATTGATCTATTGAATAATAAAAGTACATTATCTAACGATTTGTTAAAGTATCTATTTACTAAGACATGAGCGTGGTGTATTTCATGTCTCTGATATAAATGTTAGGATTCCTATGGCCATTCATCTCATAGTCTTATAAAGTCAACCAGCTTTACAAATAACAAATTGAAATCATTTCCTCTCTGTCTCTTGTAACAAGACAGATCAAAGCGAGGAATAAAATACAAAAGACAGAATATAATCACCGACTCATCAACATCGAACACGAACGAAGGGAGATAATTTTGAAAAAAAAAAACCAACTTAGAACTTGTCATTTAATGAACATATTTTTCAAACGCTCCATGGCTCCTGTGTACCCACGCTTTATATCTATTTACTGTCTCGTGCAGAGTCAACTTTTGGCCAACATTCTGCCTACAATTGGCTGCTTTTCATTGTTTGTGTTTGTCCGTGTGAGTATGTGCGAGTGAATGTGTGTGTGTGTGTGCGTATGTGTACGTATGTGAGAGGGACAGAGACCTTATGTTCTGGCCTATTATATTTATTGATGTTCCTACTCAGGCCGCTGTAGAAGGCTATATTGAAAGTAAAATACATTTTTACAAATTCCAAACTCAAGTTTCTGTTCCTCTATTTTTTTCCTCTTCATCGGTAACCTTTGAACCTATTCGCAGTACATACGTCATCAATTTGACTCCACCCACACACAGATACCTATCCCCACATCATTCACATCCACCTAGACCCCCCCCCCTTTTTTTTTCCCTTCATTTTTTTGGCTTTTCGTTTCACTTGGTTTGTGTGTGTGTGTGTGTGTGTCTTTACGTGTGTTTGTATGTCAGTGTTATCGTTAGGCCCACTTCTAAATGGAAAACACATTTGGAACCAGCACGCACCGGTGCCAATGAGTACAAACCTATTTTTAAATTCAAGCGATGCCAGAATCACGCTACCGGAAGAGGAAGTTTGGCTTATTCGTTCTTCAAGAAAATTGCACAGGCTAATTTAAGGAGAAACCAAATTTGAAAAGTGAGACATTCTTTTCTTTGACTCATTGTTAAATAATGTTGAACCGTAGATTCATTAGTCTTGTAAACAAAGTCCTTCTAACGGAATTTATATTCTTATAAAACCGTAGTAGAAAAATATGGATTCATCTTTGATTTAAAATAAGAAAATATCGCCAGTGCTTTAAAGTGGTGTCGGAGTAGCACTATAAACACACAGATAAAGGCACATTTCTTATTCCAATTGCAAGGACAAAGTTGTACAAATGCTCCTTCTTCCTCAGTGAAATAAGATCATGGAACGGGTTGCCTGAATCAGCCAGGTAAACCAATGATTTTCCTTGAAATTTGACAGTTTATGTCTATAATTAACACGATTGAGTAGATAACATTTGAATACACGTAAGACGTGATTATCTTCTTCCTTACAGGAACGTCTGTAATTTATTACATAAGAAAGATAAGATAAAGGGGACAGAGATATAATAGATGAAGCCGGGAAAGAGATACAATAGATGAAGCCGGGACAGAGATATAATAGATGAAGCCGGGAAAGAGATACAATAGATGAAGCCGGGACAGAGATACAATAGATGAAGCCGGGACAGAGATACAATAGATGAAGCCTGGACAGAGATATAATAGATGAAGCGCCAAAGTCTACCATCATATTGTAGTGACAATGATAAAAATGATTAAAATAATGGTGTCGTGAAACTTTCATATCTAGAGAAAAAAGTTGTTTTATATTATATTACGATTCCTCTTTTCACTTTGCAAATTCTTTAACTGTAAAAACAAGAAATAAACTTGGGTGTACACGGTTCTCGAAAACGGCTCGAATGATTTTCCTAGAAATGTGACAGTTTATGTATAACTTAGGGAAAAAAATAGTTAACTTAGCAAGAAGCTTCTTTCGCCACATTCCACATTTACGGGTATTGAGTAATGCCGTTTTATTAATCGCGCGTAGGATTGGCATTTTCCATATTGAATGACAACCCAAAATGATAATTTTGGTCTATATATTTCAGGAGATTTGTATGAGTTTTCAAAAGATTTTAATAATTTCCGGAGATTTCCAGGACTTTTTCGTACATTTTGGAATTTCAGGAGATTTTCAGGAGCTCCTGGTAAATACGAAGGCCGCGGGAAATCTGTTAGAAGTTATAAAATGGTTAAATTTAATAATTTACAGTTAGAATTACCGCGGGTCCTATGAAAGTGCGGGGCCCAATGCGTTCGCATTGGTTGCAGTGGCCTAAGGCCGGCCCTGCAATATAGCTGCGTATGTTACGCCATGGGTCAACTAGTAGGCCTACATGTTTACTTTGGTAACTGTGTAACTTTTAAATGATGTTAAGATAAATAAACATTGGAACATTTGTCTAGTTTTTTTTTCGCTACTTTGATCAGTTCAACATAAAAAGCGCCCATACGGGGCATGGCTTAAAAAAAAAGCATTTTAGAGGACGGAATTATAAAGTAGAAATAATGAAATGTATGAAAATGATTATCTTATTGTTTTTTTTTATAATTTATAATTTAAAATAAATTAAAGAACGTCTCTCTATGTTAGGATTTTTTTTTTTTTACACCTTAGCGTGTTTCAATGAGTGTCTCCATATGATACCAATTGCAAAACAAAGGCGTGGGGATTCCAGAAATGAAGGCTCCAGGCACTAGGTGTACTTTGCCCTGGTATCGGAGGGCTCTTGACTCAGGTCCACACGAGTACGAAAATGCTCGACTGTGCGTGTGTGCGTGTTTATATAAGCATTCCCTAGATGAAGAGACTCACACATTCTCGATGTACATACATTCAAGTGTTACTAAAAATAGATACCAAATGTACATAACTTAAACACTGATTTATAATAGCACATACTTATATAAACAAACAATTTAGTTTCGAAGCCAGAGCGCTTCACTCGTAAAATGGCTTTGACCTGTCTTGAAGATCATTACTTAAAGCCCATATTTTCAGTGAATGCCTCATACATCAAATTTAAAGTATCGTCTGGGTGTTAGAGGAGCCAGTATTTTACCACAATTAATTAATAGAAAAAATATATTTCCAGGTAATGAAATAAACTGCAAACACAATTAGATTGATTTGAGATCTGACTTATTATAATTATAAAGTAGGGAAACTAGCTGTTGTACCAAGTCCAGAACAGGAATTTATTTTAAAGCGTACTGCTTTTTTAAAAACTCAGAGTCAGTTTCTGGAGAGAAAACCAGTCTTTGTGTTCTAGGCAGAATCAAATGTATGTGCACTCGATGCCTCAGAATCAAATGTAAGTGCACTTGATGCCTCAGAATCAAATGTGAGTGCACTCGATGCCTCAGAATCAAATGTGTGTGCACTTGGTGCCTCGTTCTTTTTTAGCGGACCCCGAAAGGGGAAAAGACGCTATTAGTTTTGTGTGGAATGTCTGTCCGTCTGTCCGTCCGTCCCGTTTAGATCACGTAAACTAGAAAAGATAGTCAAAATCCGACATGATAATATTTTAGACCCTTCAAAGTTCTGATACAACGTCTACCTTTTTTCTTTTCTGAAAGCGAAAACTCTAATTTTTTCCACTATTAATAGTAACAAACACTGGAGGCTCCTTAGTAGGGTAGATAACTATTTACCATATTTTTAACACATTTATGCAAACGGTTTTAGAATTTTGGTGAAAAATTTTAATTTTTTTTTACATTTGTATTGCTAAGTTAAGTAAGTTCTTTTATTTACACTCAAGAGAAAAAAATCTATTTAGCGTATACCGAAGCATAATCAGACATAACAGACAAAGGAAATCTTTTGTTTCGAATTGTCAGAACAATTTTTGTAGAAACAACTAACTGTGGTTTAAAGTTCATGCTGCGCATTCATTTCCCCTGACAAGATGGAACGTCTAGCTTAAGAAGAAGATCTATTAAGTCATTGTTTAGCAGAGAACAGGTAATAGATGCAGAGCTCTGGAAATAAATCTTGTCTTTTGATGATTCAGCAATAAAGTACTTACACCGTGTAAAATCTAGAACTTACTATATGAACAGTTACATATAATGAAATGTGCATTGGCTATAAACATGTCAGGATTGATATTGATTAACTAATTTTCAGAATCAAATTCCTTAGCGATTATTATTTTATTGATTTTATATATAGCGTAACTTTCTTGCTTATAGCAAGCTCAGACCGCTATGGTCGAATCTCTTTTGATGACCAGTGGGGGCAGGGGGGTATCTGGAAGATGGTTCCCGTGCTACCTAATGGTTCCCGTGCTACCTTATGGTTCCCGTGCTTCCTTTAGGCGCTCAGCAAAAAACAAGTTGGGGTTTGAGCTTAAGCCCCCTAGATAGGTAGCCAAGTGGTTTTCACCTCTCAGCCACACATTCTATACATAGCATATTATTTTATTTCATAGCGCATCTATTTCGTACGTTGGCATGTTCAGTGCAATTTTATGAATAGTTTTGTTAGAAAATCAGCAATTAGGTCTCTGTGCTACTAGCACGAGTTGACTGTCCTCAAATCATTTATTCATAGGGATTCGAACTAAGCCGTTCTGTTTTAAGCTTGCCTCATTGGCTTGTTCTGTACATGTGTCCGTCTGACCGACTCTTGACTTTGATCGAGTTTGATCGAGAATATTCGAACTGCAGACAAAAAGAAGTATGACGATATGTCTTAGAGTTTTGTGTTGCTATTATTATTGTTATAAATTCACTGCAGTTGCTGAAAATTTTTTTTTTTCTTATCGAGTTAGTTCAAATGTATTTACTACTTCTGTGTTATCGTCTAGCTAAAGTTGATGCTCAGCATAAAAAGGGATCAAAGCAATCAAACATTGACGGCTGTTAATTTTCATCAATAGTGAGTCAGGTATCTTAAGATAGGATTGGATTGTTGTGTACACATCAAACGCAATTAGGCTAAACCTAACAGTTTCTTATAACAGCCAAGCAGTGCGTATATCGGATGAAGAAGAAAAGACAAGTCTTAATCATTAGAACTTGCCTTCACCAAACAACTTCTCAGCACTTGCTCCTAGTCAATCAAAATAAATAAACAATTAGCAAAATTTATTTAGGCAATTAAAATGTAAAAAAAAATGAACTATGATGGTTTATGAGATGCTATTGAGTGAACTGCTCAGGGTGCCTTCCACCCTTTCAACGTAAATCTGTAAAGCCCAGGTGACGAAATACAAGTATAAACAAAATAATTTTCTTATGTTATATCTAGATTTACATCTGCTGAAAGGCTGTGTGGATCTATCCACAGCAGGGTTTATGAATTCTCTAATATGATATGGTAACGTTGGATTAAGCACATATTGTAAAACAAAATAAAAATAAAGTCAGGAATCGAGAGACAGAGAGCGACATAGTTATACAGACAGATAATAATAAGAAGAATGAGAGAGAGAGAGAGAGAGATAGATAGAGAGAGAGAGTAAAGATAAAACACACCTTCCATCCATTAGCGTGCCCGATCCACCCCAGCAGGTTGACTCAGACATATATTTTTCTGCAAGATTCCCCGAGGTGAGAGAAAAGTTAAGGCAGGTAGATAGATATCTCTCGTATACGTGGCTATTTTTAGACGAGCTGGGACAGTAATGTCCCTTTCATTGGCGATGTCTCACGTGGGCTTGGACAGAAGAAAAAAAAATGAAAGAGGCCGTGTTAATGTCAAACAGATCATTGTTCTCAACGAACCTGCCTCAACGTACCTGCCTACACCTTGTCGACCCCATACCCTTAAAATTTTTAATAGTCACATTGATATTTCATTTGAAGCCTGATAGTACATCCCTTTTTTTTTATACATGACTCATGATCATTGGCGTAGTAAGGTCCTATAATCCCGGGTTCAAAAAAATGTGATGAGGGTTTCCCAAATCGAGTATATTATATCAATGCATTTGTAAAAAGGTTTTCATATGAATGTAGTTTCTTTCTTTACCAAGTAATAGTGTCATCACAGTGAATTCAATAACGACTTGTAAGAAGTCGTATATGGCATTAAATATGTGCAGACAAATTTGTTTTTCCTTTGAAGGCCTCTGGGTCCATTATTAAATTAGTCATGGGCGCAATGGACTCGTTAGGGTTGCTACACCTCTGCTAATGAGGACCTCTTTTGTCAATTAAATTATATTGGGGGTGGGCTATGGATCTGGTATTGAGATGACTATCTAGGACCCTCTTAATGTCTTCCTTCGGGTTGGGGGTCAGACACTGCAGTATGTGTAACCAAACTAGTCACGTGGCTGCTTGGAAGTTTCTGTTGCACTACGTTCAAGCTCAAGTTTAGGGAGCAGGTGTGTGTGTGGGGGGGCACGTTCCAATTTTTGTTTTCGTTTTTCTTCCAACCGTCTGATGTTTCCACTGTCTTGCACTAATGCACATTACATCAGGAATCTCTGTCTTTGGTGGAAATTTTCCTGGTGGCTCTGTCTAGAGAGAGAGAGAGAGAGAGAGAGAGAGAGAGAGAGAGAGATTAAATAACAAAAGAACAATTTGTGGCATTCTAAAACATGCGCTGTGGTTGAGTGGTAAAACGCTTGACTTCCAAACCGAAGGGTCCTGGATTTGAATTCTGATGAAGAATGGGAATTCGGAAACCTTAGGGCACCTCTACGTCCACCCATCTCTGATGGATACCTCTCTAATGAGTACCTGACAATAGTTGGCGAAAAGTAAAGGCGCTTGGTCATTGTGCTGGCCATATGAAATCCTCCTAAACCATGGGCCACAGAAACAGATGACCTTTACATCACCTGCCCCATAGATGGCAAGATCTGAGAGAGTAACTTTACTTTTACTTGACTTATAAAACAGAAATAAAATTAAGATTGACAATACATAACACTATAATATTGACAATACATAACACTATAATGATATAGGCCTACGTGGGATCAAGTACGGAAGAGAGAAAAAAATTGTACTGATGTTTCTAAATCACCATTAAAATGTACTCCTCGAGGTCAAGAGTTGACATGAGCACTTTCGAAATAGCAACATGATAGCGTCATTAGTTTTCATTCAAATACTTTTGTTTTTCCTCACACTTTAAATAGCATCATCAGCTGCTTCAATTACCTGTATGTCAATACAAATAAAAGTTGTACTTAGGGATCTGTGTCTTTTTTTTTGCATCAACTCACTCTGTCTATCTGTCTGTCTATCTGTCTGATAAAAAATTTGAACATATTTTTTTCTCTCATTACCGATTCTCTGATCAAGTTGAAGCTTTGCACAGCTATTCAATGTATCTGACAAGACACGAATCAATCAAAGAAGTTAACCAATTATTTAATTAATTATTGGTGATTAATTATTTTGTTTTACATCAAAATAAGGGAAATACCTGCTACTTAATGAGCTATTTCAATGTATGTATGGATTTATTCCACTTATTACGTTTCTACACGTTTTTATCTCCCACTTCCCATTTACATAATTATTAATAGTCGTTGACTATTGACAATACACACATATATCCAAAAAATTAACCAATTAGTTAATCAATTAGTACTAAGTAATTCACTTTGTTTTATATGGCAAAGGAGCTAAATTCTGCCATTTTTAGATATGTGACAGGTGGGGAAATGTGATGTGTGTTTGGCGCGTTTAATGTCTAGGGGATGATTATTTTTAAAGCTATCACACACCAACCTATCAGCATATGAATCGGGAGCAGACACGCAACGAGACAAAGCAATGAAAGATAGATACAAAAGTTAGAATAAAGAATATTTATTTACATAAATATACATATAAGAATAAAAGGGGGGAGGGTTTGCATCTAACTCTGAATAATATTAGATTTAATCATCACTCTTGCACCTAATAAGAGAGTATGTCACTTTGTCCTCTGACTTAGCTGGTTTTTCCTGTTGATGTCGCAGCTGGCGGTGTCCTGGCTTGAGGTTCTGCAGCTGGAGGTGGCGCTCTAGCGGATAGAGGGACGCCGGTGATATAGTTCTTGTGGAGTTTCAATCCCAAAATCTAATATCGGTAGTGGGCACAGTAGGGCGGGTGGCCGGCTACCGTGGGCACAAGGTTACTGCGGGCAGAGCTGATCTGCCGTGGGCAGCGTAATTGACAGGATATGTCCAGTGAGTTGCAGAGGGTTGGCGTAGCTATGACGTCTCACACAGATCTGAATCTATAGGGACGTCGCACCTAATAGCTTGACAGGTGGGCTGTCGAATAGGCGGGCAATGCCGATAGCGCCAAGTGGTAGAGTTGAGTAGATCTCAGTAGGCAAGTGCAGTGCTGAATAGCACTAAGCACAGATGCAGGTAAATAGATCGTTGATCCAATGAATAAATAGGCAGTAGGTGATTCTCGATAGCAAATACAGTGCTGAATAGCACTAAGCACCTAAATAGGCAGACACCTGAGGGAGGCTGCGGATAAATAAAGACAAGTTAGGACATGTCTCTCATGCATCTTATCGATGCCCTCGACTGAGGTGCATTCGTCAGATTGGTAAAATTGCTTTTGAGCACAAAAGGGGAGATGATGACAAATGGGATTTGGAATAATAGATGGCTGATAGTAGCAATATAAAAATGTACATAGAAGGGAAAGTAATAATATAAAATTATACATAGAAGGGGAAATAATAATCTCAAATAAACAACACAGGTGGATAGAGGAAGAGGGGGGGGGGTGAAATGGGCGGTGGTCAGCGACCCAGACGGTTTGTTTACATATGACCGTGGGTCGAGAACAATGGAGCGCGCTTGAATGGAGAGGGTGTCCACTCGGCACAACTCTCGTTAGAGTAAAATGACTACAGGGGAGATAATTCAATACAGGGGAGATAACTCATGTCTCTTTTCTAGACGCAGTATTAGTGCGCTAGTAAAATTATCAAGGCGGTCAACCGAGATAAAGGAAATAGAATAAGATGTACAAATATATACATGGTTGCATCAACGATCAATTGAGCAACGTAGCATTAATAGATTAATGTAATACATAAATAAATACATAGGACATGTTTATGTTTTCTACTTACGCCAGTGAGAAATACACAATGCACTAATTAAATATAAATGAACTAGGCAAAATACACATGATAAAATCCAATGGAAAAATACGCAGAGTAATTAAGATGGAACTTGTAATTAAGTTCGGCTTACCACCAGGTATTCCTCTAGAAGAAAGAATAAATGAAGCGGTCCAGACTCGATAGCTCAGCTCGAATGAGAATGAAAGAGAGTCTGATTTGAGTTGGTTTACTTTATATAAGCCTGGAAAGTGCGGGCGGACACAGGAAATGCCCTAGGCTAAGATTTATCTTACACGTGGGTGGATTTGACTCGAGGTGGGAGTCGCACCTTGGAAGGTCAATGGGCGTGTTTAGTCCTTTGTGGTCTCCTAGATCAAAGAGAGAAGTGGGAAAGTGGGAGGGGGAGCGACTTGCATCCCACACAAGGTGGTGTCCACTGCGACCGTCCTTCAGACATCCGGCGGGAAGACAAGAGAGATTGTGTGTCTACCTTTCCCCGATCAAGGGCAGATAAATGAAAGGACGCGCCTTAGCTATCTCCAAGGTGGTCAACTAAGTCTAGCCTGGAGCGGAAAAGGTGTGGCGGGTGAATGATTTAGGGGTAGGATGGACAAATAATTAAAATAAAATAAATAAATAATGAAAAATAATAATTAATGCTGTGATAAATTTGAGTGACTCTGACAGCGAGTTTTTGACTTGTCACAAGATAGATGACTGTAATTAGCGGTTCTTTCCCTTAAATAAGCTTTGCTTTAAAAAAGTAATCTTTTTCTATCATTTGGTACCCTTTCCGATAAAACTTTTTGTTACATCATTTTTCGTTTCGATTTAGTTCTCCCTTTACATTTTGACTTAACCAAAGTGAGACTCTGTGATCTAAACTTCACGCAAGTCAACAACAACGTTGAAATCCATTACAATCACTTTCGCATTGACCAGTTAGCTTGTCTGATTACAAACATTCAGTTCAACGAAAATCTTTTATTAATTACAGAAAAAATATTCACACATTTTAATCATTCATTTCTTGAATGCGGCTAAATGGACATGCCATATTTGAATGTTGTTCAAGGTGCTGATTCCTTATCTCTCTGATCGTCCTATTTTATTAGTTCAGCTTACAACGCATACTACAGCTATTGAGATGGGAGAGGATTCTGCTTTAAAATAACATTTTTGACTTAATCTTTAACACACAGCATTCTCTGTTTGGAAGATATTTTCATTAGCATATAGATTTGTCTTGCTAAGCCAACGTTTGAAATAGCTGCTTTGTTTATGCAGCTTGCAATCTTAACATCAAGAAATAATGAAAAAAAGATCCCCACAAACAACAAACTTATTTAGTTAAGAAAATTAATTTCTTAAAATCTACTCTTCATTTCAATTCAGAGCAGCTGACTAAATACTACATTTCTATGCAATTGACGGCTTGTTAGTAGTCTATGGATGGTTGAAGAATGTATTGCATGTCAACCACTCTGCTGTTCTCAATAGCGGATCCAGAACTTTGGAGTGGGGGGGGCGATTTTTCTCCAAACCCTTACACCAACGCCCAGTAAACCCTAACCCGATGCATAAACGTGAGAATTTAATTTGGCGAAAGAAAAAATAAAAATGAAAAAACAGTCATGTTATGGCCTTTCTCTTTATAGCTTTAGGGTGGGGGGGGGGGGTGGGGGGAGGGTCTGTGCTTGCATTTTTCACTGCAGAAACGTATTCTCCTGACATCTACAGCTCATTATTCATCTTATTAAAAAGGATCTTTCGAATTATGGTTTTCGTGGAAATATATTCTAATAGGAATTTATCGGCCATTACTACATTGTAAATAAAACGATTTGAAGATACCCCCACATATTTAGATTAAGGCTTTGAGGCTCGTCGCCGAAAAAAAAAACAATCTAAAAATAATATTAAAAAAATGCTCATTTGTAAGTGATATTTTTTTTTCAATAAACAAAGATAAAAGGGTACCACGTAGCCTACCCTGTGTATCCGAGGCTTCGCACCGTGCTGTCCCACGTAGCCTACCCTGTATATCCGAGGCTTCGCACCGTGCTGTCCCACGTAGCCTACCCTGTATATCCGAGGCTTCGCAGCGTGCTGTCCCACGTAGCCTACCCTGTATATCCGAGGCTTCGCAGCGTGCTGTCCCACGTAGCCTACCCTGTATATCCGAGGCTTCGCAGCGTGCTGTCCCACGTAGCCTACCCTGTATATCCGAGGCTTCGCAGCGTGCTGTCCCACGTAGCCTACCCTGTATATCCGAGGCTTCGCAGCGTGCTGTCCCACGTAGCCTACCCTGTATATCCGAGGCTTCGCAGCGTGCTGTCCCACGTAGCCTACCCTGTATATCCGAGGCTTCGCAGCGTGCTGTCCCACGTAGCCTACACTGTATATCCGAGGCTTCGCACCGTGCTGTCCTCGACTTCAGGTAACTCAAGAATACTTAGAAAACAAACAGACTTCGGAGACGAGGTTAAAAACAATCCAGACAAAACAAAACAACAAACAGAAAACCAAAAACAACGAGCAAGAAGTGATTTAAGTACACTGCTTCTTCATTTGAATTATACTTGTCCCACACTAGACTCTTGTCTTTGAACTGCATATTCACCAAGCTCTTTGCCAGACAATACTTGGCAGCCGAAGAGTTGGCAGTGGGGGAAGCAACTCGAGTCTCTGATTACAGACTCTCTGATTATTTCCCTTAGCTTCGCATTAGTGCATTAGAGGGGGGCCGGTGATTAAGTCTGTGTGTGTTTAGAGATACAATGTTGTTTTTTTTCCTTCCTATTACATATGAAGCACTTACCTATATCGCACGCGCTGCGATATTTCCTCTGATGATAGAAAGGATTAAATTGTTAAGGCAGACTAAGAAAAAATGGCTAAGATTTAAAGGACGCGATGACAGGGAAAATTTTGAAGCTGGCAATGGTAAAAATTGATGACTAGGAAATAAGAAAAATCAAACAAGTTTATCGCAATCCAGTGATAACGTTTGGCTTGCCGGTCACATTCAGCCCAACGGTCGATGCCCCTAAAAAGTTTGCTCAAATTGCATACGTGTGGAATGTGTAGCAGAATTGTATAAACCGCTGGTTACCTAATAAGGTAGATTGGGTTCGAATCCTACTGAAGGATACAACTAGGTTCCAAAATAGATTAGACATTAGAGCACAAAGCATACTAAAGCATGAAAGATACCTCACACAAAAGCAATGCCAAAAAAAGCAAATACATTCACATTGGCTGAGTTTCATTGGTTTGTGTTAGGTGTACCCGCGCTTTGGCTTGTGCAAATAAGTCTAAACAGAGGTAACAGTTAAGTAACCAACTAATGCAAGGCCAACAATGAAAACATACTCGGCATTGATGAACGATGTCAATTAATGCGTTTAATACGTAGATAAATCTTGATATATTTTGGGTAGCAAAAACCAAAAGGCCGGCGGTCCAAATGGCAGACCACTAGTACAGTGGCTTGATGACGTAGAGGCAGATCTACAACAACTAAAAGTCCGGGCTTGGAAATGTAAAGCCCAGGATAGATCAGAATGGAGAGATGTGCTAAAGCAGGCCAAGGCCATAGCGCCACTGGGATGAATAGTCATAATGTTTTGTTTGGTGTAAGGCACAGATAGTAAGACACATTTCCTTATGGATAATAAGATTATTATTATTATTAATTGTTCTTACGAAAATTCATCAGCTTCATTAAGGATGTATAGTCTTTAAAAAATTATTTTATGCTATTTGTTTAAAAATTATATGTAATCAGTTATTCATTCTCAATGGATTTCTAATTAAGTTCCAATGTCATCATTGGCTCAATCGTATTTAGTGATACATAATCATTGACAAGTTCTGACGACTACAACCACCTTATTTACCTGTTGTACCTGTTCAGCTATAACCATTTCGTTTACAGCACACCTGCTTGTGTATTTTGAATTGAAGAGCAATACAGGTTGGCTGCCTAATATAGAATACCTGCAGTAGAACAAAACTCAAAACAGAACACCTGCCCAAATATTTACATGTTACAAAACATAATTTTAAAAACTACATATTTTTGGGTCTAAGTATAGATTATGTCCTTCCAAAGATAACATCTGCCCTTTGCAAAATAAAGCTTCCTTTAAAGAAGACTCGCTAAATAGATATACAGGCTACTAGATCTCTTTAACTTAACGTCCTCAAGTCTGTTGATCCTTTTGGGGAAACCTAACGTGATCCCCTGACCAGTCTGTTGGTCCTTTTGGGGAAATCAAACGTGATCCCCTGACCAGTCTTTTGGTCCTTTGGGAAACCAAACATGATCCTCTGACCAGTCTGTTGTCCTTTGGGAAATCAAACGTGATCCCCTGACCAGTCTGTTGTTCCTTTGGGAAACCTAACGTGATCTGCTGACCAGTCCTCCGAGTCCTCCCTGGCTCTACTTGTTGTTTTCCTATTAACTTTAGCTAGTCATCCAGAGTAATGGCGGTCCCTTCCAAGAAATCGTCTTCATCTTTTCTGTTGTCAGCCTCTCTTATTTTTTTCTCCTAGTTCTGTACCTTGCAGAATTGTTTTTGTGTAAACCTAAAGGATCACGTGATGTCGCCATCCTCTAGTCGACACCTCAATCGAGGAAGTCTAGCCAATACGTTTCACTAATCCTTACTACATGGCTCAATGGTTACCTTGCATGGTACTCAGAGTAGGTCTAAGGAAGGGCAGGCGGGGTTACGGCCATGGAGACTCCACATGAAAGGGGCTTCCACAGAAGAGATACAAATATATCCGAGTATTTTTTTTTTTTTTGCCTTTTTACTGCTGGCAAAACTGTCTTGATTAATTAAGAGGTGTCCGTTGTAGCATGTTCGGAATAAATAAATACAGCTTCGGATTTACGACAGGGCGTCTAGCAAGAGCCTTACCCTTAACAAGCTAAAAAAAATATGCACTTTTTAAAACGTATGCACTTTTTAAAAATATGCACATTAAATATTGTTTTCTAAAGGAAGAGGGAATTAAATGTACAAGAACTTTATTTATTTCCCCTAAAATATAACATGCTTTTAGATATACGTATTTTCATTCATAAATGGATCTGTATTAAAGCTTTCGAAAAAATAATGCCCGGGTCCTCCACATACTTAAATCCGGCCCTGATTGGCCACTTTCTCACTGTTTTAACATCTCTCAACTGATTGCCACTTCCTCACTGTTTTAACATCTCTCAACTGATTGCCACTTCCTCACTGTTTTAACATCTCTCAACTGATTGCCACTTCCTCACTGTTTTAACATCTCTCAACTGATTGCCACTTCCTCACTGTTTTAACATCTCTCAACTGATTGCCACTTCCTCACTGTTTTAACATCTCTCAACTGATTGCCACTTTCTCACTGTCTTAACATCTCTCAACTGATTGCCACTTTCTCACTGTCTTAACATCTCTCAACTGATTGCCACTTTCTCACTGTCTTAACATCTCTCAACTGATTGCCACTTTCTCACTGTCTTAACATCTCTCAACTGATTGCCACTTTCTCACTGTCTTAACATCTCTCAACTGATTGCCACTTCCTCACTGTTTTAACATCTCTCAACTGATTGCCACTTCCTCACTGTTTTAACATCTCTCAACTGATTGCCACTTTCTCACTGTCTTAACATCTCTCAACTGATTGCCACTTTCTCACTGTCTTAACATCTCTCAACTGATTGCCACTTTCTCACTGTCTTAACATCTCTCAACTGATTGCCACTTTCTCACTGTCTTAACATCTCTCAACTGATTGCCACTTTCTCACTGTCTTAACATCTCTCAACTGATTGCCACTTTCTCACTGTCTTAACATCTCTCAACTGATTGCCACTTTCTCACTGTCTTAACATCTCTCAACTGATTGCCACTTCCTCACTGTTTTAACATCTCTCAACTGATTGCCACTTCCTCACTGTTTTAACATCTCTCAACTGATTGCCACTTTCTCACTGTTTTAACATCTCTCAACTGATTGCCACTTTCTCACTGTTTTAACATCTCTCAACTGATTGCCACTTTCTCACTGTTTTAACATATCTCAACTGATTGCCACTTTCTCACTGTTTTAACATATCTCAACTGATTGCCACTTTCTCACTGTTTTAACATCTATCAACTGGTAAAACGTTTTGTTCTAGAAGTCCCGTTTGATGATTGACACTTGCATCTTATTGCAGTTTTTTTTGTTTTCTCTTGCGCCCTCTCTTGAGGTTTTACTGAGCATTCAACACATCAACCGGTAGCTGCATGCATTCTGCTTACAAATTTGGATACACAGTTAGAGATACCACTACATACAATCACACATCTCTACGTCTAACCATGTATCACCCCATGTAGCCAAAATCAACACATATCACACTTTCTGAATTCTATATTATTAAACAATGAAAACTCTAGTCTGTTGTATAACTGTCCTACAATCATTGACTTTCTTTTGATAATCTTTACATTTTTATCTTATCTTATATATATATTTTTACAATCATTGATTGTTTCTATTTACAACCATTGACTGTTTTTTTTTTACAATTTTTCTACAGTTGTTCTCTGCATCTACAGTCACTACCTTATGTTTCACTTCTTCTACATTTGTTATTGTGCTTTATAAATGAGGGCAAATCAATTCAAAACTGTTTCAAATACTGTTTTCTCTCTCATTTTTATGGTTTAGTTCCTTACAAATGAAACTCCAAATGCTAATTTGAAATTGAAATCCCTGGAGACAGGTGTATTTTTGATAAAAAATATAAATACTTAAATCCAGTAGTATTTTAGAGCTACGTACATTTGATATTTAGATAATATATGATATGCTTTTCAAAGTCTTGCTTTTATGCTCAAACTAGCTAGTAATCTTTTTATTTTGGTGGAAAAGCTGGAAATACAAATGTTACAAAACACTAGACAATGACAAATAACAAATAACAAAGTCCTAATACTCTAAAAAAAATCTCGTAAATTTGTTACAACAATTGCTTCTTAATACAAACATAAAGGAATTTGTTTTAGGAGATGACCACCAGAATTGTCTTTTGATATACATAATTGGAAGCATGTGTTATATGCATCACACCCGTACATAATTTCCAACACATTAACACATATACGAACACAGTGTTAGTGTTTAAGATTACTGAGTCTAAATCGATTAAACAGTAACTAGAGTTGGGTTTTACAGTCCAAATGTCTCTAATGGTTTTACAGTCGAAATGTCTCTAATGGTTTTACAGTCGAAATGTATCTAATGGTTTTACAGTCAAATGTATCTAATGGTTTTACAGTCAAATGTATCTAATGGTTTTACAGTCAAATGTATCTAATGGTTTTACAGTCAAATGTATCTAATGGTTTTACAGTCTAATGTATCTAATGGTTTTACAGTCAAATGTATCTAATGGTTTTACAGTCAAATGTATCTAATGGTTTTACAGTCAAATGTATCTAATGGTTTTACAGTCAAATGTATCTAATGGTTTTACAGTCAAATGTATCTAATGGTTTTACAGTCAAATGTATCTAATGGTTTTACAGTCAAATGTATCTAATGGTTTTACAGTCAAATGTATCTAATGGTTTTACAGTCAAATGTATCTAATGGTTTTACAGTCAAATGTATCTAATGTTGTTTTTTTAATTCACGTTTAAGCATCACATCTTTTTTTTTCCACTTACGTCTGTTCTCTATTATTCCTGAGCTGCACATCTGTAAGACGCGTAGGACGTAATCATCTTCTTTTTTGAAGTAACGTCTGTATTTTATAAGATAAGATAAGATAGGATACGAAGGAGTGAAATTTGGCTGAAAGATAAAATATACGTCAGTCAGAAATTTAAGATTTCATAAGACTTATTTTCTAAGGACATTCTGTCTTTTGACAAATGGTAAATGTATGTCTAACTATGTAACCAATCCTATACATAATCATGAAACCAGTCATGTGACTAATCATGTGGCCAGTCTTGTGACTTACCATGTGATTAATCATGTGTCCAATCCTGTGTTATGCTATGTAACAAAACGTTTTCAATGGTCCACACATTTTAAGGTATAGATCTTTGAAGTCTTAGACTGCCAAGCTCGATCGTCCCGACACTTGACGGAAGTGACCTGTGGCTGAAACGCCCCAATGGAAATTAAGTTTCATGTGAAATTTCAATCTAGTTTTGAATCGTCTTGTTGGCTGTGGGGGTCACAGTGACATTACGTCCCCAGCCAATACTCCGCCGCTCCCCTGCACATACCTGTATCCTCCTCCATCTTTCACTCCTAGCAACTTTTTAACGTGCAACCCCCCACCCCACCCCCACCTCCTTTACTTTTTTTGAGGTACTTGGTGGTGGGGGGGGGGGCAAATGTTCAGGAATGGGGGTGTAGATGTTTAGACTCGAGTTCTTTAAAAAGTACAAGAAGGAAAACTAAAAATAAATTCGGAAAATTAAATTAAGCCAAGACAGTGGTTCTCAGTCTTATCAATTTAGCTAAGAACATTGGAAGCAAACGCATATAAAGACTACATCTTGAACACAGCTTATTCATACAGTGCACTTTGGTAGGCTTAATATATTGCCAGAATCGGATCAGTGCTTTTCCACCATTTTTTTCAGAAGCCTCTCGTCTGGATATTTTTTTATTTCCAGGTATCTCAACCCTCCTTAAGTACTGATCGCTTAGGTAATCCACCGACACTAGGGTCCCTATTACTCTTCCCCTTAGATACCCTCAGCATAGATACCCTATTCATTCTTTAAATATTTTAATTCATATCCTTGCCCC
The DNA here is from genome assembly GCF_947242115.1 of Biomphalaria glabrata. NCBI lineage: Eukaryota > Metazoa > Mollusca > Gastropoda > Planorbidae > Biomphalaria > Biomphalaria glabrata. The sequence goes on along the minus strand of NC_074714.1, from coordinate 20,712,076 downwards.
AGGTATCCCATCCCTTGCCTAGGTATACTGTATACAATCATTCATTCTTCTCAAACATATTGAACTCTTCAAAATACAAAGTTATAAATGTTACCTTCAACTTGTCTGTAGCAATGACTTGACTTGCTAATGACTATTGCCACTTAAACATAGGTCACAGATAGTCTCAGTTACTGCCTTGTAATATGGGTAATTGTATAATCAATACGTATTTCAAAAATTTTAAAATTAAATGTTTGAGTCGCCCACAAGAAGAATGACAATTTATAGTACAGTCTTAGCTAAATATTTCTAAATGTAAAGAAAAGTTACTTGAAAGTATTGATTCAATAATAAATAAGAGTTTTTGATGTGGCTAGACCATTACATTCACGGAGGTCGTGAAATGGGAGATGTTATGAAACATAAAGATACATAGTACATACATTCACTGAGGTCGTGAAATGGGAGATGTTATGAAACATAAAGATACATAGTACATACATTCACTGAGGTCGTGAAATGGGAGATGTTATGAAACATAAAGATACATAGTACATACATTCATTGAGGTCGTGAAATGGGAGATGTTATGAAACATAAAGATACATAGTACATACATTCACTGAGGTCGTGAAATGGGAGGTGTTATGAAACATAAAGATACATAGTACATACATTCACTGAGGTCGTGAAATGGGAGATGTTATGAAACATAAAGATACATAGTACATACATTTATTGAGGTCGTGAAATGGGAGATGTTATGAAACATAAAGATACATAGTACATACATTCATTGAGGTCGTGAAATGGGAGATGTTATGAAACATAAAGATACATAGTACATACATTTAGTTTCCTTCTTTATTGCACCCTAACTAAAGTATTTTTTTTTCACTGTCAGCTGGTCCCTACAAAAAAAAGTTATTTTATTTGTTCGTCTGTTTTTCACTATGTCTTTCACGTTTATATTCTCATAAGAGCCCTAACGAAAATTCATATGGTGACTTTTATTGGCCATGAAATATCAAACAAAAAACTGCTCATGCCCTGGAATAGACTTGCTTAAAACTATTTAATTTATTGTGATAGATTTTATTTGATCGGAAACTCTTTTTGTAACCAGTTAGAACGATGTTAAATTTTAAATTATTCGATGCGTAAAAAGTTAGATAGACACCTGCCGACAAAGTTTATCATAATACAACACACACACATTCTACAGAGAATGTTGACAAACTTTAGGTTAACCTTGCTTATACCATCATTTCACAATTGGACTCTACACGCTTCTTCTATTTCGTAAGAAACATTATTTTTAAATATACTCGTTTTTTTATTCTTCGATAACAAAGCCAGGACTCTATGAGAAAGTGGAATACCCAACTAACCTCTGACCATCCTACTGGCCATTTGTGTCGACAGGCGTACCAGGTGACCAATGAATTATGAGTCGCATCAGGTGGGAAGCTTTTATCTGAGATAATCACTTCGTGGTCTGGAAATGACAAACGATCGCTTGTATGATTCAGTTAGCCAGTCAAGTGTGTGGGGGAATGGGAGGAGACTGGAATATAGATCTGACCATTGTATGATAAGGGAAAAATGAACACTTCATCTTTATGAGACTTAAACTCGATAGTTTTGTGGTAGCTACTAAATGTATTAGAGACAATCCATATCCTTCTCCACGACATCTCTTTCTCCGTTTTACCTCGTTGACATGGGTTAATGTGCAGTTAACTTAGCGGAGATGTTCATACTAAAGGTTATTTACGGTAATCTGCTCTTTGTGTACATTTTGATTTCTACTTTGATTCTACAGTGATAAAAAGTGCACACATTTTTTTTGGCTTTAAATATGTTTTAGAGATGTTCATGTATTGCGGAGAAACTATAAATAGCTCGTTTTTGGATGTATCCGGTGTACAGAATTAATAAAGTGTTGCTGGGTTTTTTTAGTTTCTGTGCAGTGTTTAGCTCTGCAGAATCAAGTTTTTAAACTCCTCCTTTTGTAGCTAAATGTTTAAAAAACATTTTGTTGGCAGTGTCGAAGTTCAATTTCAGCCTCTTTGAGCTGGTTTAGTTTATAGTAGGGAACAAATCCCCAACTATTTTATCAATTGCTTCTTTTTATTTGTCTGTACTACGGATACACTAAACAACAAAATCGCTATTTTTGAATTTGATGACAATTTCTAATGGCGAATCTAACCCTAATCTATGAAATATAGTTTAAATTAACAACAGATTATCGTGCTGGTACTAAAGTTTGTTGATAAATAAGTTTGACTGGAAAATCCCCTGACTTTGAAATCGTCCTTCAAAGTTGTGCAGGAAAGTTTTTCAAGTCATTATCTATCCAGTGTAGAGTCGAGACTTAAAGCATCACTAGGAAACACGTAATGAGCTCAATTGTTCAATTATGCATGCTAAAGATGTTTAAATTAGTTTTTTTCCCCAAAAGTTTGCGGCTAGAGTTATTTTCCGTGGATACGTTTTGGTTTTTATACTTTAGATCTAAATGCAAGTTGGCATTTTCTGGCATTCGCACTATAATTAGAATCTTTGTGCCATTGGGTAGGGTAATTTATACTTTGATTTCAATCTATATGTAAGATTTTTGTCCCTACAATATCAAGTTACATTACAAATATCGAAATGGATAAAAATAGAGCAGCCTTTGTAGTTCATACAACGATATAAACAAAAATGTGGATGGTATTCATGCTGTCTACTTCGTCTATGGTATCATTCCTCTGTTCACGTTATGGTATCCATTGAAAGAAATATACACTACACTTCGCCAAGCTGCCTTAACATAAGTACATCAAGGGGACTCCAGTTTAACAGCACAACTTTTAATCTACATTAACAATCTTTAACGAATTTATATACTACACTCGGCTGAAGGTAGCTCGAGATATTTTGTGCACATATTTTTTAAAATTGTAATGATGGTAGATTTTTTAACAACGATAAAGTCACCATCGATTTGGTTCTTATCTAAATTTCCAGTAACCTTTCATTTCACTGAAGTCAAGGGGAGCTATTTACCTTGAAACAATGGAAGCCATAAAAATGTCGGGGGCGTGTCTAGAGGTGAAATTACAGGAAGACATCAATGACGTTAGTTTTCAATGAAGGCAAGGATCTGTGTTTGTATCTAGTAGTGTGTGTGTGTGTTTGAATGTCAGTTTGAGTGTCTTAAGAGTGAAAGGTAATTGGCTCAACTTTACAGCACCAGATTGTAGAAATATAGGGCGCCAGTAAGATGAAAAATTTACCTTTATCTGAATGAGTCACAAATGCTGGTTAGTAATCGACTACCATATAGAATCAATATGGATGTGACTATAACTAAACGCAAGTCTAGACTATGAAAAACTGGTTGCTAGAAGAAAAGCTTGACGGACAATGGGACTAAAACAATGGTAACAAAGACAGTTTGTGTGGAAACAGAAACTCAAAATCGGCCCTCGAAGTGGTCCAACCAGGCAGTTAAAAAGGCAGGTATTAATATTATTGAGAAAGAACATCAGAATTAAATTCTATCAAAGACAAATGACAGAGAAGAATGGAGAAAGAAGGTTGACAGATCTTGTGTGGTGCCCCAGCGGTCCAGCAGACCTAAGGATATGTGAAACTGAATGTGAAGTTAAATGCGAACCTGGCCTAACTGATGTCTTGTAATGAATACCTAATTGATCTAATTGTTTTGTAAAGGGTCAATAAAACATTTCATTAAAAAGAAAAAAAAAGACCTTAGTTGCAGCGTTCTACCACTGCAGTGAGATAAAATGAAAACCTACTTTAAAAAAGTAAACATTATTTTTGTGTAAATGTAGTAGTTAGTAGGACAGAACTTACATAACATAGAAATACAAATGCAAAAAAAAAATTAATAAAAAGTCTAAAACCATTTGCATAAATGTGTTTAAAATATGGTAGTGCATTTAAGCACGAAAGCGCACAAATTTTAATATCACTTTTACCAGTGTTTAAAACAATATTTAAAATAACTTTGTGATTATTATTTCAATTTATTTATTTATTTATTTTTTTGGCGCAGGGGATTTTCAGGCCATTTACACAGTGATACAGCCCAGCGTGTTTTGGTTAAAATACATTCACAAATATATAGATAGCAAACACAGACAGCGTTCTTTGCAAGAAATACAGTCTTCATATCTATGTATAATAGACAGGGGAACTCCAGCAGTGCGCTTCGGTAGAAAATGTATTTAAAGACATTATCTTTTTTTTTTAAATTAGATATCAGTGCCTTATAAAATTTAATAGATCTACGACATTTCAAAATAAAGGAGAAGTCAACATCTTACATAACGTAAGGTCTCAAAATAAACAAAAAGAAAAGACATTAACAATTTTTTTTTTGTAATTTAGTCAAGCTAGATAATTGTTTTGTAATTTAGTCAAGCTAGATAATTTCATAATTTTCGACCTTAATGGCATTTATATTTTACTCCTCTATGTTTACATGTTATTGGGAGGCCTCCTTGAGTGTGATCGTCTGCGTGGTTGCATTGTCTATGCTAGCGTAAATCAGGCCCTGATTCAAAGTATCCGGTACATTTTGAGGTTTTGTTACTTTGTATAAACTAGAACATTTGAAGCTGATCATGGACATGACTCTTAGATAAAATGTCTTTATTAAAATATGCGGTTGAACTTAGTGTCAGGTAAACGTTTCCATTACTGCCTAGACCTGGCATTGCCGAGATTTGAATAGAGCTACTGTGGTTCAATAGTTTTACCCACCTTGAGAAGCTATTTTTATCCACACTCTAAACTAATACTGGCTGTATTCCACTACAGTACTAAGTAGCTAGGGAAGCCTCAACATTTGTAGGGAGTCTAGTTCAATGAATCAATGGGCGATTTCTAACGTTGTTTTTTTTTTTTTACATAAATAAGAATAAATAATTAAATACATATATATATATAAGAGAGAGAGAGAGAGAGAGAGAGAGATAGCTAGACAGATAGATGATAGATATGGCAAATTTCTGAAAATATACATGCAATATGCTGACCAATTCTACAATGTGGCCTCATCAAGGACACATCCTTCTGATTTTTTCCCGGAATGTAGTTCATGAAGAGTTGGCCAAGTGACAACAAAAACCTAACACCAAGATACAACATTTACCTTCAGGACTCACCCTCTCAGCAGTGCTCTCTTATTGCTATGTCTGCACACACACGCACACTCTCTCTCACACACACGCAAACTATTTATCTCGTTATGGCAAACAAACTTTAACAAACAATTGTTTAGAACATGCGTTTACACTTAATGTTAACACCATTGAAACAATAGCTAGATCTGATCATGATTCAATGCTTCAACACTCTGGTGTGACTCTGTGGTTCATGAACTATTGTTCTGATCTGAAAGAATGTATGAGTCACTCACGGGCGTGCTACAACTTAGAAATGGAATTTGTGAGTTGGCTGGACTATTGCTTCATGTATGTGTGCTTTAGTTTCTGCTAAATTCTAGCCTGGGTTTTAAAGTATACATAAAGTGAACAAGCGAAATATAAAAAGTACTCACAAAACAAGCAAAAAAAGAAATGGTTCTGTAAGGGGAAGAACTTCATATTTACAGCCATATGTATCGCAATATTGTAAGATATATTTCTCTTTTTCGATATCAATATAAAAAAAACTATCACTACTTAATAAACTAACTGGTTAATTTTTCGATTGATACAAGTTTTATTAGAAACAATGAATAATTGTGCAAAGTTTCAACATGATCCCAGAATGGGAAATGAAAGAAAGAATGGGTTCAAAATGTATATACGTCAAAGCGACAGTCAGAGTGAGTGGATATAAGCGTCATAAGTAGAAAATATAGACGTTTTTCCTTTCCTCTTGTTCTAGCCATGTTTTTGATGCTGAGAGACGCTTGCAGTCTACACCATGATAAAGTAACGTGATGTTCTTCCCAAGCTGCTTCCCATTGTCACACACAGTGTTGGTTGCCTCACGTTACTGAATAAAACGTTGTGTCTGAGGTGGAAGAGTATGTAAGGACATTTCTAAAAGGACATATCTAACAATGTCACACAGGTGTCAGGAGTGGCTGCATTAGTTTAAGCTGCTTCGGGTCTATTTTAGTTAGATGATAATTTAATATTGTGTGTTCTGTTCTCAGTGGCTCTTTTACGTGGAAGGAGATTGATAGTCTTTATATTGTTTAGCTTTGCCATCTATTTGAAACAAAAACGTACTATTATTAAAAAAAAAACTACCCAGACTGTGACCTACACATTAAGATAACAACCTATTGACTATTAAATAAGGGTGTGAAATATTATAGTCTTTAAACAATTTCTACTATATGTATTAAAGAAAGTCTAGTTTTATCATTGCTGAACATGTTGCTCGGTACGAATATAGATAAAACTAATAGCAAATTGAGCCAAACTAAATAGAACTTTTTAAAAAATCACACGAAGACAATGACAAAACGCAACAATCAGTTAATAAAACAAAAACAATAATCAATAGAAAATTGGTTTTTCTAGAATCTGTCAAGTAAACATCAAGTAAACATCATATAAAACTGAGTAGGCTATAAAAAAAAGTTTCATTTTTCAGACCCTGTGGTCTATAATGCAGATGATGTAAAGCTCATATTTTTTTGTGGCCTACGGTTAACAAGGATGTCATGCCTTTACTTTCCCCAACTTATGTCAGGTACCCATTAAAGTTGGGTGGACTCAAAGGTGCCCGAATATCCCGAAATTAAAAATCCATGTCTTCACCAGGATTCGAACTCCGGACCCAGGTTCGGAAGCTAAGCGCTTTACCGCTCAGCCAGTGCGCCTCCTCACCCTCCTGTAAGTAGGTTATGCCTGAGTATAAATAAATGAAACCATTATATTAAATCACATGCATAATACACATTTTCAACAAATACTTCGAACACTTCACTGATATTAGTTTGTTTGTTTAGTTCGATATTAGTCTAACGTTTTTCTATTTGATGTAATTGACTTATGAAGACAGTCACCATGTTTTTATATCATTTTCAATAATTCTATGTCGACTACAATTATGGGATAGATATTTTTACTATCCTCGTTCTGGAGAGAAATTCTTAAGCTGAACGACTCCATCACTCCAAGACTTTTGATTAAAGTTCTATAAAAACCTTTGCAAAACTTCGGTCTTTAAATCTTTCTTGCTCACTGTTGTGTAACAGTTCCTAAGGGGTTTCTTTTTATTTTCTCAACTTAAGAATCCTCGTGGGCTTTGGCTTAGGTAGCACGTGCGAGCACGCGCCAATGATGAGCAGGTGGCTGTAATAGATGAGGCATTACCTAAGTACTGTTCAAGTCAAGTAGTCCAACTACCAGCTTTTACTTTAAAAAAATACTAAGTTAAAATGTAGCTGTCTGTTAAGAATGAAATGTGAAGATTGAAAAATTAACAAAAAGAGTGAACATTAAGGAGTGAAGAATAAAAGGTGAAGATTGAAAATTTAACAAAAAGAGTGAGCATTAAGGAGTGAGGAATGAAATGTGAAGATTGAAAAGTTAACAAAAAGAGTGAACATTAAGAAGTGAAGAATAAAAGGTGAAGGTTAAATAATGACACATTGAAGACAGCAGAATGGATTTTGTTCCAATATAAATCTTCATTAATGTACCTTCTTTTTATAAAATAAAATTACTGTCAGAAACGTGTGATATAGACCACTGATGCACTAATAGAGTTCTCACTTATAGAGCTCAGTGTCTGTGAGAGATATCCCAATGCGAAATAAAACCTTGCTAAGTTTCCCAGTTGCCCAACTGAAAGTCTTGAATGCAATGTCTTTGGAGGCTAACAATGAGAAGAGTCTGGAGATTTGGTTTGTGATGCATCTTAACATATCACGGTATCATTTCACTAACACCTCAATTGTCACCTATCCAAACATGGTCTTGGACCAGAGCTTGCACTAGAAGACTTTTCAATACCAAATAAATGAATAATAATAAGTGAGGATAGCGGAGAACTCATACAAAATAGAATGGTGAATAGTTGTTACAGAATTACCACGAACTTTCCAAGAGATATTAGTTGGAGTGTTAGTTTTTTTAGTCACAAAGGTAAAAAGTTCATGTGTTAATAATAATCATTAGATTACTTGTGGGGTTCACATAATTATCCTGATGACCAGCAGAAGAAATATAAAGGTGATGTAATGGGAAAACTAAAAAAAAGAAATAATAATTGTCGAACTAAACTCTATCAACAAAAGATTGTAATTACCAACCAAGTAAAGTGCTTCTAGAAGTTTTAAATGTTTCGTTTCTGCTCAAGTTGAGTGCACAAAATAAAAAAAAAAGAATTCTCCCCTCTCCATGTTTAATCAATATCTGTTAGTCTTAACATTTAGACCTACTATATCTAGCATGGAGCACTAGCGCGCACATGTGTGTGTGTGTGTGTGTGAAGATGTGTGATTGTATGTTTGCGCATGAAACAGTTATCGTCTGCCTAAACATCCGTCAACTCTCACCAATTTAGTCTCGACGTTTCCCACCCCAAACTGTTCAGAGCTAGTCGGTTTGACACTTGTGCTAATATTAGACCCAGGACCGCATCAAGTTCCCCCGTTCGTTTTTATTCAAGCTGCATAATCCAGTGGTGAAAAATAAAGTTCATAAAGCATAATTATCTCCCTTCATTAGTGTTCAAGGTTTTCCAAATCTATGGTGTATACGCCATAAGTGATGTAGAGGATCAGTGATTGTAATAGCAATTGAGACTATATCTTGATGTATATTACTTCATTTTGGTACCTGTACATACCGCTTTAATTTAGGAACTAACTTGTGGCTTCAACTAAGGAAGAATATAGGCCTTCTGTTTCTTTAGCATACATCGTCCATTTTGCCTTATGGTGGTCTTTTTCACCATGAGCTTCAACTCCTTGTAAGTTGTTCCATTTATTTCTTGCGGGTATAGAGTGCAACATTTTTGACGATGGTCTTCAGTACAGCTCCTCAGTTGTTTTTGATCCGACTCAGAACTTCGTTTCTATTGCCATGCGTACAAAGCAACCGATAACCAAGAAACGTGAAAGAAGTTATAATTACACCAGCCATGAAGCACCAACATATAAAATTATAAATTTAGGAAAAATTTTTTTCGGGGGAAAAAAGGTATACAAATTAAATAGAATAAACTGTAAAATGAATTACAGTTTGCTAACCAACAGAAATATATATATATATATATAGTGAGAGAGAGAGACGCTATTTTTACGACAATGATGTATACAAGTCACATCTATAATGGCAACACTAGATACACATTTAAAATTACATTTATTGTTTATTTGCACGTAGCATTAAGATCTCTATTTGTATATCTTTTTGTTTGATAATGTACACAAGCGTACGAAGAAGATAGATCATAGATAAAAAAAAACAATGCCTTTAGTCTTGTTCAAATCAGGTTGGTGGAATTCGACAGGGTTAAAAAAATTTATCAAATATACGGATTGAATAGCGAAAAACTATACGTTTGAAAGTTTCTTTAAATTTGAACGACTAATCTTTATATTTACTTTAATTTGCAGATTTGTTTTCTTGTATATTTTGTAGTTAGAGTGCTCTTGCTTGCTACACACGACTTGATCTTTGTTCTTTTTTTTTTAATTTTATTTTGTAACTTTATTATGGTCTGAGCTCTAGACTACAAATACACATGCGTACAGTTTAGTGCCGTCTCAGCTTTTACCTTCCCTCTGTACTCAAACCAATTCCTCCGTGGCGCTCTTAAAGAAAATTGCTCAAGGAGGTTTTGTTTTTTTTGTAACGTAATTAGTGAGTTAAATTTTGTTTTCTTCTAAAAACTAGTTTGTTAGTAGTTAGGACGGAAGTCTCCCGACATGCCAGTTTTAGACATCAATATTCTCTCAATACTTGGGTCTCTGCCAAACATTCAGCTCGTTTGATCTACTAGAGAAAATAAAAATAAAAGTAACGTGGAAAATTCCGAAGTGGAAACGAAAGAAGGAAAGGTAGCAAAGTGTGTAGAGAGACTTCAACTTAGACATGGTTATACCTTAGAGATTTCAACTGAGACATGGTTATACCTTAGAGACTTCAACTTAGACATGGTTATACCTTAGAGACTTCAACTTAGACATGATTATACCTTAGAGACTTCAACTTAGACATGGTTATACCTTAGAGACTTCAACTTAGACATGGTTATACCTTAGAGACTTCAACTTAGACATGGTTATACCTTAGAGACTTCAACTTAGACATGGTTATACCTTAGAGACTTCAACTTAGACATGGTTATAATTTATAAGACACTTAAATTTAGTTAGGATTATACTTATGCATAGAGACGTAAACCTAGTCAGGGCTATACCTTAGCATAAAGATTTAAACCTAGTCAGGTTTATACTTCTGCACAAGAGCCTTAATCTAGACACGGTTACACATAAAACGAGGGCGTTGAACTCTCCAATGGACATTAATATATACTATAGGCCATTGCAGAGTACTTACTATCAGACTAAAAAGTTTTGATATTTTGTCTATTTATTATAGATGTAGATAGGATTGCTTATACTGATTATACAATGCAGGGTTGTAGTCCATATGATACCATTGATTTATTCTCTCTTCTAAATGTAACCGTGGGACGCATCCAAAACGTACCTCAATGGAGATTGTCACATTAGACTAAACAATGTCAAGGACGTCAAACTGGCGAAATGAAAACAAAATGATCTACGAATGGAACTGCTTAGAACTTTCAATTCTGCAGAGCTACAAAGTGCAAAATAAAATATTTTAGGCCTTTAAAAAACAGAATACGAACACCATTTGTCTGTACACCAGATACACACACGCACACAAAGCTAGCCATTTATAGTTTTTCCGCCGTAGTTGACAATATTTAATATGTACAGATCTAAACCATGTTGGATTGGAGTTTTATCTCACACTTAGAGACTACCCAGAATTTGAATATTTCATGGGTTTATACAGAGATTCATAGATTCATGAAATAAAATAAGATGAGCTCCTTCATTAGATTTTCAAAATGACTATATACATATTAAATAATCTTTAAGTAAACTTCTACGCTACATCCTCCTAAGTAGTCCTGGCATATCAGAGGCGTATCTCAAATAAGAGGGCGCTGCAAATAGAATGTTGCGCAATGTTGCGTGGGATAGTAGGAGGTTATGGCGTCTAATGGACTTGTTATCAGGAGTGGAAGGCCTGACTCAGGTATCTTGACGCCTCCTAACAGATGTAGACTATTGTTATGTGTATGTGTGGTGCAGACTGCATTTACTATACGATCATTGTATGTCTATGTAGAGTTTGTTGCTGTTTTATCTTATCGAAATAATTCATGGCCGTTAGAGAGAGAGAGAGAGAAAGAGAAAAGTTATTTGTCCTTCACCTATTTCTAACATTACAAAAAAGAAATAAAGAAAAAACAAGTATAAATGAAATCAGCAAAGGATAGAAAGACAGAGAGAGAGAGAGAGAAAGAAGAGGATGGTAGTAGTGGAACAGTCCAACAAAAAATTTAAGATTAGTCAATAACTGTTTCTACAAAGCTTAAATCAACTCTGTCTATTCTGTCTATTAAAAAGTTTGAACATGTTTTTTTCTCCTATTTCCCATTATTAACTGAACCTGACAAAACATGAATTAATAAAAAAAAAACAATTAGTTAATTCATTGTTGGTGATTAATTATTTTTTGGGGGGTTAGGGTACATATGGTATATTAGGGTATATATATATATATATATATGGATTTAGTCCCCTTATTACCTTTTGACACGATTTTTCTCCTATTTCTTATTCTCGGATTAAGTTGAAATTTTGCATAATTATTTATAGTAGATCACAATACACGAATCAATCCAAAATTAGTTAATCATTAAGTACTAATTAATTAGTTTTTTTTTATAAAGCACAAAATGAGCTAAACATTGTAATTTTCAGATAAATGAATGTAATTAGCGGTTGTTTCCACTGAGATAAACTTTTAGCTTTATAAAGTATACTTTTTTCTATTGCTTGTCTTCCTCCATAATTATCACACAACTTTAACACATATTACTATTAATACTGTTATTTTTATTTTGTAAGTACTACTTATGCAGTGATAAGCTCCCTAATTTATTTTTGGGGCCAGTCTAGTATCAATATTGATAGTTAAAATAACCCAAGTTGTAGATAAATCAGTAGTCGTGATCAAACTAGTATTTCATATTGAAAACTGCGATGTGATGTAAAGAAACAAACATAATATTGTCGCTGCAAAGAAAGGGACGTATTCATAGCTAAATGTGCACCCATTGTAATGAGTGTCCCCACTGTTAGATATGCACCTAGAAATCTTGTTGTGTTGTTCTAAGCCGAAAATATTTTTTAGTTATTTTTAAAATCAAATTAAAAAATTCCAATTTATTTTGATGTTTATAGATGAAAATAAAAACTTATCCTGGTCACTTTGAAAACCTATTGATCTCAAAAGTATAAGTTATCAAATAAAATTATAGGTCTATTTGATTCAAGTATACTAGAGATTGTTGCTTTACATTTAATTATCGTCTTGGTCAAAGAACTGTGTCTCATACAAAGACCATCATCTTTCACTTCAAACGTTTGCGTGATTTGCTTTGTTGAGGAGGAAAAAACAAAGAAATTTACGAAGTATTCCTACCTGAAGATTGGAACTTCACTCGCGTGCTACCTATATTACTTACATTTTGTTTTTTTTAGAGGTTTCCTTTCTTTTTGCTGTCTGTCTGTCCGTCAGGTTGTCATAATTATATCTCAAGAACAAAAAAAATGCTTTTGAAAATCTGATATCCTCAATGGAATTCTCCATGCTGGAAATAGATACATGGGCGTCTTCTAAATGCGAACCCTTAGCTGTTAAGATAGGGAAACATTCTATATGCATATATATATATTGAGAAAAAGAGAGAGAGAGAGAGACAGAGAGAGAGAGAGAGAGAGAGAAATATATATATATATATATATATATATATATATATATATATATATATATATATATAATATATATATATACAACATTTTAAAATATAGCTCAATGGACTGGAAATATTTCGCATTATTTAACATCAAAATGGCGGAACCCTATACAGTTTATTAGTTCTAATTTATCTGCAACTGTTAATTCAACATTTGGTGTGAGCTTGTGTGTTCAATTATAAGTGATTATAATAGTAGACCCACAGGGGCCGTCTAAGACTTTTTTCTCACTTTACATTGACTTGGTTCTCTCAAGTGTTGCACTCTCTTAGTGGCCTGTTTTCCTCTTCTCTCTTCTCTTATCAACATTAACTTTCTCTTCGCTTTCTCTTTGCTCTCCTAAATACAGATAGAGTGAAATAGTTCAGTATTATTTCTTAATCCAAGATTAATGGCTGTTCTATCTATTTATACAAATCACGAGACGGACAGATCCGGACACACGCCACCCGAACCTCAGTTTTGAATTACGTTTCTGGTGAACGCTTGGATTCTTATCAAATGATTTGTACGATGTTGGGTTTAGTCCAATCAGCTTTAATCCCATTATAGCTACGTTTAGAGACACAAGAAGCTGACTATAAAAATGCTTGGCCATTGTGTGGGCTACCCTAGTTAATTGTTTAATTCATTTTACCCGCGTACAGTTTATACTAACTAGTAGATTTATAGAAATAGAACGAAAGTGAAGATTGGTGACATTTTGTAATTAACTTTTTTTTTAAAGTTGATTTGTATTGATAATATATGCAGGGCCGGGCTTAGATAATTGGAGGCCCTGGGCAACGTGAATATGGAGGCCCCAAAGAAATTATCTGTAAAAAAAAATAAAAAATTACGCAACTGGTTAAAAACCTCGTGTCCTTCAAAAATATCATGACCTATGACTAAGGCCGGCCTGATTTAGGAACAGGACTATAGCAACGAATTCCCTTGCATTTTACTGAAAGTTTTCACAAATGTAATACCTGATGAAATGATAAATACACAAAAGTAAATAATATACAAACCTGGTATTGTACTAACACACACACTATGGTAAAAGAAGAAATCAAGGCATTCGTTATGTTTCAAGATGTTGATAATATCATGTTAATAAAGGGGAGGTTGTGAGAGGAACCATAATGAGACGCTCTAGAACTAGCCGCGCATGCTCTCTGAGTGCACGTGCATGCTCATATTTCATAGCCTGCACACTAATCACTTTACCTGCAACTGAGACTAATACAATGGAATTTTTTTTTTAAATGTGGAACTTAAAAAAATGGAGTGGAGAATTGTGTTTAATTTTAGAGGTGGATGTGCTTCAAGAGTTGTGTACCCCTGTGGCGTATTTACAGTCTATCTCAGTGGTCATTAACATTTTCTGCCTAAATGCGTAGGGCCGATAAGCAAAGGGGACATAAATGAGGAAAAGGGACAAAGGAATTGGAGTTAGGGTCCTTAGATGCCATTATAAAATGTATTAATTGATCCTCCTTTTATCCCGTTCATCCTTATTTCACCCCTACTGCTGCGCTTGTATTGATGTGTTGTATACCAATACCTGTATTGTTTTTATTACTTAACAAAAAAAACGGGAAGCTAATTCAATGACACTCACAAAGTATTAGCTCTACGAGTTAAGGCCTTTCTAGGTAGTGCATACTTTAAGACTATCAAATGAGAGTTATGCTGACCTTCACTGGGTTCAAGTTCACTTGCCCCTTACTCTGTTGTAACACAAATGCCCTGTAGATCATCCCTCTCCATTTTTCTCTCTGTGTCTATAGCTAGAGTATGATTCTCTTTCGGCTCCTCGATTCTTTAACGTTGATCTCCTATCACTTTCTTTGTCTGCCTCTCTTTCCTGGCACTGTTCTCTGAGACCTCTCAGTAATCACGTGATGGGTCTTTTTTTGGAAAGTGGTCAGAATGTCAACAATCGCCACTGTGATTTTGTTTCAAATTTCCCCATCTATGATGCGGTCTTAGTATGTCATAGCTATAAAACAAAAGACAACAACTTTAACCCGGGTGGACAAATTGGAGGCACTATGTTACGTTGCTAAGAACCAGTATAATAAGCTTCTTATTAGTAGAGAATAATATTTTTTTTTATAACAATAAAATAATGAACGGATTAGGTTCAAAATCTTGTGGGAGGGTTCGATTGAAGGCTTCTCTTTCCTTCCTTACCATGCGCATACCTCGAGTTTCTCTGGCACACAGTGCTCGTCTAAATGTGAACTTTAACCTTTATACCAGGAGACGTTGTATTCTATTCTGGTATTTAAGGTTTTCAAAGGAAGGATCGCTACAACACACACACACACACCAACTTAATGTGTAGACCATATAGCAGTGGCGATACCCTGGGATAAATATTAGAGGGTAATATCAGAGAGACCATCGGTTGACATGCTAGGTACGCCCATGGTTACATGTCATGCCGTGGAAACAAATTGTTTAAGGTTATTTATCGATTCATTTTGTAACTCTTTGAAGTTGGCCTGATGACGCATTGAGAAACCATCTAACCGCTGCTCCAGTAGTAGCTTGTATCGTTTTGTTCTATTTCACTTCTGTATGTGTGAGCTTAACATTGAAGCGTATGTCCATTCAAATAATGGACCACACCATCTGCTGTCTTCATTCAGATGGAAGAGTCTGGCTGGGAGCTGCAATTAAAACGTTTTTTTTTTATTGGTTGAGTAGATTGAACACATCATACACATTAGACCAGTGTGTGTCACCATGGTAACTGGAAAATAAAGTTTTAACGTTTATTTAATAAATTTAAAAAAGTATTTGGGCTGGGCATTGTGAGAAGAGATGGATGGAGAAGTTTAGGTACAAATCTGTCCAATTACAGCTGATGTAAGTGTTGTATAATAATATCCCAATTGTTAGGGACTTTACCAGGGGCCTTTACAAGGCCCTCTGAGCGTCGTGTTTAAACAAAAAGTCTTTCACAGACATTACAGTGTAATCTTTTAATCAAACACATTTTTCGAAAATAAAATGTAGAATGTAGATAGTGCTACTAGTAGGCTTCAACTTTTTAGGGCCTACAAAATTGCTGATTTAAAAAGACGCTATATTGCTTATTAAGATATAGAGTTCACTGTATGCATGCATATCGATACATTATCAAACTTAACAATGATTTTTAAGGACCGATAGACCTAGAAATGGATGCCCATCACATGATAGAGAATTTGTGTGCCGAATTTTGTAGAAATGCCCGGGCCGATTTTGACACCCAGTCCGCCCCTGGACTTTACATCACAGATTCTCAAACTTTTTCGGTTCAAGACCCCTTTACAAGCCATACGATATTAGTGGACCCCCGACGCAGCCTGATTTGTCTGCCCGAATAGCAAATTTTAAAAGCCGCAGGCTGATGGAATTATAAAACTCTCTTCAACAGTGTGCTATTTGTTCCGTAATATTCTCAATGCAGTAATATACGAAGTCTTAAAACCTTTATTATTCACTGTTGTCTCATTGCTAATAATTATCTTCTTCTGATATGCATACGCTATTATTGGACATTTGAAGAATTATATGGGTTTGTCTTTTAGTTCATTAGGATTTGTTACAAGATGACGCTTCAGTTTAATAGGTGTCAAACTGTCGTTCGATAACACACTCAAACTAATGACACATTGTAGGTAATCACTTGAGATTTGTATGGTAAAAATCCGATCTGTAAGTACTCAGCAGCATATTGAAGCAAATTTAGCATTACGTGGTGTGGCCATTTTTCACGGCTCTAGGTCTCTGTTCATTGCCACCATCTCCATTACAATAATTCTCACATGTTTCAAATATTGTCCATGATCTAACGGTTTGATGGGCGTTCGAAAAATAATTTCACAAACACGAATTACCTCCACTTGTAAAACTTAAAACAAAATTCATCCTAAACGGTGGACGATAAATAACACCAGATCGATGTCGGTGTCTCCTGGAGTATCAGGCTCGTCAGTTTGGAAACTTTAAAAAGAAGCCTGGACTAGTTCTTTGAATGGCGTGATAAATAACACCAGATCGATGTCGGTGTCTCCTGGAGTATCAGGCTCGTCAGTTTGGAAACTTTAAAAAGAAGCCTGGACTAGTTCTTTGAATGGCGTGATAAATAACACCAGATCGATGTCGGTGTCTCCTGGAGTATCAGGCTCGTCAGTTTGGAAACTTTAAAAAGAAGCCTGGACTAGTTCTTTGAATGGCGTGATAAATAACACCAGATCGATGTCGGTGTCTCCTGGAGTATCAGGCTCGTCAGTTTGGAAACTTTAAAAAGAAGCCTGGACTAGTTCTTTGAATGGCGTGATAAAGTAGAATAATTGAAAACCTCACTTTGATTGGTTAGAAAAGCAAAGAAACAGAAAGAACGGTTTGTTTGTACACTAAGTATAGAACTTCATTGTCATGTGCAACATTTTTTTGTTTTCCCAAGGATTGTTAACGATAATGGTTATTTTGTCAAGCTTCGTCAACAAATGTCATAGATTAGTTGGTAAAAGAGTTATTAAACAGTAATGAGGGGCGAGTTGGTTATTATTCAAATTATCCGATCGGACATACTTTATCTAAGAAGTACGTTATTTTAATTGTATACAATTTTCACCCACTACGGTCGTGCAGTGGACCCCCACGGGTTCACGGACCACACTTTGAGAACACTTGCTTTACACGATCAATTAATCAATGTCAAGGACTTCCAAGTGAACTTCAATGCTGCCAACTATTTGACACAAAATAAGAAGCTGTAAACGAAAGAGCTTCCAACTTGTAATAATGCAGCAGTGCTACACACAAATTATAGACCTTTATTTAATAAAAGGGAAACTGACACGCCCTTATTATGTACGCCGGATACACCGAAAAGCTAGTTATTTATAGTTTTTCCGCCCTAGATGAAAATCTGTAATATGTTGTGCTCGTAACATTTGGGTCTATGCGAAACAAAAGAGAAACATTAAAAACTAGCAGGATTAAAAGAAAAAGAATCAACTATAAAATGAAGAAAGTCAAAATAAAGTCCTTTGTCAAATAGCTATCTCACCTGCTCTGTTCATCTTTCCTAAATACCACCCCATTTTCCCCATCAAATAAAGAAGTTCAATAATTAAAACAGCTCTATATATCTATATCTATTGTCAGTGTATACCAATATCCTCTACCTGCATATCTCCACTGAAGTTACTCTTTCGCTACTAATTAATGGAATGAACTGTATATTATGAATAAACGATTTTTAAAAAAAAATATTTTCGTATGACGTGAATGCATATGAATTATTAGTGTGTTGAAGTATGATACAAATTTATCAGGGTATGGGGAGGATAACTCCTTGCCTGTTTGAAGCCTCAGCGGGACATTACCAGCTGCAAGCTGTGCAACTCATTTGGGACGCAAATGTTCGCCTGGGACTTTTTTTCTACTTGGGTACATGTTGAAAGGGAAAAGACCTAGACCTACTGGTGTGTGCGGCATTGTCAATCCTGCTTTTAAAGGGAGAGAATAAGGCTTTGGTGGTGATAGATCTATATTTAGTACAAGGGAGATAAAAGTAAAGCGCTGACCTATTGAAACACATACAGGATACAACAATGGTGAGTTCATTTCTTTTATCATATTTTGGTTTTCAGAGCAAAGAGTAATGATAAAAAAAAAAGAGAATGTTTGCAGATGTAAGGTTTTTAGTGTGTCGTGTATTACATATGTGTAAGATTATATAAAAACCATAATCTTATATTGAATACTTTTAGAGCTAATATTATGTATCAGCATAAATGTGTACTATCACCATTACCAACTATCAATGCACTAGATCTGCATATTACAGACATATAAGCCTAACGTTATCAAGGAACGTACTTAATCTGCAAGACAAGAGAAGGCAATATTCTCATTGAACAGATCTGGATTAATGTAGTTGCATTCATAACTTGGATTTTTTCGATGGTTCTAAAAGATAAAAAAAAAAAGAGAAGACTTACATCAAAGTTTTTACTTGGTATTAGAGTTGAAGTAGCTAATAAGAACACTGGGCTTTGAAATCATTTGCAATGTGAAAGCCTGTAACTGAGAAGATTATGATGGCTGAAGTTCCTGGAGTTTTTTATTATTTTTTTTTATTTTTGGTCTTTAAATTCTCTGTGATGACTGCGCAAATTATTGAAGTTTAGTTTCTTAACGTGTAAAAATATCGCAGGTTTTTGTTGAAACTTTATTTCTTCCAATTTGTTTGTCTGTCTGTCTGTGCAGTCCTTAGTTTCTCATTAAATCTCTCTCGCACACTCTATCACTCTCTCTGTTAATTTTACTCTCACTCTCCTTCTCTTTTTTACTTTCTCTTAGTCTCTTTCTTTCACACTCTCTGACTTCCTTTCTTTCCCACTCTTTCTATCTTACTCACTTCTATGTCGCTTACTCTCTTTCTCTTTCCTTTCTTTATCTCTGTCCCTCTTTCGATCTCTCTTATTATTTAACGGTCTAACTCTCTTTCATTCTTTCTCTCTCAATCTCAGCCTCTCTCACGCTCTGTCTCCCACTCTCTCCTTCTCTCTCTCTCTCACGTGTTCTCAGTGTAGGAGTACATTTCTCTGTGCGAGCTGGTGACCTCGAGGTAGAGATGTCTTCTTAAAGCAAGCAGTGCTAGCATTGAGGAGTCTCCAACTCGAAGGTCAAATGTTTTCGACAAGTTCAAATAAAGTACACTCAGATCAGGGACACGAAAAGTACATCTGGCGCCAAACTGTGCACTTTCCCTAAAGAGCAGACGGCTTGTCTCCATACCGGCGAGCAATATATCCATATCCACATTTATCCAGTTTTATCTTCGCCTATCTTTCTTCTTTCTCGTAACAGTTGTTAAAGCTATTCCATTCAAACGTAGATCACAGGTTAATTACTTTAGCAAATATATTTGTATCATTCTGGATATTTAAAGAATTCTCTGCCGACATTAAGTTTTGTATTGACAAATAGAAATGTTGAAACATCTACACAATATCTTTTGTCCAATACCTTGTACTCCTAGTGCCGTACTTTGGGGGTACAGTGGTTGAGTGGCAAAGTGATTGGCTGGGATTTTGAATTTCGGGATCTTTAGGAGGATCCCTGAGTCCACCCAGCTATAATGGGTACCTGACATTAGTTGGGGAAAACTAAAGGGGGTTGGTCATTGTGCTGGCCACATGACACCCTCGTTAACCGTGGGCCACAGGAACAGATGGCATTTACTATTAGCTACATCAACTCTAAGTACTGAGCTTTGGAACGTGACACACTTTAGTCATTCATGTGATACAGACTCCAGACACAATGTGACATAGAAACAAGACAGAATGTGACGTAACATCCGGGCTGATTGTGACGTAACATCCGGAGTGATTGTGACGTAGAATCTAGAGAGGATGAGAAGTAGATTTGACACAAGATGTGACTCGAGACTAAATGTGACAAATATTCTTAAGTAAATGTGACAAGGAAGTGACAATGCAAAGTTATTCTAATTATGTATCTGTCTAAAAATCTTCACTATTTAAATCTTCCTTATGAAACAAATGTTTCACTTTGTTGTCAATCTGAATAAAAATGTTTTGAGCTAGTGGTCATATGTTAGTACCTAACAGCAGGTCTAGATTTAGAGTCGATAAGGCCTTAATTTATTTTAGACATACGAAGTCCATTGCAATAAACATAACTTTGCTATTTATTCAAAATAATTTTTAAAATGCATAGAACTATTTTTGAGAGGGACCCCATGTAGTTGATGGTCCTAAGCTATATGTTGCCTATAGGTAAAATCCAGCACAGGCTTCAAGTCATTTTATTGCAGTATTTTACATTGCAAGGGAGACCTAGCTCTGAACGTCATACTCAAACTCTTTCTCTCTCTCTCTCCCTCTCTCTCTCTCTCTCTCTCTCTCTCTCTCTATCACATATAGCATAAAATAGTTCATCCTACGTGGGTTTACACAGAAGATATCCTTTTTTTTTTCCTCGTGGTATTTAATGTATGTTGACTTGCAAAATTGAATAAAGAGCCACATGCAGAGCGCGAACCACGTGTTGTCAGATCTGGCATATACAGATTTTCTCAAACACATATAAGTTTGTTTTTTTTATTAAAAAGGGACTTAAAAAACTCAAGGTAGACAACTCAGCAACTGTGCAGCCTCTAGCAAAACATGGTATAACAATCCACACTATTGGTGAACTCAGGTAGGCATGAAGGGAGATAACACAACATAAAAAAAATTCTCTTTATAAAAGGTCGACAACCTCGAGAAAAAAAAAGTTATTTTTCTGTTTGGTAGAACTTTTGCCAAAAATACTCCCAATGTACAAAATGGTAGTGTGTATGTGTGAAAATATACCCCTAGTCAGCTAAATCCAGCCAAACGATAATAAATAGATGGGAGTTATGGTTCCTTGATGGCTTCTAATTAGAGCGTAGCGTGACAATAATTTTCTAAGCAACCAGACTACATTATCTAAGAGCAAAACTTCCAGGAAAGGTTTTAGGTAAGAAAAAAATAATCTGGTAAGAGAAGCTGATGATGTTATTTCTTTACCCGCTGTCATCATTAATTAAAGTTACATTTCTCATTCAATATGCTTGGACACATTCTTACAAGGGCTTCCTCTTCCTCTTCTCAACATAGCTTGGAGCCGGAGAGCGGGTTTCATCCCGAAAAATCAATGATTTTAAAACTCTATCATACAAGTTTAAATTAACCATTAATACACATAGAACGTAATTATCTTCAATTTAGAAGGAACATCTGCAATTGATAAATAGGCTTAGATAATTAGTTTATATACTAATGCATTGCTCTATCACCTTTTTATTTCAAGCCATCTGGTTCACTATCGTTTATAGCCACAGGCAGCTAGCTTGCACAAAAATTATGGTATAAATTTTAACGTGTTACTGTATAAGTATATTTTTGAATATTGTAACTATGATCTATTTGTTATCTTTCGGCATTGAGGCTACTTATTGGTAATAAAACTATTTTCTAAGTCCATAGTCCATGGTAGAATTCTCTTATGGTGTGGTAACTCTGCAGCATTACCTCCCTTTAACAGGTAACAAATTCATAGTTACGTTCAGTTGTGATCATTTCTTCGGATATTTCGTAATTTTAATCAACCTACATAGTCACTTAATGTCCAATATACGGTTTTCATACTTGGTTATTTTTTCATTTTCAGTGGATGTTTTTTATTTATTAGTTGTGATTCTTCTTCCCCCCCCCTTTTTTTTGGGGGGGGGTACTATTATGTCTTGCCAGGGCCGGCTTTAGGCCTCTAATCGGTGGGGGCCTTGCGAAACAAGATCAAATCTCTGGCTCTATGTCTACCAGCCTGCCTGTACTATTAGTCAAGGTTTATTTATTTATATGTTTAGATCTGCTGGTTAGACAGCGTATGCTACAGGACCATTGTTTCTACGTTTTGGTGAAGTGTCGAAACGTTAGTTCTAGCCTGGTGATCATGAATCGTCCATGAAGGATATTAGTTCGTTCGGCGCTATATGAGTTTATAACTTATTTGTTGAATTCGATATAGATACAGGAAGGTTGTTAGCTCATTGCGTATTTTTTGGTTTTTTTTTTTTGCTTTTCTATTTCATTTGGGGCCACCCTATGCACTTCGTCTAGGGCCTCCAGTGACCTGAGGCACCCTGGTCTAGCACGTGTTAATGCAACCATATCAGCAAAAATGTATATAAAAAATGTTGCTCTCATTGAACTGGTTGCCTAATTCAGACCTCTCGTGCAGTCCCAGCTCTACATTCTATAATGTCACTCACAAGACTTCACTTCGTCTATCAGACGTGTGTATGAACAGTTATGTACGTTCTAGAGAAGTCAAACAAAATAACGAAGAATTTCGTCCATTTTTAGCCATTTTTCCGATACATATTTTATTTTCTGTCAAAACTGAATGTATTGAGTTTAAACATTTGATTAAAATGTCAATATAATATATGGCTAGTATAACATAAAAGCTACACTTTATGACGTCATTATAGTTCATAAATAAGCGAAAAGCGTTTTCTAGATGAAACAAGTCACCACGGAGTTAAAGGGAACAAACTCAGTAAGCCGTGAATTTGATAATTTCTTGAGTACATTTTTGTTCTATTTACTAATAATATATGGGTACCTTTCTTTTTCTCTGTTTGTGTGTGTGAATGGTTGAGTCTCTCTCTCTCTCTCTCTCTCGCTGTATATATATGCTCCTGTCTCTCGTTCCTTACTTCGTTCCCCCCCCCCTGCTCACTTCAAGACTTATTTTTGTTCACAAAACTCACTTTTAAATAGAAGGAAATTGGTTTGAACATTGAACAGCATACAGGAATCTATGCACGAGACTAGAGTGACTAGACGGACAGGTGCTCGCCTGAGTGTCTTTATCCTTCTCCGACTGCACCGACTTTAATTAGCAGCTCAATAAAAAGATCAGTTTTAGATTCTGCAGTTATATAATTGTCTTACAGAAAGTTCTACTAGAAAGCTTAGTTAGTTCCAAGTTAATGTTGTTGTTTATTTAATTTAGCGGGTTTTATTATCAAAAAGGTTTATAGAACCTGCCCGACTGGCTTGAAATATGGACTTAGATCTAGTATACAAAGGGAAATACAAAGGAAATAGTTTAATGTCATACTCAAAGGATTATTTTTTTATGATAGATTCTTTGTCTAAAAAAGTTAATCAAGTTTTAAGTAAAAACACTCAATACAAGATTTACTGAGCCAGAGTGTAGCTGCTGTATCATGTTGTAGGTAAAGAAAGCAATGTAGCTCTTTTGTCTATTAATAGCACATTTTTTTTATCAATGCGTTTGAAAGTACACTGGTTCTATAGACTTTCCAATAGAGAAGTGAACGAGAGAGAGAGAGAGAGAGAGAGAGAGAGAGAATGGTGAAAAAAAAGTGCAAGAGAGCAAAACATAAAGAAACTAAAAGAATTTCTAAGAATTTTAAGAGCATGGCGAAGAATGGAGAGCCAAGAAAGTCAAATAGAGAAACAGAAATGAAAGAACGGTAAACAAAGTAACGAAATAGAGAAACAGCAATGAAAGAACGGTAAACAAAGTAACGAAATAGAGAAACAGCAATGAAAGAACGGTAAACAAAGTAACGAAATAGAGAAACAGCAATGAAAGAACGGTAAACAAAGTAACGAAATAGAGAAACAGCAATGAAAGAACGGTAAACAAAGTAACGAAATAGAGAAACAGCAATGAAAGAACGGTAAACAAAGTAACGAAAGAGAAATAGAAATGAAAGAACGGTAAACAAAGTAACGAAATAGAGAAACAGCAATGAAAGAACGGTAAACAAAGTAACGAAAGAGAAATAGAAATGAAAGAACGGTAAACAAAGTAACGAAAAAGAAACAGAAAAAAATGAATTAAATTGTGAGAGCAAGGGGAAATAACTCTATATATGTTGTTGTTTGTTTTGTTTTTTTAAAAATCCGGTCCTTTTACAAAAACATCCTTTGGTATTTAACAGTTTTGTTTCCATCTTGTCAAGGGCAGATTATGCCAAAGTTCTTCCTTTGCTTACTCGGCACTCCCCTAATGTGCGACCGTCTAAGACTGATCTTCCCATGTCTTAAACGATGGTTGAAAATAAGAGAACATGAAATTATGAAAGGGCGGCTGGATGAATATACACTTTTTTCTTCTGATAGAAAAGCCTTGAATATTTTCTTAATTTATGTAATCTGCAATTAACAAAGTTACCTGTACTCCTATTTTTATCAATCATGCTGTTAATCGAGGAGTATAATCTATCACATCTACTTATTTCTGATATAATCAAGAAAAAGGTGGCCGGATGGTTTGGTTGTGTGTGCTGAATAGATTCTGGTGAAATCACGAGCTGGTCTGTCGTAGTTCAAGTTTATAAATATTTGTGTGAAAGTTGAAGAAAGTACAAGCGACAGACGTGATAGAAAAGACCTGACTGAAAAGACCTGACAAAAAAGACCTAACAGAAAAGACGCACATTTATAGTGTTTAAATTATTATTTCACTAGTGTTTCTACATACATCTACGTAAGTTAAATCTTTGCATATTTAAAAGTACATTTTTATTCAGCTTTGTTTAAAAGAAACTTGTTCATGTTTTTTTTTTTTTTTTGAGTTATAAATGAAATTGTTAATACACCTACATCGGTTTAGTTATATTGGCTGTTTCGAGTTACTTACTAACGACTGAGGACCAACATGGACATCGAAAGAGATTTAAGTTGATATAGGTTTAAATATATATCCTACAGTCTCTGTTAGTTAGTCCTATGCATATAAAGCTATGATTCACATTAAGAGGAATGGTACCCTCAAATTAAATTTGCGTTTTTAAAAAGTATAATTTAAAAACAACTTGCATTTGTAGCAAACTTGTGAGAGAACTAGATCTACACCCTGCCATTACTAAAGAATGCGATGTGTCTTTGATGCACAACGCCAGAACATCTTAAGTTGATGCACGACTTCAACAGCCACGGTGGGTCAACCAGGACTTTGGAAAACTTCGCTCATAACACGCGCTCAGCCAACTCCTAGTCACGTGACATCAGCAGGAGCTTAGTCTGGGTGCTGGAAGTCTAGGAGAGAGAAAAAGAAATGCTCCTTAGACAGTTCAATCCTCTATTTAAATAGCTAGCACATATCAGTGGGGCGCCGTGTCACAACGTGGACTAGATTTACTCAACAAGGTAAACAAAACAACACTTTCGATCGTTAGTACACAAAAGTTCGCTAGAGTTCAAGGTCGAAGTATGTACAAGCATGTTGCCGGTTCTCCAGTGCCTGAGAGTTGGTACTTGACAGCTTAAATATTCCACAAGAAGTGGAACGGATTTTGTTTATAAAACTGTATTGTAAGAAACATTTCTCACACATCTATGTGAAATATGATACCAACAAATATTTTGACGTTCAGTGAAAGAAAGATCTTTACAACCGGATTATGAATGTGTATTTACTGGATGTACCAGTTACCAATTGACGACTTATCCAGTTTTCAAAATAACAAATCGTTTACCAATGAACTTATCTCTGGAGACTAAAAGGTTTTAACCCATCGCAATGTCTCATATGTTCTGTATCAGTTGGAAGACTAGCAGAAATTTAAGAAATAAAGGTTACATGATCACAGTTTGTTAAAGTCTATGAATCCAGTCCTTCTCTACATTCTTCTTTATCTGCCTCATGTGTATATAAGAATGTGCACTTTTCCAGTTGTTTAGAATGTCTTACCTTGTGCATTAGCACAGGCTTCTGTTTATTTATAGAGTTCATATATCGCATTACAAGTGGATCTCTGATAGAGGAGTTGATCTACAATCTGAAGTATATTAAAAGAAAAAACTTTGTGTTTTTTTAAGCTTTGAAACATTTTGTTGAGTCTTGGCTCTTACTGTTTTTCAAATACGTATAAACATCAAACAGTTTATAAATAGCAAAGACGTTGTTATGATATTGTAAGCGTAACAGATATATATATAAAAGCTATACATGTATATAAATCTGTCTCTATCCCTCTATCTGTTTCTTTATTTTTCTCTCTCTCACGATCTATATCTCTCTTTTTCTCTCTTTGGCCCTTTCACTCTCCCCCTCTGTCTTGCCTTTTTTTCTCTCTTGCCCATGCTTCTCTTTTCTTGAACTCTGTCACTCTCTGTCTCTTTTTTTATCTTTCTCTTACTCTTTCTCTCATGCTCTTTTCTTGTTGTCTTTTTTTCCTCTTCCACCGTACTCTACATCACAATCTACACCACAATCTACTTTACATCACAATCTACTCTACACCACAATCTACTTTACATCACAATCTACTCTACACCACAATCTACTTTACATCACAATCTACTCTACACCACAATCTACTGTACATCACAATCTACTCTACACCACAATCTACTCTACACCACAATCTACTTTACATCACAATCTACTCTACACCACAATCTACTTTAAATCACAATCTACTCTACATCACAATCTGCTTTACATCACAATCTACTTTACATCACAATCTACTTTACATCACAATCTACTCTACACCACAATCTACTTTACATCACAATCTACTCTACACCACAATCTACTTTACATCACAATCTACTCTACATCACAATCTACTTTACATCACAATCTACTCTACACCACAATCTACTTTACATCACAATCTACTCTACACCACAATCTACTCTACACCACAATCTACTTTACATCACAATCTACTCTACACCACAATCTACTTTAAATCACAATCTACTTTACATCACAATCTACTCTACACCACAATCTACTTTAAATCACAATCTACTCTACACCACAATCTACTTTACATCACAATCTACTCTACACCACAATCTACTTTACATCACAATCTACTCTACACCACAATCTACTTTACATCACAATCTACTCTACACCACAATCTACTTTACATCACAATCTACTCTACACCACAATCTACTTTACATCACAATCTACTCTACACCACAATCTACTTTACATCACAATCAACTCTACACCACAATCTACTCTACACCACAATCTACTCTACATCACAATCTACTCTACACCACAATCTACTTTACACCACAATCTACTCTACACCACAATCTACTCTACACCACAATCTACTCTACACCACAATCTACTTTACACCACAATCTACTCTACATCACAATCTACTCTACACCACAATCTACTTTAAATCACAATCTACTCTACACCACAATCTACTTTAAATCACAATCTACTCTACACCACAATCTACTTTACATCACAATCTACTCTACACCACAATCTACTTTAAATCACAATCTACTTTACATCACAATCTACTCTACACCACAATCTACTTTAAATCACAATCTACTCTACACCACAATCTACTTTACATCACAATCTACTCTACACCACAATCTACTTTACATCACAATCTACTCTACACCACAATCTACTTTACATCACAATCTACTCTACACCACAATCTACTTTACATCACAATCAACTCTACACCACAATCTACTCTACACCACAATCTATTCTACATCACAATCTACTTTACACCACAATCTACTCTACACCACAATCTACTCTACACCACAATCCACTTTACATCACAATCTACTCTACACCACAATCTACTTTACATCACAATCTACTTTACATCACAATCTACTTTACATCACAATCTACTCTACACCACAATCTACTTTACATCACAATCTACTCTATACCACAATCTACTTTACATCACAATCTACTCTACATCACAACCTACTCTACAACACAATCTACTTTACATCACAATCTACTCTACACCACAATCTACTTTACATCACAATCTACTCTAGCACCGACTGTTGCAGCTAAACAAATCCAGAAACGTATTGTAATTCGAAGGGAGAGAAATACAGCACAAAACGATTGGTTGATAAACAAAAATGCATCTTGCGCTGACGTGATGAGATCTTGAACTAGCACTTAATTATCATGAAGCTATAAATAAAGTACACTTAATTTTAGATCTTTTTATTCTCCTATGCCTTTGGATGTTAAGGCGGCATCGTATTTTTTTTTTAACATAACGATGTATTAATTAGCCCACCGGTCTACATTTATGATCTCCAGTTGTAAAACAAATCGTTGGAATAGTGATGTAGAGATCACAGAATTTGTTTTGATAAGAAACAGTGACACTGGCAGATGTATCTACTGTATACATAGTTATTTATTAGATATACAATTTTAAAAACAATGGTATAAGTAATGTTTCTTATTTCATAATGATTTAATCCCACAAACACATTTTATTTTTAATATATATCCATCCATGCATGCTGTGCAGTGTGAAGGTCATACATCATTTCTTTCCTTCTGGCACCCTGGCACCCAACTGGAGTCTAAGTTCTGATCACAATGTTACATAGTTACATGTATTTTCCCCCGCACTAACCCACCCTCTGGACTGGCACAGCTTGCATCGGGTGTAACCATTAGTCATGGGTTAAATATGCCTCAGATGTAAACTCAGCAGTTTCTAGTTCATTGAATACGCTCAACGACCTAAATGTTAGTCATAAAATAGTTGTAGACTTTGAATGTGAACCGAATTTCACGTGCTATGTTTACATTTCAACAGGGATAACATAAGCGTTTCTTTTTTTACAAAGTTATATTAACTCACTCTGTCTGTCTGTCTGGTAAAAAGTTTCTACACGTTATTTCTGTGACACCCATGTCGGATCTAGCCGAAATTTTGCTCATTTCTTTTTTCTTTTACCTGACAACACATCAATCAATAAAAAATTAATTAACTAATTATTGGTATTTGGGGGGGGGGGGGGGTCGAACAAGGGAAAGAAATGGTACTTGACTGGTGTGATGGTGTAAACTGAATTAATCACCTTTATGAATTGGGTTTAAAAGTTTGAAACTAACTATAGAAAACTATAAAACCTTCTATTTTCATAAGCACGTCACTAGTATAGTGGTTAGTATGTCGGCAAGGGGAGACTTGAGCCCTGTGTTCGAATACAGGTCCTCCCCCCCCCTAATTTTTATAAATCCAAATATAAAGTGATTACGGTAACATTCACACAGATACCCCTTCTTTTTCCGTCACCCCAACTGGTCAAGAAATATTTAAAAAGCTAAAAGCATGAGATAGCGCTAAAAATGACCAATACTTCATTGACTAACTGGCTATTTTGTTTTATTGATTCAAGTTTTGCTAGGTACAACAAATAATTGTGTAAAGCTTCAACTTGAATCGAGAAAAGGAGGTGGGAGAAATAACGTGTTCAAATTTTTTTTACCAGACGGACAGACAGACAGAAAGAGTGAATTGATCAAAGCTTTGTAAAAAAAAAACTGTACGGGAGTAATAGTCTGTAACTCTGGAGAAAGTGAGAGAGAGAGAGAGAGAGGGGGGGAGGAGGCAGGTGTTAGGATGGGCGTGTTTCATTAAAGCTCAGGTATGCAACGATAAGGATAATATATGGACTGTGAGCTTGAGTAACGTTGTTCTTAATAATTTAGCAATTAGTGCAATCACAGTCGCTGCGTTAATTTAATGTAAAAGTACACACACTAATTTTGTTAGTTAAACTATACTTCTATTATATACTTATCAATTGGTGTTTGGTATAAATAGTCCAAGACACCTTAGATATATGTTCTAAGTAATGAGAAAGCACTGCCTTAGATAATCTGGGCCATCCCGTGAAATCACATTAAATGCACTGTGTTTATAAGACAGACTTTTGTAAGACCTGTACAATGAATTGACAAAACATTATTTTCAACAAAGCTTATCTCAACTCTGTCTCTGTCTAGGACACATTTGGAACACGTTAGTTCTCCCACTTTCCAGTCTCAGGTCAAGTTGAAACTTTTTTTATTCATTGTTCCTACAAAACATTTATCAATGAAAAAAAAATCAAGCAATTAGTTAATTACTTCATAAGACTTAGATCCTCCCGCGCCTTTCGGTGCACTGGGCGACAAGCTGTCTCCTCACTGGCAATGTCTGAAGCCTCTTCCCACCTGGTGTCCACTGCTCTGAGATCCACCGACAGCTTCTCTTTACTTTCAGATCTACTTCCCTAAAGGCTTCTTCGGCTAAGCTGCGATCGTGTGTTTCATTTTTCTGATCTCGTCTACGTTTGGCCTCTTTCCTCTCATCTATCAATTTCCATGTTCTGTCTTGTAGCCACCGTTCCTTGTATGAACCTCGCCTCCTTCCCATGACTTCTTCCGCGCACTCAGTAGTAGTTAATGAAATAGTGGTAATCAATAATTTTGTTTAATATCCAAAAAGGAAAATAATCTTACAATATTGAGAAATATGGTTGAAATTGTGAAGTTCTTTCCATTATATCACCTTTATGTTTTTTAAATTTGCTTGTTTAATTAGCTCATTTAGTGAACTAGTTTCAAATAAATACACCTAGACCAATATGTTAACTTTACTGGATGTTGTCCGTTGCTTAATATGTATATGACTAAATATCAGTGTTTCCCAGACTTTTACCTTAACGGAACACTTCACACATTCTGAGTACTCAGCGGAACACTTCACACATTCTGAGTACTCAGCGGAGCACTTTGCTTATTTTTAGAGAGATTAATTCACGTGTTAGCCTACTAGTTAATAATTCCAGTGGTTCGTGGAACACCTTTTATTGCATAGCGAAACACTAGGGTTCCGTGGAACACAATTAGGGAAACACTGCAATATATTCAATTTTAGCCATGTGTCCAAAAGGCTCGTCATTTGCAAGCGGTATTGAGTGTATCTAACATTGTGAAATATAGATCTAGTTGAAAGCAATAACGTCAGAGCCTCTCAAATAAATGCTTAGTGTTGAACACGTTGGTCTATGTAATCCGCTCATATATTGAAAAGATGCTATGCACTTTTATTCTTATGTAACTATATGTATTTATGAAGGTCATGGTCTCTTTTTTGCTTTATAGCACGGAAGGGAAGAAACTCCCGACAAAATGATAATATTTGCAGACGTATGGGAAGATGCTTTCTTTGGCAGGTTTTTTTTTGTTTTGTTTTGTCGTGATTGGAAATTCGAAACGGTTCAAAATGTTGCGCTGAAAATGACTTTTTTAAAGTAGAAAATATTAAAAGAAATAATTTTTTTTGCTATCAATTATGGACTTTTCAGTGTTAATCAAAATCAAATTAAAAAGTAACTATATTATTATTTAGAAAAGAAAATATACATCTTTACCCCATGCGCTATAAAACACCTGCAGTATTTAGTATTAAATGGGGATAAATGCATCTCATCTCAAAGTGTATACACTGTATTCTAGTCTAAATTAAAATAATCTGACTTTTTTTTCTATCTAAATTCATACTCATTTTGGTAAAATAATCTAATAATGCAAGCGTAATTGACTTGGGGATAAAATATCATGTATTTGGAGTTTGAATATTGAGATTTGAATTTCTGAATTTTTAGCCCTTTAATTTTTGTAGCGCTGCTCCAATGGATTGCGAAGAACATTTTGTTAGGGAATTGAGAATGAATGGAGAAGTTTGAGAGCCGTTAGGGATTTTTTTTTGTTCTAGTCGCAACACAGGTGGAATAAAGCCCTCAATCTTTCCTGTGGGAGGTGGGGGACTACTGGTTAAACATAGCTTGGTTAAATCTTTACATTGTAATCTCAATGCTGCTCATGACTTATTTAAACCTTTACATTAATCTCAATGCTGCTCATGACTTAGTTAAACCTTTACATTAATCTCAATGCTGCTCATGACTTAGTTAAACCTTTACATTAATCTCAATGCTGCTCATGACTTAGTTAAACCTTTACATTAATCTCAATGCTGCTCATGACTTAGTTAAACCTTTACATTAATCTCAATGCTGCTCATGACTTAGTTAAACCTTTACATTAATCTCAATGCTGCTCTTGACTTAGTTAAACCTTTACATTGTAATCTCAATGCTGCTCATGACTTAGTTAAACCTTTACATTAATCTCAATGCTGCTCATGACTTAGTTAAACCTTTACATTGTAATCTCAATGCTGCTCATGACTTAGTTAAACCTTTACATTGTAATCTCAATGCTGCTCATGACTTAGTTAAACCTTTACATTGTAATCTCAATGCTGCTCATGACTTAGAAATGTGCTAAACGTGTAGAACCACTGTGACGATACCGAGACACCATTTATTAGTCAATTTAATGGCATTTAAATTCATATTCTGAACATTGAAATTAAATATACAAATACCTAAATGCTGTTAGTAAGATCATTGGCAACAGACAAACTTTCACATCTGTTCAAGAAAACCATTCTTAAGAAAGCTACAAATATTTTAGACTTACAGAAACAAGCTTTTGGTATGATTTTAACATTTTATCGTCACAGAGAAGATTGAAGACACTGTTCAGAAGATAACACACAAAAACTATATTCTTTACCTGATGAGCTCATTGAATACAATTTAACTCTCTTCCTGCTTGTCCATAAATGGGCGGCCCATTTCCAATCTCAGGTTTGCAGGTTATATGGACGTAACTGGAGAAAATGTAGACTAGATCTTACTTACAATTTGAATGCTGCAGCTAAAGCAGTTGGCATGGGAATCAGTGGTCAGTGGTAAAAAAATGCAAAATACTAGTTTGTGGTGGAGATAATACGAGATGTTGTATACTGTTGATTCATTTAAATACCTATGGTCAAACATAACAAGAGATGGAGGGTCAATAAAAACCATGACCACAGTGTTATACATCACGAAGAGTAACATCAGCTTCCAAGTAAAATTAAAATTTAAACTGAATTTTTCGCTAGTGGTCTCTTTACATATGATTGTGAAAGTTGGACACTGGACGCTGAGACGGAAAGAAGAATTCAAGCCTTTGAGAATAAAAGCTACAGGAAAATGTTGGCTATCAGATACCAGGACAAATAAGACAAATGAC
This sequence comes from Biomphalaria glabrata, assembly GCF_947242115.1. Taxonomy (NCBI): domain Eukaryota; kingdom Metazoa; phylum Mollusca; class Gastropoda; family Planorbidae; genus Biomphalaria; species Biomphalaria glabrata. The sequence continues at coordinate 20,678,511 of NC_074714.1, read as the reverse complement.
TTTGTTTATTTACAAGTCAATACTCTGGCTGGCAAAAGGAAGAACCAGTGTTTAGTATCGTTATAATGTACATAGAGAGTGTTTAGTATCGTTATAATGTACATAGAGAGTGTTTAGTATCGTTATAATGTACATAGAGAGTGTTTAGTATCGTTATAATGTACATAGAGAGTGTTTAGTATCGTTATAATGTACATAGAGAGTGTTTAGTATCGTTATAATGTACATAGAGAGTGTTTAGTATCGTTATAATGTACATAGAGAGTGTTTAGTATCGTTATAATGTACATAGAGAGTGTTTAGTATCGTTATAATGTACATAGAGAGTGTTTAGTATCGTTATAATGTACATAGAGAGTGTTTAGTATCGTTATAATGTACATAGAGAGTGTTTAGTATCGTTATAATGTACATAGAGAGTGTTTAGTATCGTTATAATGTACATAGAGAGTGTTTAGTATCGTTATAATGTACATAGAGAGTGTTTAGTATCGTTATAATGTACATAGAGAGTGTTTAGTATCGTTATAATGTACATAGAGAGTGTTTAGTATCGTTATAATGTACATAGAGAGTGTTTAGTATCGTTATAATGTACATAGAGAGTGTTTAGTATCGTTATAATGTACATAGAGAGTGTTTAGTATCGTTATAATGTACATAGAGAGTGTTTAGTATCGTTATAATGTACATAGAGAGTGTTTAGTATCGTTATAATGTACATAGAGAGTGTTTAGTATCGTTATAATGTACATAGAGAGTGTTTAGTATCGTTATAATGTACATAGAGAGTGTTTAGTATCGTTATAATGTACATAGAGAGTGTTTAGTATCGTTATAATGTACATAGAGAGTGTTTAGTGTCGTTATAATGTACATAGATAGTGTATGCTTTCGTTATAATGTTTTGTTTATGTTCAATGCACATATGTAAAACAAGTTCCCTTAAGGATAATAAAAACATTATCATTATTATGTTAAAAACTAACTAATAGTCATCCTCTGGCACTGCCAGGGTCAAGAAATACAAAGTTCATTGAAGTCCCTTTAACAGTGTCCACTGAGAAATTTTCTGCTGATGTGGCAGGTCTGCAGCAGTACCACCTTCTGACAAGCAATGAGAACCTTCTTGGGGATGTTAAAGGCCTTGAAGATGTCTGTAAAGTCAGTTGTCATTATCCCCTCAGTTTATATGACAAACAGGGTATATTGTTATTTTATTATTATTATTATCTTACTATTGAAAGCGTTAGTTAATACACTTGATAGCTGTGAACAATAGAAGCAACTGAACTTTTTTCAACACCACTTGAGCACCTAACTGCCCTTGTTAACTCCTTGTACCTATCTTGGGCTTACCCCACCCCTTGTCTCCTTTGCTTCCCGCTACCATGTATGATTTATATCAGTTCTCTTTGCAATGCAAAGATTCATGAGAGATGTGTCGCTAGTGTACATGTGGTTGCTGTTAATGTGATTGATTTTTTGTTGTTGTTGATTTATTGTTTTTGTTGATAATTTGTTGTTAAATTTTCAGACGTTTACACCAATTTGGTTTTTACTTTTTAATAATGTTCTACACTATTTACTCTAAATCAGTGGTTCCCAATCTTTTTTGTCTCGAAGACCCCTTGCCATGTTTTCTGATTTTCGGTAGACCCCCGCCTTAACTTATATTGCATTTTAGCACATTCACAAACTAATTTTTTAAACTAATTTCTAACTGCAGTGAGTCAAAGAGTGAAAAGTAATGTAAAGCTACATCATAAGTTAGAGAGATCTATCTTTTTTTACAGATAAAATTCAAATTTAAACCTATTAAAATAACAATTAATATGTATTGATGGAATCACCATGCACATTGGAAATGTTTTTTTTTTTTCGTATGTTCATCATCTGTTTCTACGGATATTGTTTCATATAGGAATTCGTTGTTCTATGAAGTAGTCCTTCAAACATTAAATATTAATTTATTAATTTGCCTCATGTATTATCGTAAAAGTTTTCGCAAAGAGTTTCTCGTGTATTTCTTGATCTTTCACGTTTGGCTCAAATATTGAGCCTGCGGAGCTGTTTTCAATAACAGGAGAAAGGGCAAAGGTGAGTTACTGGCGCCTAAACCAGTAAGCTTCGGGCAGGAGGGACTCATTAGCCTTGGCTTGCAGCCCATCTAGCCGAAGGAAAATAGAATTCAAACCTCTGCTGCTTTGCAGCTATACACCCAAACACGGGAAAGGCTTCGTGGGTCAGCCCTGGGGGAGAATATGGAGCTGAACCATTAGACAGTTTGCAGCTTTAATGCTCATCACACCGATGTGCCCTTGAACTGTAGTGTTACTAAAGAAAATTCGTTTCATAATATCAGATGAAGGTTTGTGTAAAACAGTTTTTAAAACTACTTCAAGGGCTGGTAAAATCAATGTTTTGTCTACAGTGTTTTCCGTATTTGGCTATATGTAAAGAGATCTTGTAAAACGCTGACAAACCACCATCTTTTCTATATGATGTTGAAGAAAGATTTTGTGAGTCTATTCTGAACTTTTTTCTCATTTTTCTCTTTTTATCAGGGTGGCATTGTCTCAAATAATCCTCGAGTGTAATTGGTTTCAAATGGTCATAAAAAAGCTTTTATTATAGACAATCGCTTATTGAACAAGGAAATAAATAATCAACGCTTTAAAATCAAGATTTCTTTTTGTTAAACATTAGTTATATGTAGACAAAATTAACTATTTAAATAATTATTGAAATTTAATACAACTATCTTACTTTTGTATAAACATATATATATTTATAACTAAGGTACAAATCATTTATAAGTGTTTGAAATAGTTACATTAATGGGGTGTGAACATTAAAGTCATAGACCCCCAATTTACTTTTTCACTTTCGTAGACCCCTGGGGGTCTATATAGACCACTTTGGGAATCACTGCTCTAAATCATTCTATAAACGAATATAGTCCAATGTTAATGCAACAGAGAAAGAAGACGAAGTTTGTTACTTTATGGGCTATACAAACCTCGCTTGTCAGTTAAATCTCATAAAGGACGCTGTGATATCAACGAAGCAATTCGTTAATTGATATTAAAGTCTGTTTCTGTACAAACAATCTAAAAAAATAAATTTAGAGCTTTATAAACCTTTAAGATTTATGTTATATAATTTGTCATAGTACCTTAGACTAAATTAGAAAATTTGTTTCTATTTATTTTTATTTGTTTAAAAATGCTTTGCTATTTACTTGTATTGGACATTTTCACGATAAACTAAACTATTACTAGCTAAACAATTGAACTAAATTGTGCCGACTATAGTTACAAATTGAGTTGGATTCTGCAGTGCTAAATAGTGCACAACACTGGACCTCATTCACCAATCGTAAATAAACAACATTTAGCCACGTGATTCTCTAACTCTTCTATACAAATTACGATCTTTAATACACAATGGCTATCATGTGACAGTTTTTTTTTCATTATTTTTATCAATATTTTCACGTGTCTAAATGTTTGTTTGTTTACGATTGGTGAATGAGGCCCATTATCATATACCTTTAAATAAAAATTACGATCTTTAATACACAATGGCTATCACGTGACAGTTTTTTTCCATTGTTTTATCAATATTATCACGTGACTAAATGTTGTTTGTTTACGATTATCATATACCTTTAAATAAAAACATAGTTTATGAGCACTTCCTTTAGTTTGTCCACCGGATACACCAAATAGCTAGCTATGAATAGTTTTCCGCTATTAAAAAATTCTATAAGAATGACACGCCAAAAGGCGTATACGGCATGAATTTTAATCGACCACTGGTAGACATCTGCTTTTTCTGTGTTTGTATTGGAAAAATATATAGGTTACAGCGAGGGCTACATAAAACATGAAATACTGTATTCCTCCTAAATCTTCGGACTTTTTCATTTCAATATTGTAATTATAGTCATGTATTTCCAATCCTAAGCAGATTATAATTATTTTGTAAGCACTTATTTATTGTGTCCAAGGGTACGGTTTGAACAAAGAAAATATCTCCATAAAACAAATTTAACTCCGATATCTATGTGTGGTACACGAATGTAGGACAACAAAGGTCTTATAATAATTTGTATGTAACTCAATATAGATATATAGGGCCTGTCAACCTCAAAACATCGCGCACAAGTATTAGTTTACACAGCCCAAAGAACTCATGTATCTTGTCGGTGAACGCGTCAAAATCTGATGACGTCATTTTGTTTTACATGCATAATAAGAAAAGATTGCTTTTAGACGGTACAAGAATGTCAACGGAAGAATTTAAAAAAAAAAAAGGATCCTGGAAGCTATGGAGAAAACTATGTTGCCTATAACCGGTTTAACAATAAAAGGCAATGTTTCTTGGGGCAACAGGTCGCGGGGGATAATATGGCACAAAAAGAAAAAAAAATTCGCTGAATGTGACAAAAGAAATACACGTGAAGCCTCCCTATTTGTTTATCCGAGGCTTTATTTAGAAACACATTTCGTTTGCTGCTAGAATTTTATACCAGATTTTTAAGGGAGTATATTTCACTTTGTAGAGGTGTTTATAGAACAAAACTTAAACTAGAAATAAATTATTTCCACACAATTGTGCCAGGTTGGACACTTTAGTGAACTTCCAAAATGGTAAATATTATCAAACACATTATTTGTATTTCATTTCATTTTTACTTGTACATTAAAACACTCTATTCTTTTAAATATATGTTGTTGTTTTTTTTTCCTTATCGAAGAAGATTACATAGTTATATAATCACTCCCTTAAAGAAAAAAAAACGACTTGTAAGAATTTTTATAAAAATTCTCAACCTAAACTATCACAAAGTACACGAAATAGTTATATTATATTTTCTTCCCGTCTTAGTTAAAATGTGAACAGAACTATTTCATTGTAATAATATTTTTTTTCCGGATTGGGGATGGGGTGAAGAACTAATCTCAGAGGATATAATACAAGTATATAAGCAAAGCTTCAATATCTAGACAGTAAAACCAGTTTATCAATTATAAGTGAACTCCCTGAATAGTTAAACGTTTAAACTAGGTCAAGGTTCTATATTGTGGAATGCATATACAGAACGAGAGGTTAAGGCTGATCATAATTTGCATATTAATTATAATTAGCGTTTGAAGTCTTATTTACTTTGCTACTAGAGTTTGATTGTGAGATATGGGCCTGTAGTACGCTGCCCAATTAGCCGCACTGTCCCTCAACACGACCTAATTGCTGGACCCTGCGCATATTCCATAGGGTAGAGATGGTAGGAGAATAGTTAAAAGTATCACGTGGAACATCTAGGTGAAGTCTCATCAACAACCACCAATGCCAAATGATTCGCTTACTTGCTTCGTAATTATACTATGAGTTGATTAAAAGATTCTTAGAATTCTAGGCCCACCAAAGCTTGCCTGTCTGAACAAACTTCTGTCTGGGAAAGATCCAAGCAGATGCTAATTTTTACATTTCTATTACCCATGTGGCTCGTAGCCAAAGATGCTCGTGTTAGAAGCGAGGCCGAATGCTAAGCACACCTAGGAAACTACCTTATAGTGATTCTTTATACTACATCAGGCGAGTAGGTATCATGCCATAAAAAAAACGTCCCCTTGAGAAATGGTTTGTAGATAGTGACATGATTGTTTGGGTTCATCCCCCCCCCCCAGTGCAATGGAATAAATTCATAAGCAACCCGACTGGGGTCCTGTTTATCTTCCCTACCGGATTAATCGTCTCTTCTAACGACCGTTTCCACCCGAGAGCCTTGTTGAGGCTGAGAGGAGTTTCCCAGGTTGCTTTCTTGCGTGTCTGGATGTGTATCGTGCTGCTATTTAACTACAGCTTGGGATCCGCTGCATTACTCACTGAACCAGTAAGATGCCGGGGTCCTACTAAGTCAAAACCTATAGCTGTCAGCGGTCCACTGCTTGTGTCAGGAGATGAAAGCCAGATGTTGGTCATTGATTCAAGGCACGTGGCGACACGCCTCGCATCATTATGTAAACAGCGGAGACAGGCAGAAACTACATAGACTTAAAAAGGGGGAGGTGGTGAATGTGGCTGCAGCAGTTGTTGCCCGCATGTGTATATACAGGAACACACTGTATATATGACACAGGACACAAGTGTTCCGAGGTTGTTTCAGTGTGATAGCAACACATTGGTGTGCTAATTCTAAAGTGTGTAGGCTCTATAAGTATGGGAATTTTCATCGATAGATCGAGAGCAACCTAAGAGTACACACCTGTGAGAACATGACTAAGTTTTGTCTCTTTAAGATTTCAATCCATTATGAACTGAATAGCAGAGGAATGGTGTTTTAGTCTCATTAGTGTACACACTTGACAAGTTTAAAGCTCTGTTAATAATTGTAGAAATGAACACATCCTTGAAGTTTTCTTTTCTTATCTTATCTTATACAATACAGTTCAATCGAGTCATGCATGTTAATGAATGCCAAATCATTGGTTATCCTGGCTGACTCAGGCAACCATATCCATGCTCCAATAGCACTAAAGAAGAAGGAGCATTTGTATGAATGCATACTAGCATATGGAACAAGGAATGTACCTTTATATTTATGTCTTTCTGATTATTTTATTAGCGGCCCCCGAAAGGGTAAAAGACGCTATTAGTTTTGTGTTGAATGTCTGTCCGTCCGTCCCGTTTAAATCTCGTAAACTACAAAAGATAGTGAAAATCTGAGATCATAATATTTAAGACCCTTCAAAGTTCTGATGCAACGGCTACTCTTTTTTTTTCTGAAAGCGAAAACTCTAATTTTTTAAATCACTTATACAAGCAGTTTTTTTTTTCAAAACATACACCACTTTTAAAACTATTCACTATTAATAGTAACAAACACGGGAAGCTTCTTAATAGGGGCAAAATCTCAATATCATATTTTTAACACATTTATGCAAACGGTTTTAGAATTTGGGTCAAAAAAAAAAATATTTCGTTTTTACATTTGTATTGCTAAGTTAAGTAAGTTCTGTTATACTTACTACTACTTTTAATCCAAAAAAATGTTTACTTTTTTATTAAGAGAAAAATAACTATTTAGCATGCATATAAGTTGGATATAATTTAAAACAACAATTAATACGTAGTTTTTCAATCATCATGTGAACTGCAGCACCACGGTATAGAGATGAAACACTGAACTAAAGGATTTTTTTTTTAAAGGAAATGTCTTTTTTCTTGAGGAATAAGAAATTGTCCCTTTACAAAATAAATTGAGCAATAATATATTCTTTATAAGACATTAATTAGGCCAGGTTCACATCTAACTTCACATTCACTTTCACCTATCCCTTGGTCTGTGGACCGCTGGGGCACCACACAAGATCCGTCAACCTTCTTTCTCCATTCTTCTCTGTCATTTGTCTTTTATGGAATTTCATTCTGATATTCTTTCTGAAAATATTGAAACCTGCCTTTTTATCTGCCTTAGTGGGCCACTCTCACAATCGAACATTTTATCTTTTATTTATATAGCAAAATTTTAAATATTTAGGATAGTGTCAAAACTTTTGAATATATCCCCCTTTAAATCCCACATAAGAATATATTGAAATGTGCTTTCATTTATCGCATAGTCTTCAAAGCTTCTATTTTAAAACAAAACATGACATTGTGACATTGTGACATTTCGCTTATTGAAATTATTTCCTTTCTCCTCTTTTAAAAATATTTTTTTTAAAGTCTAGCCACACTGTCACTTCAGTTTTTCAATGCACCATTTAATCTCTCAATTCACCGGGAGTCTGTGGATAGTATTGCACTTGAAACTTTCAAACACGGAGAATAGTTTCCGTGCATGGACAAATAATGAATCATACTTTACATATTGAGAATCATATACGAGAACTCAAGTTATAAAATTAATTGAAACATACAAATGTTTGTACTTATGTTTAACTTCAATGACAGAATTTATATATATATACAAATAAATGGAGGCACTCGTTGTGAAGGCAATTGATGGTTGCTTTTTTGTTCCATGCATCTGAATATAAATATGTGGCACACTCGGATATTAAAATTCATTTTTCTCTTCGTTTTGTTCCTGTAACCTCTACCTTGAGTTAACGTCTGGACAATATGGTACAGGCTTAGACATGCGATTTTTGTGTATCGTTTATAAGCCGTCAGTTTAGCAGTAAATGAATGCACGCATCTACATTATATATATGTACAGGACCGATCCATTGCAGGGTAAGCCAGGCGTGTCTATAAATAGCCTCAATCAACAGGAGGTCTAGTATAGGTTTCAAGCATATAGTGATATACAAATAGTGTAAATAAAACTATAAAAGTAAATCTTTACTTAAGTTTAAAACATTGTTAAAAAAAAAAGAAAGAATTGACTTAGTCTTAGAACTTATAGCTTTATTGTAAAGAAAGAAAGATTTTTTTAAAAATTCCAAATATCACTATTCCTATCTTCTATTTTTTTTTCTGATGCTATGCTCAGACATTGTAATTGGGGGTCACGTCTGTAAATTCTCTTAAAATTCACGTCTTTCTTGACTTTCTTGTCGTCGTTTGTGAGTTGTGGGGCTGGGGATCTTTCTGCTACAGTTCAAAGCTGTGTCATGTGACCTTGCAGTCCTTCAACTATTTAAACCACGTTTTCATTAGGGGGGGGGGGAAGTGCTCGAACAATTGCACCATCAAGGATAATCTCGCAATTCGTGGTTGTCAAACATACATTACGTAGCATTGATTTCCGACAAAAGAAAGCCTCTGCATGCACCAGGTTTATTGTTTCCTCGAAGACTGTCACCAGAAGCGGCGTTTTGGAGTGGCAGCCTCCCCCCCCCCCCCCCGCCCCGGTATTCTTACCACCGCCACCGCCTTTCCTTCACTTGGAAGGCTGATCAACTCCTTCACCGCGTTAACCAAACTTAATTGTGGCCACCATATTTAGAATGCTTTCATAATCGTGACTTGGAGATGAGTTAATCGACTTTTAAAATGCCACTCCTCTAAAGCTAATACATTTTATCTCTTTTAAAATATTTAGAGATGCAGCCTAACTGTTTGATATAATGAAGTGTATATTGATATAATTACTTCAAATAAAACTAATTAATCCTTAAACGCTAATCAGAATCGTCATTAATTTCCACCGATTTATTGCTGACATTAAGGAATCGATCCTATCATTTCTGGTATCGTCGATCTTTATTTCATCTACTACTCTTTTATTAACTTTATTCAGTTACACGTCCAAACCCCCTAGCTCCCTTCCCAAACAGAAGGGGATCTAAATTGATACAAGGGCATTAATTAGTTAAAAGTGTTCTCCACTTTGATTTGTTGACGTGTTTTGAATGTTGCACAGTTTATTCTAGATCGTAAGAGTGGTTTCATTTTGTCCATAATCCGCTGTCATCCATTGTATAATCCAATTTAATGCACGGAATGCCTGTAGCGTGCCTATTGTTTAGAATGCTGTCAACAATGGAAGGATAAGTTTTCTTGGATTTCAGCCTGGTAGAGGCGTGTCATTTGTTAGGTTCACTTACATGTATCTACAATGTTTCTGTTAACTTACCACCTGGCTAGGGATTCATATTTCATTACAAGCATTTTGTTACACTAGTAATAACACTAATATTACATTACAAACGTGGGTGTTAAGTAACACACAAGAAGAAAAAACAAAAGTGTAACTATCTATGGTATTGCGTTAGTTTAAATCATTTACTAGAAATGTATGTGTTACAGAGGTCATACAGTTGAAGCGGTGTGTGCATGTAGCGTGTTAAATACATTTTATCTACTTAATATAATATAAAAAAGGTTTGATAACTTTGGTCAATGATCTAATGCATACGTTAAAGAGCTGGCAAACGAACTTATAAAATGTTGAACTGTAAGATAATTACTTTATTTACAATATTAAGAGTTCGTTACACACAAAGATAGAAATATAACAAAGTACTATCCATTAGCATAAAAAGACATAAAAGATAAGAAGAATAAAAGAATATTTCTTCCCCTCATAGCTGATAATGCGTTTTTTTAACTCTTTCCTAATTGACGATAGCATTGCTGATTTAAACTCATTAAATTAAATTGATGTTTGATTTTATAAACGTTAGCCTACTTTGTATCCAAAGAGCCTGCAGTCCCCTTTAAGTCGAGACCAAATAAAACATTTCATGATAACAAACGAAAACTTTATTGAAGCTCAATGAAGATTCGTCAAAACGAGGAAAATAATTACGGAGATAAATAGATAAATAGATAAATAGAAATTGATATATTAATAAACATTTACAAACAGGGCCGGCCCTAACAATTGCGGAGCCCTATGCGAAAGGGATTGCGCGGGGCCCAGTCTGGGTAGGAATAAGTATAATGCGGCCGCATAGGATCCAGTGGCCTAAGGCCAACTAAACGAGGCTAGAAACAGTTTTATGACATGAAATGATTTTAACTATTACAACATTTCCTTCTAACCCTCCATTGGCCACTTACTATACATAGACTACCGTTTCTTATTAATACTAATTATTTTAACAAATGTCCATAATAAATTAATAGCTGAAATATTTTCTGTAAGAAAAAGAAGTTCCTAATGCACACACACACACACTTAATAAAACACGCACACTCTAAACTTTTTTTTTTGTTATTAACGATAATGAGTAGCCTCCATTTTATTGAGCCAAAGTAACGTCAAAGAAGTTTTCAACAGTGCCAGACTATAATGATAGAGGTCAACAGTAAATGCGAAACCCTATTGTCTACGCCGGCCTCTATGTGCTGACGTCAGCATGTGTTCTAGCGTTGCCACTTGAAGAAAAGTTACCATCTTTCAAGTCTTTACACTCGATGTTTGATATTTAAAGGAACCTTTAGGGAAGGTACTGCCGGATTAGGGGCCGAGTTCTGAGGAGATTTGACCCACTTTATGTAGCATATCGGAATGGTGTGTGCGTAATCTGTCTCGTATTAGAGAGGAGCCATTAGTGTGCTTGAGTGTGTTCGCAGGTGAGTTCGAAAACATGGTTGATCAGACAGATAGCGCGGATAATATGACGGTAAGAGCTGATGGTTTACATCTTTTTTTTTTAAATTTGTTTTTTTTTTTTGTTTTGTTTTAGTTAAAAAAAAAAGCTTTATATTAAAGACATGATAAGAGCGTTGCATCAACGCTGATGAAATCACATTTTATTTTGGACTTGTTCGCTTTCACTAAACGTATATTAATTCACTTTGTCAGTCTGGTACAAATCTTGCACACGTTATTTCTCCCACTTCCCATTCTCGGATCAAGTTGAAACTTTGCACAAGTGTTCATTGCTTCTATAAAAACATTAAATAATAGAAGCAATAAGTTAATTAAATAGTGGTACTTAATTAATTTTGTTTATTGTTGAAAAAAGAAAAAAAAACAACTTACAGTATTGATACACACACGGTTGTAAATGTGGAGTTCTTCACTTTAGATAATCCTTTTGTGTGTGTGTGTGCGTTTGTGTGTTGTTGTTGTTTTTTTAAGTATTTTTTTTCATGCATTTTTTTTAAATCTTTTTTTTTTGTCTTGTCTGAATGTTGCAAAATATGTAGGTCGCAGCTAGGACTGCGTAGCCCCGTGAAGTACAGCACACCCCAATCTTCGGAGCACAAAACAACCCTTTTACTTCGTGTGATCACATTTTCTTTTCTCAAGCTACTTAAATTTCTAATCCCAAAATTAAATGATACATACGAAAATGCTAACATATATACTAGCATTAGGCTCACACACAGGACAATGTCTATCTATCTATCTATCTATCTATCTATCTATCTATCTATCTATCTATCTATCTATCTATCTATCTATCTATCTGTCTGTCTATCTATCTATCTATCTATCTATCTATCTATCTATCTATCTATCTATCTATCTATCTATCTATCTATCTATCTATCTATCTATCTAACTATCTATCTATCTATCTATCTATCTATCTATCTGTCTATCTATCTATCTATCTATCTATCTATCTATCTATCTATCTATCTATCTATCTATCTATCTATCTCTTTCTCTCTCTCTCTCTCTATATATATATATATATGTATATATATATATATATATATATATATATATATATATATATGTATATATAAACTGTTTACAAATTGGTTGCCATGGTGATGTAAGCTATGCTGTTATCCATTAAGTACAAGTGATTAAAAATAATTTCCACATTTTTTTTCCCATCCATATTTCCGACATCAATAATTAATGAGCCAATGCTTTTATTGATTAAATCCATTGTTATATCTGCACATTTTAAATATTTTATCACAAGCCTGGTCCTGCAACAGTTTGGGATTACAGTCGTTCACGCGAAACCCAGTGGCTGTGGGCAATAAACCAGGGCACCATAAGTTAAAAGGAATAAAAACTGATGAATGAATTGAATCAGGGAGTCTTAACTGACTTTTTACAGGAATTGTTTGTTATCTATTGATTAACAGATTCAAAAGTACAAAATAATGCTTAGACAGTTGGACAGTCAGGCTTGTGGTTGTACACAACAGTAGGACAGTCAGGCTTGTGGTTGTACACAACAGTAGGACAGTCAGGCTTGTGGTTGTACACAACAGTAGGACAGTCAGGCTTGTGGTTGTACACAACAGTGGGACAGTCAGGCTTGTGGTTGTACACAACAGTAGGACAGTCAGGCTTGTGGTTGTACACAACAGTGGGACAGTCAGGCTTGTGGTTGTACACAACAGTGGGACAGTCAGGCTTGTGGTTGTACACAACAGTAGGACAGTCAGTCTTGTACTTGTACACAACAGTGGGACAGTCAGTCTTGTACTTGTACACAACAGTGGGACAGTCAGGCTTGTGGTTGTACACAACAGTAGGACAGTCAGGCTTGTGGTTGTACACAACAGTAGGACAGTCAGGCTTGTGGTTGTACACAACAGTAGGACAGTCAGGCTTGTGGTTGTACACAACAGTAGGACAGTCAGGCTTGTGGTTGTACACAACAATGGGACAGTCAGGCTTGTGGTTGTACACAACAGTAGGACAGTCAGGCTTGTGGTTGTACACAACAGTAGGACAGTCAGGCTTGTGGTTGTACACAACAGTGGGACAGTCAGGCTTGTGGTTGTACACAACAGTGGGACAGTCAGGCTTGTGGTTGTACACAACAGTAGTACAGTCAGGCTTGTACTTGTACACAACAGTAGGACAGTCAGGCTTGTGGTTGTACACAACAATGGGACAGTCAGGCTTGTGGTTGTACAAAACAGTGGGACAGTCAGGCTTGTGGTTGTACACAACAGTGGGACAGTCAGGCTTGTGGTTGTACACAACAGTGGGACAGTCAGGCTTGTGGTTGTACACAACAGTAGGACAGTCAGGCTAGTGGTTGTACACAACAATGGGACAGTCAGGCTTGTGGTTGTACACAACAGTGGGACAGTCAGGCTTGTGGTTGTACACAACAGTAGGACAGTCAGGCTTGTGGTTGTACACAACAGTGGGACAGTCAGGCTTGTGGTTGTACACAACAGTGGGACAGTCAGGCTTGTACTTGTACACAACAGTGGGACAGTCAGGCTTGTAGTTGTACACAACAGTAGGACAGTCAGGCTTGTGGTTGTACACAACAGTAGGACAGTCAGGCTTGTGGTTGTACACAACAGTAGGACAGTCAGGCTTGTGGTTGTACACAACAGTAGGACAGTCAGGCTTGTGGTTGTACACAACAGTAGGACAGTCAGGCTTGTGGTTGTACACAACAGGGGGACAGTCAGGCTTGTGGTTGTACACAACAGTAGGACAGTCAGGCTTGTGGTTGTACACAACAGTAGGACAGTCAGGCTTGTGGTTGTACACAACAGTAGGACAGTCAGGCTTGTAGTTGTACACAACAGTGGGACAGTCAGGCTTGTACTTGTACACAACAGTGGTACAGTCAGGCTTGTACTTGTACACAACAATGGGACAGTCAGGCTTGTACTTGTACACAACAGTGGGACAGTCAGGCTTGTACTTGTGCACAACAGTGGGACAGTCAGGCTTGTACTTGCACACAACAGTGGGACAGTCAGGCTTGTACTTGTACACAACAGTGGGACAGTCAGGCTTGTACTTGTACACAACAATGGGACAGTCAGGCTTGTACTTGTACACAACAGTGGGACAGTCAGGCTTGTAGTTGTACACAACAGTGGGACAGTCAGGCTTGTACTTGTACACAACAATGGGACAGTCAGGCTTGTACTTGTACACAACAGTGGGACAGTCAGGCTTGTAGTTGTACACAACAGTGGGACAGTCAGGCTTGTACTTGTACACAACAATGGGACAGTCAGGCTTGTACTTGTACACAACAGTGGGACAGTCAGCCTTGTACTTGTACACAACAGTGGGACAGTCAGGCTTGTAGTGGTGCACAACACAACGAATGATAATATCAGTAAAGCTAAGAAAAATAAAAAGAATGAGAGAGAGAGAGAGAAACAGAGAGGGAGGGAGGGAGACAGTGAAGGAGGGAGGTAGAAAGGGAGAGGGGCAGGGCCGGTCCTAGCAATTGCGGGGCCCTATGAGAAACTGATTGCGCGGTGCCTAGTCTGTGTGGGAATAAGGATAATAAGTGAAAATTAAGATTTTATATAAGAAACAAAATTCATTCTTTACTAAGTTAAAAATTGCGATCTGTACTTTACAAACCTTGTAACCAATGGCATATTTTTACGCTAGTGACTATAAAAGTAAATAAAGTATTGGAACTTTCGATTAAGGTATAAATTCGCCCGATTATTACATGAAAGGTGACAATGCCTTTTTTCCTTTTATCACGCGTAGGATTGGCGTTTTCCGCAATGAATGACACCCACAAATGACAATTTTGTCTATTTTTCTGGAGATTTTAGAGAGCTTTCAGGAGATTTTAATAAATTCAGGAGATCTCCAGGCGTTTTTCGTATATATTTTGCAATTAGCGCTGGACCTATGAAAGCGCGGGGCCCACTGCGACCGCATAGGTTGCAGTGGCCTAAGACCGGCCCTGGAAAGGGGAAATGAAATCTTGGGAAGGAGGGAGAGAGAGGGAGAGAGAGAGGAAAAGAAAGGGAGAGAGGGAGAGATTATTGTCTTATTCGGTGAATAGGAAACAATCCTTGTTGATTTTGAAATTTGGAACGACTTTGTCTAATACCCTGCAGCATACATTTAAAATGTCTCTTATTTGAACATTACTCTGACATATCCATTTTATTTGGACATAGCTTTGACTAGTCCATCGTAGGCCTTGGGAAATCAAATACTAGTCCAAAGCTGTTTTCTTTTATCAAGAGAGAGAGAGAGAGAGCTAAACTGTATCATCGAAAACAACAAACAAATTGATCAGGGAATATTAGTTAGTTGCTACTGATAATGATTAAATGTCAATTAGTATCTAAATTTAAATAGCTAGAATTTTTTTTATAGATATACACACAATGTCATACCTTTACCAAAGTAACTTAGAATGTTGTCATTTAGTTAATTAACATTTAACCTTTAAAAAATTTTATATAATTAATTTATTGATTGATTGTCGTAAAAGCAGTGGTTATTGATTGTCGTAAAAGCAGTGGTTATTGATCAAATTGCAGTCTAAAATTCATATTGAATCGAAATTAATATATTGATCCACTTTAACGATACTGTCTACAAATTGCCCAGATGTCTAGATTCCACGTCATCTACGTACATCTATTTAGTTCATGCAATACGTCATCAAAGGGAAACAAATGTGTAGATCTACATCTCGTGTTTGGAGTAGTGTGTACTTTACGTGAGGACCCCCCCCCCCCCCCCCCAATAAAATAGTGCCAGAACGCCAACATGTGCGATAGGTCTTGGAGTGTTGAGAACAATACACCATCTGCTTGACTAAATGGCGTCTGGAGATCCATGACCTTCTGCCAGGGCCATTGTTTGCTTATCTGGGTGTCTTGTCACTTTCTGGTATTTGTTCACAAAGTGTTCTGCTGTAACTTCACTTACTTGTAGGTACTGTTTTTTTTTTAATGGCATCCGAATAGAGCGAAAAAAAAAACTTATTTTACGTGGTGAGTCCGTCCGTCCGTCTGTTACGTTAAGATATCAAAACAGAAAAGCCTTTGAAACATCGATCTTAAAATATTTTGTTGCTTGCTAAATTAATTGAGACGGTTATTTTAATCTTCTAAAAACCAAACTCTTTTTATAAAACATTTTGTATGCAATCCGAGATTTTCAGACCAAGCAACTGTAAATGTAGTATAATTTATTGTGTTAGTGCTTATAAACCATGTAGTCTTGCTATATTTCCTAACGCGGCATTTTGGAGCTGCGTTTTTGTGCGAGAGGTTCTGATGTTAATTTATATAACACAAATCTTTTTTTAAATAAACATTTCTTTTTTTACCACACTTTTCTATACTATACGTAGTATAGTGAAGGTCTCGAATAAGATAAAATGTTTTGAAGTTATTGTGTGTGTATTTGTTTAGGTATGTTAGTGTGTAAGTGTGTGGTAGCGTGCAGCGGCGAAGTTAAGTAAAAGAATGTCTGAACAGTCCTGCTGATAGGTACAAAAGAGTATGTCACGGGCCAGTACTAACTGACAGACACCTCGAACTAGATGACTGCCAGACAGACCCATGACCCAGATAGTTTTGTAACATTTGCATCAAAAAGTAACTCATCACAGCTTATCGCTTGTCCTTGGTTTGAACACAGAACAGAACATATTTAATAAGAGAGAGAGAGAGAGAGAGAGCGAGAGAGAGAGAGAGAGGGAGAGAGAGAGAGATCGTTTGATCACACTGGTTCAAATGTGTTTAATTATAACCAGAATTAACAAATAGTTTGTATAAAGCCTTAGAATGAACAACAATGATCAATACAAATGCGAAGATCGACAAATCTGAAAAAAAAAATTATAATACATTTAGACGAAACATGATTTTATTTTAATTTCGTATTCTTCTTCTTCTTCTAGCCAGATTTTTGACGCTGAGCTGTGAGCTCTTTTGTAGATTGTGCCAAGGGAAAATAGTCTGCTGTTCTTTTCAGTTCGTGTCGTATAAAAATGGTCTTTTTAACTGAAATTTGGCGGGTTTACGAAATCACTAGTTAAAAAAAAGGGTTTACGAAATCACTAGTTAAAAAAAAAGGGTTTACGAAATCACTAGTTTTGTTTACTGATTTTATTTTGGCTATACGTTCATCTCAACTTCACTTTTTAACTGTTCCATAGTTTGTTTGGACTCTTGGGTCACCACACATGATCTGTCGATTATCTTTCTCCATTTCTCTCTGTCTTTCTCTGGCTATATGCTATTATTGCTTATGTACTGATAGTTATAATCTATGATTAGTTTTATTTTTATATTGAAGATTAATTAATTTATTCGTTTTTCTTTTTTCAGACCACCCTAGCCCCAGCAGCCAACCACCTGGTCATCAGTGTGGTTGACCAGGTAAGTCAGTCCGTAGTTATCTCTGTGTTTACATGCGTGTTCATCTCTGTGCAAAATATAATATCTGTCATTCTTTGGAGACATAAGACAAAGTATATATACAGAGAGAGGAAGAGAGCGACAGAGAGAGAGAGAAAAAAAAAGAGAGAGGGAGAGAGTTTTTTTTTATCCTGATAACTTTGATAAACATAATTTTTAATCTTTTGTCAAGGAAGTTCATAAAGAATTATAGATCTATCCTTCGTTGTTCCTTGAATTAACCACAGAACGTACATCTGTTACTAGATTGTCTCCAGACTGAAATGTCTGAGGGGAACTACACCGGGCTAGACTAGACATTGCTAATAAATTAGTTCTTTTTTAAATATCTTTCAATAGTTGAAAAACGTGAATATATATATATATTGTCAAGATTTAGGCTGTTCCACTTACAAAGGTCTACCTCTTCTGCAAAATAATAATAATAATAAATAAATAATCGCTTCTAGCTTCCAGACGAAAGTGTTTTTTTAACCAATAATTATGTTTTGGCCGAGTGTTAAAGCACATGGCTTCCGAGCCGACAGTTGAGGATGTGTCGTTTTTAACTTTGCGTTAATCGTTGTGCTTTCCACATGGCACCCTTGATAACCATTGGTCTCAGTTATAGATGAGCTTTACATTCTCTGCCTTAAAAGTCTGAAAGGCAAACTTTACATTTGGTAATGTGCACCATGTCACTGCTGCAGAAAAGAGTATTGGACAATACCTTACTGATTTCCAAATACCAAAGCTCTAAATACTGGACCTATGTAATGAGCACTCTACTATATGGTAATGAATCATGGTCCACATATTCTTGGCAGGAAAAAAAATAGCTGAATATCTTCCACCTCCAATGCTTAAGGCAGATTTTTTAAAATAAATGTGGCAATATAAAATAACCAATGAAGAAGTGCTGCGAAAAGCAGTAGACGCCTTGTCTGGCTTGGTCATGGTTACAAATTCCACAAGGTCGACTCCCACAATATTTCTATGCGGGGATCTAATAGGAGAGAGATGAGCCGCTGGTTGCCAACTTTTAAGGTATACTGATGTATGCAAACAAGACATGAAGCTCTTAATGATCGACACCAACAGTCGGGAAGAATATGCACTGGGTAGATCCACTTGAAGGTCAAGCATAAAGAAAGGGTCCAGGATGGCAGATGGCATACACATCAGAAGTAGAAAGAAGGGTGAAAGTACAAACAGCGCCTGGTGATTACAGATGTCCAACCTGTGACCGCAGCTGTGTAGCAAGGTTTCTTTCGTCATATGAGAAGTTGCAAAGAGAAAAGATCGTGTCATATAACCTAAAATGCCACTGAACTTGTGTATGTAAACTGATATTTTATAAAGCGGTTCTACGTTCTTCAAATAATTGTTACAATAGTAAATCTTATATAAATATATTTTTTTATGTTAAATTGTAGACTACAATTTCATCCTTTTAAATTCAATCTCGGTCAACTGTCATGTACTGCACGCCTCAGGGTCCCAAGAGAAGTGTGAACAGGAAGTTTAGTTATAAATAGGGAGCCTAAAAAAATTCGATTCTTATCATAAAAATTTAAGCATATAAGGGGAGATAATTGGTTTCTTTTACCGTAAGAAGGGGGAACTTTTGATAATAATAAGAGGCCAGCTAATATCTTGGTTATTCAGTTCTAAGTTTTAAGCTTTATGTTAAATACTTTCGTGAATCAGTTATTAACGACAAGTCCTATTTAGTGTTAATTGGGTATTTAATCTTTTCATGATTTCTACTTGGAGAAGGAAAGTATTTTATTTCGTTAAGAAGATTTCTTTTTTATATTTGATATTACAATCACTTCACTTATCTACAGGAACCTTTCATCACAAGAGAGCCAAGACCCAGTGGTGACTATTACAGTGGCTACTTGGTAGATCTAATAAATGAGATCAGCCGAAGGGCCAACTTCACCTACACATTTAAACAAGCCGATGAGCATGGGCGATATCTGTCCACTGGATGGACGGGGATCATCGGTGATGTCGTTAAGGGGGTAGGTAGACGCCTCTTTCTTTACCCATGGTCTCATAATATGGTAGCACTCCCATGGTCTCATAATATTGTAGCACTCCCATGGTCTCATAATATGGTAGCACTCCCATGGTCTCATAATATTGTAGCACTCCCATTGTCTCATAATATTGTAGCACTCCCATGGTCTCATAAATTTGTAGCACTCCCATGATCTCATAATATTGTAGCACTCCCATGGTCTCATATTATAGTACTCCCATGGTCTCATAATATTATAGCACCCCCATGGTCTCATAATATTGTATCATTCCCATGGTCTCATAATATGGTAGTACTCCCATGGTCTCATAATACCATAGCACTCCCATGGTCTCATAATATTCTAGCACTCCTACGGACTCGTAATACCATAGCACTCTTTATTAGCTTGATCAGAGCGCTATATAGGCTTCACATATTTTGTCCTTGTTCCTCTGGTTGGTCAAATCAAAATTAGCAATTGACTCCCATTAGCATCTAAAAACTCTTAATAGGCTACTAATTATTTAAATTGTGTTTGTAATTAGAAAACCAGTTCTTCTTTGATATATTTTTATTTCTAGGATTAGACCGATTAACTGTTTACAGACTATAGATGTTTTGCATTGCATTTAACATTAAGTTTAAAAGACATTAAGATCTAGTTACAATGGAACAGTTATGATTGTAAATAAAACAATTTGTTTTTTAAATCTTTGATCAATTGATAAACTTTAGATCAAAGAAAGGGAGACAGCCTGCAAAAAATCTTTTTTCACTGCAGATTTCCGTGTTAGCTCCCTTGATAGTGCAAAATAACTTTTTGCTTTATAAATTCTCGCGCCCTGTGTAAAATAGAACTGCATGTACTAAAATAAATACATGTACTCATGTTATTAACAAACTAACGTGGATTCAATGTTTTTAATGTCGATTGCAGGAAGCTCAGATCGGTGGTGGGGCCCTGACCGTGACCACCAAGCGTGAGGAGGCTGTAGACTTTACTAAACCTTACCTCTCCAACAGTGTGAACCTGCTGGTTCAAAAACCAACATGGGAAGACCTTGGCCTTGGCTACCTGGTTCGACCATTCTCAGCAGGTATAACATTTTTACAGTGTAGCTGAGTGCGGACATCGATAATTGATACTACAGTAGTAGCTATAGTTGGTCATTTTATTCATTCAAGTATCGAGCAACACGCAGCGTGCATTAGCCTTATATACCACATTTAAAGAGACACAAGTGAGAAGTGAGAAAAGCCATCTTCGAGTTCATATGAATTGAGAAATGTGTTCATCTTCGACAACATAGGAGTAGATATATGTCATATATATGTAACGTTAAAAGACATTACAGTTTATGTCTTCCAGATGATCAGATTAAAGTTAGTCTCTTTCTGATTCTCAGATTATTGGATTATGCTTCTGGTGGTCTTGTTGCTCATCGGCATTGTCTTCTTTGTCATTGGTAAGTTTAGTCCTTACGAATGGGGCAATGTGGCGGCAGACCGAGATCCCAGAGGCGCCAAGAACAGCTTCACACTAAGAAACAGTTACCTGTTCGCTCTTAGCACGATTACCTGGCAAGGTGAGCCAAATCTTCTGAAACAATTTTTTTAGCGCAACACTGGCAACTCAATGTCACTGTTCAAACGATTTGTACATTTAAATTAAAATTAAAACTTTACAATTATAGTTCTAAATCATCTTAAAGAATGGAGCTATTGCCATAGAAACTATTACCTTTGAATTACAGGTTTCAGAGAGGCACCCCACTCCCTGTCAGGACGTATCATGGCTGCCTTCTGGTGGATGTTTATTCTGTTCAGCCTAATCGCCTACACCGCCAACCTGACGGCGTACTTCCTGGCTAGGTGAGGCAATAATTAGTATATCAAGGTGTATCAAACACCACCACCATTGGACTTAATTACTTTAGAGAGGAATGATAGAGTAATCAGGTTTAGACTTGGAAAGTGAAGGCTGTTGGTACCCGTGCTGGCCATAAAAGCTTCCCATAAAATATTAGTCACATAGTGAATACATCGCGAAATTTAACCTCTGGAGAAGATGCTTATGTATATAATTATTTGGTGTGCATTTCTCGCTCCCTTGTGAAGTTACGATTCTTTTATGGTTATTGCTCTTGGGGTTATCTGAGGTCAAAGTGAAACCAGCATTCCTCCAAATTTCTTAGTTCAAGTCGAATATGTATGCTCCACACTGATGAAATGTGGTTCACATTGTCCCATTGAAACAAACCAATGAGACAGGCCCAAGTCAATAACGCAATGTCTTCGATTCTGAAGATTAAGGATGAGTAAAGTGTTTCACATGACTACGCAAACCCAGTCGCGACTTGCATATTTTTTCAGCATCTTGCGCAGACAAAGCTGTTGTCCGCCGTCGATCTATCTAAGGTCTTCAATAAGGGATTTTCTTTGGGTCTCAAACAGAGATACCTCCATGAGTTGAATTTACTTTGATTTTGAGCAAATTGTTTAAAATCGTGCTCAAAAATGAAAAAAGACTATGGATACCTGCGTGTCAGAGTACAAGGGATACTAAATCCTATTTGTCCTAATGTTCTTGATTACGAAACGATGTTAATACAATGTATATCGAATCATCTTTACGGGCCAGAACTATTTTTTTTATATAATTATTTCATTGTCAGCAATGTAATTCTGTTACCAGTTAAGTTATTTTGAGATTGTAATTTATTATGATTCATTAGTTAATAGTTTACTTTATATATTTGACTATCTTTGTCCCTGCATTAAAAGCAGTAGCCTACCTGGTGTGGGTGTGTTTGTGTGTGTGTGTGCGTGTGTTTTTGTGTGGCATTAACGATTAAGACATGCACGTGACCTCTGTGCATTTACATCATTCATTGACACACACACACACATAACCTTTGATTCTAAATCTCCGAATCTCTCAAATGATCCTTTTTCTTCTCTCAACAAAAAAATGGAAACTCTACAGGCCTGAACAAATCCCCAAGATGCCGTTTAAAACTTATGAGGACCTCCTTGCAGACACCAACATACGTGTTGGTGTGTTACTGTCTGGATCTACAGAGGTAAGTGTCTTTTCGTTTTTAAACTGGTATGACTAGACGTTAGCATAGTAAATTTAAGAGCCATAATATCTTTCAATGTAATAATTGTCAGTGATAATGTAATTAAAAGACAAACTAGTTTTAGGGTGCCATGTTATATAGATATATAATTATAATCGTCTATGCACATTAGTTATGAGAACCTGCTACGCTACTGATCCTAAACTGCATCGGATAATTGTTGTTCCTTTGGTCACGTCAGCTGCGTGGAGAAAGGGGGGGAACTGCAGTAACATCATTATGACTATAAATAATGCCCAGGCTTTCATATCGCTTTTCTACAAGATGAACCATAGTCGTTCTACGACTGAAGGAGGCCGACACACACATTTTGAGAACTACATTAAGCAAGCGACCCGATGCGTAGAATACGCCGCTGTTTAGTGACGTATGAATACTTCCTGAAAAACACAGTTGTCCTAATAGGGTAGGTTTGGGCAAACGACTGTGTGCGTATGCCTGGATAGCGAGGAAGGCGCGGCTGCGGGAGAGGGCCGGAAAAGGGTAAGAGAGTTGGCGTGAGTGCGTGGTGTCCTGCATGGTTGGGCGACGTAGAAAATTATATATACACAGAGAAGATTACTTGTTCTCCCCCCCCCCCTCTTTTTTTTCTGAGCCTCGCTATCTGTCACCGCGAAAGTTATGTGGGATAACTCTAGTCCGACTTGCAGAAATAAAAGAGTTATCTTTCCATGACTTTTTCATCGAGGGTTAAAGAGTCGGCGTGCGTGCGTGTCCTTCATGTTTGGGCGACGAAGAGAATTATAGATGAAAACCGAAGAGGAATAACATATTAATAAACATTTTTATCGTTTACTGGTGAGCAAAAAGGGAGTAAAGAAAAATGACATAGACGAACGTTTCTAGACTGCTAAACATTATGATGTTTATTACTAATTGTAATTTCTGAGTTCCTATAACGAGTTCCTTTTGTTGCCCTACAGAGTCTGTTGAGAAACAGCCGCTCTGAGACTCTGAGATCTATCTACAGCAAGATCAACGCACAGAACACATTTGTTGGCAGCTACAGTGAGGTGAGATCCTAAACACATGATTACTTCTTGCTAGCATTTGGGGACATGCTGGTAAGAACAAACAACATATTTGATGTTGGACCCAAAAGAAACGTACCATTCTAAAGATATTATTTTATAGTCTTTTTTAATCCTAACAGAATATTGCTAAATATTATAATGACAAAATCACAGATTTAGAACTGTGGACAAAATATTTTGGGCACAACTACAAAAAAACAACAACAGGTAGTCAACAAAATACTTTGACCTGCCGATATTAGCTTTTGTTATCAATTCTCAATCATTTGTTAAACATTATGTCTGTCAAGGCTAGATATTAGATTCCTTTCAGAGAATATCAATTAAGTTGAAATCAGAGCATAGAGCAAAAGCATTTCTTACATACAACCTTTTCTTCTCTTGTTACAAGAAGTCGGGGTACCGGCACCTTTTTCAATGTAGGAAAAACATGATTACTTCTCTTGTATTTTAACGTTTAATTTATTCATTTAATAGTAGTTAAAAGGCAATCCATCACCTATTTAAAAAAAACAAACAAAACAAAGCACTGTATATATATATATATATTTATGTATATATACATGAAAAGAAATCAAAAGAGTGCACGCAGACTACTCTGTCCTGTAAGTCTTACAACTCTGGATATAATTTTTAAAATAATATATGTTTTTTATTATTTAGGACAACTTTCTGCTTTCTGTAAATGCACTTTTTAAAATAACACGTGAGTTGATAAGAATGATGCAGATTCTAAAACGATGTGTTATTGTAGGTGGCCAAACTGGTCAATGGTAGCTTTATTGCCTTGTTGTAGGGTGCTAAACGGGTCAAGACTTCCAATGGTAACTTTACTGTCTTGTTGTAGGGTGCTAAACGGGTCAAGACTTCCAATGGTAACTTTACTGTCTTGTTGTAGGGTGCTAAACGGGTCAAGACTTCCAATGGTAACTTTACTGTCTTGTTGTAGGGTGCTAAACGGGTCAAGACTTCCAATGGTAACTTTACTGTCTTGTTGTAGGGTGCTAAACGGGTCAAGACTTCCAATGGTAACTTCGTAATGTTTATGGAAACAGACAGCGCCGAGTATTACGCCAGGAAGAACTGCAACCTGATGATCTACGGAGATACCATCTTCCCATCCAATTTGGCCTTTGCTGTCAGGAAAGGTTCCGTCTGGAAGTAGGTTAATGTTAATGTGACTTAGAAGTGGTCAGCTTTTTTGAAGACCAAAACTAGTGAGGATATATATGTAGAATTTGTACTTAGTTTTATTTCCTATGTAGGTTTCAATGTGACTGTTTCAAGTTTGATTTTTTAATCAAATTTTTATATTTGTACAAAGTAATCAATTTTCTTACATATATTCGGGAATTATAATGTCCTGTTAAAAATATATATTTGTTGTATAATATTGATGTTGAGTTGTTTATCTTCCAGGGGTATTTTCAATACTATCATCGAGGACCTCAAGGACAATGGCTACCTGGAACAACTCAAGGACAAATACTGGCACTTTTCTGGCGACTGCACCAACATTGATGGACGCAAGTATGTTGAGACAGGTAAGTCGAGTGGTTATAGTGATGGACGCAAGTATGTTGAGACAGGTAAGTCGAGTGGTCTTAGTAACGGACGCAAGTATGTTGAGACAGGTAAGTCCAGTGGTCTTAGTGATGGACGCAAGTATGTTGAGACAGGTAAGTCGAGTGGTCTTAGTAACGGACGCAAGTATGTTGAGACAGGTAAGTCGAGTGGTCTTAGTGATGGAAGAAAGTTTATTGAGACAGGTAAGTCGAGTGGTCTTAGTGATGGACGAAAGTTTATTGAGACAGGTAAGTCGAGTGGCCTTAGTGATGGAAGAAAGTTTATTGAGACAGGTGGATTCAGTAGCCAAAGGATCGCTATGACAAAGTAACAAGCTTGCTAACTCCCTATGCGGAAAAAAAAAAGAAAAAGAAAGGGAAGTAAATACATATTTCTGTTGCTGAGTGCAAGATTGTAGAGTTGTCCAGCATACACACATTTAAGCTCAATTTAAAAAAAAACAAACAAAACAATTTGATTTTCTTTACAATTTTTAAGCGAGAAATGCTTAATCAGGAGCTCTGCCCAATTCTCATTTTATGGTTATGAAATGGTAATAATGAGACTACAAAATGTGGTCAGCATGGTAGGACTCAAACGCATTTTCTTACAACAAATTATATTCATGGAATCTTCTTACTAGGCATTTAAGTATAGGAATACAAATAAATACAAAGATAGGACTTTATTCGGCAACACACCAAAAATTAATGAAATTCCTAGCATCCCACCCCCCACCCCCAATAAAAAACAAAAAAAAAACAAACACAAAATCTATTTTTTTTAAAATAGTTAAACATTTCATTCCGAGGTTTTAAAGGCGTGTTGACTATTTTCCAACATATTGTTCATATACAAAGTGTTCACATCTTACTTTCTAGTAATAGACACCATCAATGTTTATTCGTGTGTTCATTATATCAAGATGTCTCAAATGTTACCTATGTAGATTCTACCATCATAAATTGTACAGAGAAATAAATATATCAACAGATGAAACGTTTTTGTCATGCGCTGATATGTTAATAGTGAACTATCAAGTAAACGTATTTGACTATTTTGTTTCAACACGAGTATTGGAGACTACTTCACAGACAAATTGATTCATTTCACACATAGCTAGAGTTCTCTGTGCTATGTCTGTTCATATGTGTTTTAAATAACGTAATGAATGTCTATCTTCTTTCAGGTGGACACCTCAGCTCTCTGCCCATCTATCCGATTACTCTGAAGGACATGGCTGTGGCTATCCTGCTGCTCTTCCTTGGTTTCATTGCTGCAATGATCTTCCTGGTCATCGAGATAGTCCACTATGCGGTCACCAAGAAGGTATGTATTTGGGTGAGTACCGGAGTTTGTAGGACATTTGGCTTGCCAGCAAGAACATGCAGTGTGATTAATTTATGCAAGAAATCAAATTCGCTTTCATGGATTTACCATTCAGTATGTATTGGATACTGTCTTTGCTGTCATGGATTTACCATTTGATTGTACGTAGTACACTGTGTTTGCCTTCCAAAATGTACCACTTGATTGTGTGTTGGATACTTTCATTGTCTTCATGGATTTACGATAAGATTGTGTGCTTAGGATTCTTAAGTTGCCTTCAAGGTTGATTTGTGTGTAGGGTACATGGCTTGCCTAGAAGGATTTACCATTCGATTGTCTTCTTAGGAATATGTATGTGTCATTTATTATTTATTATTCTGAGTGGGAAGCGTGGTCGAGAGGCTAAGTACGCTTGAACTTAGCTTAGCTACCTATGAAGGGGGCTCGAGGTTTGATACCCGACTCAAGCAGAGTTGTGTTTACTGGTCACCTAAAGGAAGCACGGAAAACCTCCTCCCAGATACCCCATTCCCCCCCCCTCCTTCCACACTGGCCCACAAATGAGATTGGACTATATGAGCATGCTATAAGCATGAAAGTAGCGCTATATATAAACAAGCTATAGTTAATTCTGTGGTTTGTGATTATATTTAGCTAGATTCGTATAATGTATAATTAGATGTCTTTCTTTTCTATTTTTTCCTTGCTTCAAGAAATTCAAAACAATTTTAAAACTTTAGATTTAGCTGCTGTTGTTTTTTTTTTTTTTTTTTTTTTTTTTGCGTCTGCTAGTTTTCAGCCAAAACATTTGACGATTAGTTTGCTCTTTCATTACTACAAAACTACAGCATGAAAATCATTTTTTTTTTTTGCCTTTTTTTCCACCTAGAATTTGTGGCTAAGAAAAGATATGTTGTTCTTGTAAAGTAGTGTAATTCATGAAACTAGAGGAAGAAACTGTAAATTGATCTTTATTATTTTTCAGCACGTACGCTTGTTTGTTTTTTTCAAATTCATTTCTAAACTTTCAATATTTCAACCAGCGTTCCAATGATTGTACATCCTAGTCATAGTTGAATGTTTCTTCTTTAGGGCAAGAAGATTGAAAGGCCAAAGATTCTGAAGAACCCACCCAAGATCTTCAGACCCAAGACCAAGGCGGCCAAAGCTGGACCCACCGACGTAGAGCTTGGAGAAGAAGCAGGGCCCTCTTCTGACGGCCTTGAGAGCGTCCCCTTGGAGGATGCTGAGGACCCCGGAGCCGGAAGTGGAGATGAGCTTCGTGGTGACGAGGCCAAGGCTTAAGTCAGAAATAGAATAAAAATTGAAATAGGTCATCTAAGAATTTTTTTTCTTCTTTTTACATTTTAGCTAGTTTGATAGAAACAATTAATACACGACATGGTCATCTCTATTGTGTGTGAGAGTTCAGATGGACATACCTCTACCATAACCAAACAAGAGCTTCTGAAATAAAAAAATAAAATACAAATATTAAACCAACTAATTCTACACTTAGGTACAATATCAAAAAGAAGAGAAAAAAAAATTGATTTCAAGGCAGGAATGGGAAACATGAACAGAACTATATTTTTTATTTGTTTCAATATGGACACACTTTTAACAAAGATCTATTTTATAACGTTACTTTTAACGATGGACTGCACATGAAACTATAATGGTCATATTTATAGTCAGAAAAACATTTTTGTTTTGTAAACGTGTTCTAATTTTTTATTTGTCGTTGCACTTTTTAATTTAGTGTGTCATGTGATTATTATCAACTTTTGTTTTGATTGGGTAACTTTGTATCAGTTGTTTTGATTGGACAGAACTGAACCGAGTGCCAGTTTGAAAAGAAATATTTATTATTATCGTTCTAGCGTATTAAATTACATAAATACATCAAACAAGTAATTTTTGTTTCTACTTTATTTAGGTAGCAAATCCCAAAAACATTTTTGGTTTGTTTTTATTTTGTTTATGCATTACCACGATATTTTTGAACTCATGTTTTGTTTCGCACTCTTCTGATATTATTATTATAATTATTATTTTTCTATTTCTAGTTTTTTAATTTAAATTACACTTTTTATGTTCCTCATTTTCATTCCATTGTACTTTCAGTTCACTGTATTTTTTTAAAATATTTTTATTCAACAACTACATCATTTTATATTGCATCAATTTATCATTCAATACTCGCTTTGTGAACTTCATTAAAAAAATAATATGTAGCATAATATTAAGATAATTACAGTATTCTTTATTTAACACGAAATCTATTTATTACACTATATGAATTATAGCTTGACCTTGTAATTACATTACTGTAATATTTTTTTTTTGTGATTTCTTAAACGTGTTTAGCAAGCAGGCTAAACACTGTCTGTTCTTCGATTTTACTAATTCATTTACTTGCTAATATTTCACCTTTTTTTTTTCATTAACTGAACAGGATCGTAGAATTTAGATAGTAGGTTTTAACCCATCACCTGCTGACCCCTTTTTTGCACAGAGTGAGCGCACCTTCAAAGGTCTTGATTATTTTAGGTGACATAGTTGAATGTTAAACATTTTTAATTTTTAGGATGTTTTATTTCTTGTAGACTTTTTTTTTAATCATCTGAGCATATTAGTGTATAAACATGTCAATGTATTTGCAATAATTGTTCGATAACTAACGAGAACTAAATGCCTGTATCGGTAACGTATGCAAGCTTAGTGTTCGTTACTGGCAAAGAGAAGTCAAATTAGTTTTAAGTGTTCAGAATGTGTATTACTTTTTGTCAATGAATTCAATTAGTTTAGATACAAGATCATTATCTTTTATAAGTAAAATAATTGATTACTATTGGACGTGTTTTGATTTATTTACATTTAATTTATAGACATATTTGAATAAACGTAGTGAATATAATATTGCATTTAATGAACTCACAATGAGCATCTCGTCTCCAAAATTTGAACATTGAACAATGCAGAAAAATGAATTGGTAGTTACATGTGATGTCATTCTTTTAAATCGAAGCTAATCATATATATGATACATAAGTATTGCATTATCAATATACTTCTTTGAATTCTGTTGTTCCTATTTGGCTATAGTTATTCCGCAATGTAAATCACAGTAGCGTATAAAGTAGCTGCTCATTTCGAAGGCATACAAAAGTACATATTTTGAATTAATGGAGTTTGCTAGTTTTATTGTAAACCACCCACAACATGAACATAGTTATCCATCGTCTCTATTCTAATTCAATGTAACTTGTTCAATATGGAACTCACAAATGAAGGGGAAGTTTTGAAAGTCAGGTTACAAATATTTTTTTGTATAATGACAATAAAGACTGTATGGAGACTAGGTAATAGCTCTCAGGTTTTCCACCGTGGCTTCTGTTACCAAACTTGAGCTCACTGAATCATCAAAGTCATTGTGTGCTTAGCTTCTTTTTATTTTTATTTCAGCCTTAGATACCTGATTATAATTCTAACGTCTACACTACTGCAGTATCTATCTATATTTTATGCATACTCTATGGTGCCTTGAAGGCCTGAAATAAAGGCAATATTTGGTTTATCTCCACTTAAGACTTGGTGTTTTGATATCTCATTGCATACATGTATTCTAAGTTTTTTACAACTTTCACATTAAAATGTCTATTCAAACAAAGCCTCGTGTCCGGGTCTATTGATTGAAGGAGATCAACAGTAGTGAAAACTTCATTTCTATATACAACCATGTGATTGTCAAAAGAGCTGAGCCGAAGGCTCTTCGAACTCTATGCGTGTAAGCCTGCTTGAACAACCGTTCTGTCTGGAAGAGGTCCAAGTCAATGCCTATGTAAGCCTGCTTGAACAACCGTTCGGTCTGGAAGAGGTCCAAGTCAATGCCTATGTAAGACATTGCTATTTCCGATGAATCTGGCATTTCGGGCGCATGGACTAGAATGCATGGCCGAAGGCCGAGTACACCGGGAACCTCCGCCATTTTCCTATGTTGTACCAAGCTAGCCGTGCAGGACTCGCCATTAATGTAACGGTTCCTTAAGGAACGGCGCATGGATTATCGACAGGGACGTGGAAGCTCTCTTTCAACTCCGCACCGTGCAATCGGAAAGCTCTCGCATTCCCTTAGACACTTCCACAGGAGTTTTGTTTTACTATTCATTTAGCCTAATCACTTCCTCAAGTAATCGTTTCCAACCGGGTGCCACGTTGAGGCAGAATAGCGTACCCGAGCTATATTCAACCTAAATGTCTTAGAGGACGCAGTCGACTAGTGATAACTTTATTTTTAAACAACGCTTACATTAAAACGCACTAACACGTAGAAAATAAAGAGAAAGAAATTCGTTGGGGGTGTTCTGTTTGAGTTGAAGTTAAACCTGGACACGAATCTCCAAAACGGCTTTAAACTATTTTCCTAGAAAGTTGGCAGTTTATGCATATTTTGGGGGAAAAATACTAGCTAATTGGCCACATAGGAAAAACACTAGTTTGACCTGTATCATTTTTTAAAAATATAATCATCTTAAAATTAAATTTGGCCAGATTCTTTTTTTTTTCACACACGTACGTCAGTGCGGGTATTCGCGCAGGTATTTCCGCAGGTATTTCCGCAGGTATTCCCGCAGGTATTCCCGCAGGTATTTCTTCCAGAGTAAACTAAATAGACGTTCAGGAACACTTTACACTCGTCTTGGTAGAAATGATTAGCTGAGTTAATCTGTGACAATATTCTTACAAATCATTGGCTGGACTGATAGAGTTAATCTGTGACAATATTCTTACAAATAATTAGCTGGACTGATAGAGTTAATCTGTGACAATATTCTTACAAATAATTAGCTGGACTGATAGAGTTAATCTGTGACAATATTCTTACAAATCATTGGCTGGACTGATAGAGTTAATCTGTGACAATATTCTTACAAATAATTAGCTGGACTGATAGAGTTAATCTGTGACAATATTCTTACAAATCATTAGCTGGACTGATAGAGTTAATCTAAGGCAATATACTTACAAATCATAGGCTTACTTATTAAGAGCGAAGAAGTCGCGTTTACAAAAAATCACCCAAGTCATAAAGGAGAAATGGTCTTTTCATTTCATCTAGTCAGTGTTTGTAAGCTTTTCATTTCATCTACTCAGTGTTTCTAAACTTTTCATTTCATCTAGTCAGTGTTTCTAAACTTTTCATTGCAATGAACTTTATCACAAACTGTAATTGAACACAAGTCTACGGTGCTTCAGTAGCCTACTGATAAACACTGTTGTAACGATCCTTATTTGAAAAAAAAAAGATTTGTTTTTCTTTTAAAATGTTGGACATATAATATTTAATCACATTTGATCAGCCAGCTAGAGTCACAAATAAATAAAAATGCCTTTTTTTCAAATACGGCTGACTATCTGGTTTAGTTCACTGTCGGATGCTAAAGTGTCAAAAACATTATGACATTTAAAAAAATTACCAAAGCAAAAAACTGATCTAGATCTAAGTTGACCAAGACATAATAAAAGTACTTTTTTCATCATTAAATTGTTTTCGTAAAGCTTCGAATTGATCGATAAATAAATTGAGAAAATTAGCAGAACACCAAAAATAGAAGATCCCTTAAAATGTCCAATCCTTCTTCGAGAAGCAGTCAAAAGTAACCAAAATAAATTAAACCACTACTAGGACTAAACCAAAAACCAGTTACCATATAAAGAATTAAATTAGGCTAATTTAATATAGGAGGCGTTAGGGACTAAGCATACCAACAATTTAGAGAATTTTTTTTTTACTTTCTAAATAGGCCTAACCTAATAAGCTTGATAAAAGAGACCTTTTGACAAGTCGTCAAAATATTGTGAAGGGGCGCCCCCGCCCCCCCCCCCCCCCGAAATGTTAACCCATGGGCATTTGCTTGGTAAGCAATACAGATAACAAGTCTCAGTTTTCAATTGTTTCCGTACGAATAAGGGTATTAGTTTATATTGTAATCATATGGTTAAGCAATAAATGCTACGACTATTGGGTTTAGCCGAGGTCGGTGGGAAGGGGAATGGGGTTGATTCCCGTTCTCTCGAAATAAATCCGGGCTACCTCAATGACAGGGGGAAATATAAAAACATTGTTTAATTTCAAAGCTCTAAAATTGAACGAAACAAATAAAACTAACCATATTGATGTCAGTGTGAATTTAAAAAACCACAACTGTATTTGTTTTTTTCCTCGCTAATCAGGGAGATCTGGACTATCTAGACTATCTAGAGGATCCAGTTTCTAATAATCAAAGGTGTAAACATGAGACTACTTACATATATCAGCTCATTGTTTAGCTAGCTTAATGGACTTATTCGTTAGGTATCTATGTAAACATCCATCACTTCATGGATTAGACAGTTAACTTCACATGTACTATATCTTGATCCGCCAACATGGTACCGCCTTAATAAGAATTGGCTTGAACGTATTTAGGCCCACCTCTAGAGTTTTTTTTTTTTTTTTGGAAGGGGGGGGGGACGAACAGGACTGTAGTCCGGGGACCCAAAATTAAGAAGAGGGGTCTTCACCCTTTTCTATGCATCTTGTAAACGTAAATGAAGGTTTTGGGTACGTAAAGCAAAGGGCATACACGTACCCAGTTGTCTGGGGCTCCTAATATCTCTGTCGGCGGGCCTAGCTTATTCATTGAACATGGTAAAAAGAAACACTGTTTGGTCCTCACAAGTAGGTTTCATAGCAACGTGATAAGAACGGGTCTTTAGGGTAACGGCTTAGAAGTGCAGCCAACTATTTACTGATAAATGTAAACAAGCAAAATTAAAAGAAAAAGATACTTTAAAAATATTCTTTATCTAAGGGAAAGAACTGTACCACTCTTGCCATATCTATCAATACTAAATCAATTTACCACAAATTAATTAATCAAGTGCTTTTTAATTTATTCATTTTTTGTTAGGGACAATGAATAATTGTGCAAAGTTTCATATATTGATCCAAGAATGGGAAGCAGGAGAAGAATGAAACATACAAAAATTAGACCCAGACAGTGAGTTGGGATTTTTAAAAAAAATGTTTCTATCATTTTCGTCCCTCAACCGTAAAAAATTGAACGTCAGTAAAAAAAATGATATATTTAAATTCTCAGCTACACACGAAACTCGTACCACAGATGTTCAATTAGAATATTTGGTTTCTGCATCAAACTCATCAGTACGAACACACCAAAACACAAAACAACCACGAACACAAGATTGCTTTTTTTTTCCCTCCAAAAAGGCTGCAAAGGCTGGCAGGGTCTACCACCACAGTTTCTCATCTTGTGTTCATCCCCTCTAGCAATAAAGTATTGGGGAGGGGGGGGAGAACTGCTATATTTACCTCCCCCCCCCTCTTCCTGTTTACACCATCAGACTATTGCTTGTCGAGTCCGTGACTAGCATCGCGCAGGGTAGATAACTTCTAAAACATCCATCTCAGCAGATATGGTTTGAATGCCACTATTTGTTTCCCTTTTGTGATTCCTTGATGGGTTCAGACTTGACCAACATGAGCAATCGAGCAACGCCAGGGGGACATTGGAAATAGAAAAAAAAACACACTTAAGTATGTTAGCTCAGGAAGCAGAATTGCTTTATCAGATAAGTCCCAAAATGGGAACATTTTTGTTTCTCTGTTAAACATTGATCTGCGATATTACGTATGTATTTGTCATCAATTACCAGGAACATTGTAAAGTTGCTATTATAATTATGAAAAATCGTTAGGCCTCGGCTTAAACTTTAAACGGAAAATGCATAATATGACTATTTTGGATAAGGGACACTACTTATGGTAAACAATGGTGCATAACTCTTGATAAAACTATGAATGTTAAAATGTTAATAACAAGTATTACTCTAACCGTTATCTCATTGGTACTTTTAAATGCACGCAACATAATGCAGTACAGTGTACACTGACTTTGTCTACTAATAATTATTAGCTGATGATTAACAGTTATGTGGCTAGAGATTGAAATGATGGTTGGCAAATACAAAAGCCTTACAAAGTTGATCATATCACTAATGACTATGTCAGAAATATATGTCAATGAAAGACACACATAAATATCACTTAAAATGTCCTCAGCGTGATCTACGTTCTATGTCTTCAGAGTGCCCTACGCTCTATGTCCCAAGAGTGCCCTACGTTCTATGTCCTCAGAGTGCCCTACGCTCTATGTCCCAAGAGTGCCCTACGCTCTATGTCCCAAGAGTGCCCTACGTTCTATGTCCTAAGAGCGCCCTACGTTCTATGTCCTCAGACTGCCCTATGTTCTATGTCCTCAGAGTGCCCTACGTTTTATGTCCTCAGAGTGCCTTACGTTCTATGTCTTTAGAGTGCCCTACGTTCTATGTCCTCAGAGTGCCCTACGTTCTATGTCCTCAGAGTGCCCTACATTCTACGTCCCAAGAGTGCCCTACGTTCTATGTCTTTAGAGTGCCCTACGCTCTATGGACTCTTATAGCTGTGTTGAGTTGATTAAAACTTAAAACTTAAGGTTTGCGGGCCCTTTAAATACGAGGACTGAAGATTTGAAAGTTAGTTCCCACTGAGCTCAAACCAGCCGCATGCTTCACTCTATTCTAGAAGATCATTAAGACTTATCTCAAGTTATCTGTTCCAAAGTTGTATAGTTTTATTTCACAATATTCTAGAATCTAGAAGATCGTTAAGTTCCATCTGTTCAAAACTTATTTAGATTAGTTTGGCAATATTCTAGAATTAGAACATCATTAACTCTTTCCCTCCGTAATTATTTTAGCACATTCAGACGGAATTCTTCCTTTTGCTCATTACTATTTCACGACCATATTATGATTAAGTTTCAGTAGCTTTGTTCGTTGTGATCAGAAAATGTTTTATTTGGTATAGAGTTAAAGGGGAATGCAAGCTCCTTCTATATAACATAAAGAAGAGTTTTTAAAATTAAATATTAATTTAATTTAATGATGGTCAAATCAACGATGGTATCGTCGATTAGGAGAGGAAGAGTTAAGATGCGTCCGCTAGAAACTTAGTTAGTTTAGGTTGACGTTTTACAATGATTATATCTGCTTTGTTCTCAAAGAGCCTCAAGCCCTTATTATATACAACAGTACAATTTATATTGTCATTTTATTAATGAAAAATATGAAGAAAATTTAGCTTGGTTGTTAATTAATTTCTTTAGCATAATTTGGCCTGTTACATAAGGTCTTACAAGCATAAATATAAAGTACTGCACACATTCCTTGCAAATTAGACATAATT
Organism: Biomphalaria glabrata; assembly: GCF_947242115.1. Lineage (NCBI taxonomy): Eukaryota > Metazoa > Mollusca > Gastropoda > Planorbidae > Biomphalaria > Biomphalaria glabrata. The sequence goes on along the minus strand of NC_074714.1, from coordinate 20,642,580 downwards.
ATTAAAAAAAAAACAAGTTGTGAATGTATACTTTTCGAAGAATAAGAAATACATTGATGTAGTCTGAATGACACTAGAACATGGTGGAATAAAAATCTCTGGTCCTTTTCATGAAAAACAGTAACTGACCACTTACTTCGATTGCCAATGAAGTCACTATGAATTGTTTGCCCTGAGCGTAACTAATGTCCAGGACAAATTGAGACGTAAATTCTTTTCAACTAAATAGATTGTACACATTTTATCTATACTCAATATAATGTCTCTCTCTGTTACCTTAAATATATTGAAATACTTTGTTTACAGGCAAGACTTTGAAGTATATTTGCATGCTAATAGTGTTGGTAAAAATAGAGAACCTATTGATACTATTTAGTTGCATTGAACCTTTATATTTAGTCATTAAAAGTGTTAAGGAGAAGTCTGTTAGACCATGTGAGCAAACGGACAGAGAGGTTCGTGGGAGACAAAGGAATGTGAAGAACACGAGGAAAGAGGAAGAAAGATATAATAAGAAGAGAGAGAGATAGAGAGATAGAAAGAGTAAGAGAGAAAGAGAGAGAGAGACTGAGAGGGAGAGAGAGACAGAGAGAGAGAGAGAGAGAGAGAGATAGAGAGAGATAGAAAGAGAGAGAGATTGAGAGTGAGAGATATACAGAGAGAGAGAGAGACAGACAGAGAAAGAAAGAGAGAGAGAGGGAGATTGAGAGTGATAGAGAGAAAAAATTCCTTGAGGATGGACAAAGATGAAAAAAAAAGTTCATACAACACCAGACATAAGACAGGATGGCCCCACGGGACCTGTAACTCATTTGGCTAAGGTAATAGCTTAAACCCGGTTGCCTGTAATGTTACAACCTTGCAGTTTCCCGCCGTGAGCGTGATGACATTTAAAGCGTATTTAAAAATTAGCCTACATTCTTACAACTTATTACATACCAACACACACACATGCAGCCGATGTGACACTCGCAAGTAACCCTCGAGCCAATGAAATGGCTAGCGATGTAAGACCATCTCTTACATTGGTATGATATGAGGAGATACAATGATGAGTTTTATAGCTATAGACTTAGCAAGTCCTGAAACTAATAGTCAAGACTGGAGGTAACATTAGACTAAGTTGTCTTTAGGTGGCGAACTCAGACTGGAGATATTCTTAGGTGGTGAACTCAGACTGGACATATCCTTAGGTGGTGAATTCTGACTGGGAATATCCTTAGGTGGTGAATTCTGACTGGGAATATCCTTAGGTGATGAAATCAGATTGGGCATATCCTTAGGTGCCGAATTCAGTCTGGGACTATCCTTAGGTGGCTAACTCAGAATGGGGATATCCTTAGGTGGCGAATATATTTTCAAGTTGGTAAATTCAGACTGATAATATCTGTAGATGTCGAATTTAGACTGGGGAAATCTGTAGATGGTGAATTTAGAGTGGGGTATCTGTTGATGGTGAATTTAGACTGGGGATATCTGTAGATGATAAATTAAGACTGAGGATATCTGTAGAAGGTGAATTTAGCCAGGATATCTGTAAATGGTGAATTAAATGTGAAAGATTTCTGTATTGGGTTTATTCTGATTTGAAACAAAACTTTTTCTTTTGAGTTCAGAGGTTTGTTATCTACATGTTTCAAATGTTCGTTCAGAATTGAAAATTATTACAACCCTCCACATGACGACGAGATGTAATCGCGGTTCGTAGGACTAGGGCAACCTAATAGGATCAAGATGTATTGCAGTATGTGTGATGGTGACATAGTTCCAAATCCAATAAAATAAACTACAATCTACATTTTCTAATAAAATTTTGGTCTAACTTTGTGTGAATATTCTGAATAGAGCCGTGACCAGTTTCAGAATTTAAAAAAAAAATGAAATCTAATAACGTCATATTTTACGACATCAATATTTTCCATCGCGGAGATCTGGAGATTGATTGAAACTTGTGGTCGTCCGCACACTCTGGGCACGCTTTTATTTACACAATCTTATCTTGAGTCTTCTCCCTTTTATATCTACGTAGCTCTTTCCATAATTGTATTTATTTCTTTGTATTTCGCGGAAGGATGTGTATGTGTGTTTAGGGGATTGAAAGGGTTAAATTGTAGACATCATCGTCCAATTATAATTTTTTCTTACTATGACTCAGCTCCAGTCGAGGCCCCATTCCACCCCCCCCCCGCCATCTTTTCCTTGGTTCTCTCAATTTCATTTTCTATTTTTTTTTTAGCTTAAAACTTGATTTTTCGGAAGATTATTTTGGCATCAACCAATCAAAAAGTAGGATTAAGATGTAGGAGACGAGCATAAACGATTTTCTTATTTCAATTGACAATTAATTGTCTTTCTAAAAAAACGTGAGTTATAGAGAGGGAGGAATACAGGAAGCTCTTGTAGGCCAATGTTTGTGTTGATGTTTATGTATGTGTGTGTGTGTGTATTGTGTGTGTGTGTGAGTGAGTGAGAAGATGGGAGGGGGAGCATTTTTATTTTCAAAAAAAATCCTCCCTACCCTAATAGGCTAATACACTGCCCCAATTGAACTGAAGAGTTTGTGTGATCTTTTTGTATTCAGTGTGCGAGCTAGCTTTCTATTATGTGATTTTTTATATCAGCCTTCATTTCCTTTTTTTTTTTTGTTCAGCGTCTGAGTGGAGCAATTACTTGGTAAAGTAAGGATTAGAGAGAGTTAGAGAGACAGAGAAAAAGGAAGAGACTGGGAGCCTATTAGAGAGAAGACACACCCCAAAAATGTACATATATAATGTTATCGTATCATATCAATCACTGACGTTCTTTGAAACATATAATTACATCTTACGTAGAGATAATGTGTTAACTTATTCATAAATGTTATTTCAAGAGTTGATTAAGTTAATAAGTTTTCTATCCTGATCTAAGCAACGCATGCTACCTTGTACTGCCACGGAGGGGAGAGCAGACATTTTATCGGGAATAGGTTTCTTAATGTAATATTTTTTATCTTATCTTATCTTATATAATACAGACGTTACTTCAAAAAAGAAGATGATTACGTCCTACGCGTCATGCATTTAGTCAGGGTTAGGGTTAGGATTAGAGAGAGTTAGAGAGACAGACAGAAACCCTAACCCATATTTTTCCCAACGTTTGTTAGGTTTTGATTAAAGTCCATTTCGGATGACCAATTCTAGTCAGGCAATAATCATGGTAAGGATAATTTTTAATTGAAATTTGGACTGCCAAGTAGAAAACAAGTGATTTCAATAAATGTGTGTGTCATATGGAAATATGGTGTGTTCGTAGTGTTTGTGAAATCATTCTTTACTACGTACAGAATTACTTTACGAGACTTGCGTTTAGCGAAGTCATACAGTATATCATAAAAAATCTGTTTCCTATATAGATCACTCTCAGTAGCAAGAATTACCAAATGTTTCAATCTATCTTCGAGAATTGTTGACCTCAGATAATTCTTCATTAGTTTGAGGCATGAGAAGCTTCTTTCAACTGATTCCACTGTTACAGGTTTTGTATAATTCCGTTTTTAGTTGCGTGTAGGATTGGCGTTTTCCATATTGAATGACACCCCAAAATGGCAGTTTTGTATATATATTTCATGAACTTTTATGAGTTTTAAAAAGATTTTAATAATTTCCGTAGATTTCCATAACCTTTTCGTATATTTTGCAATTTTTAAGAGATTTCCAGAAGCTCCTGGTAAATCAGGAGGCCGCGCGAAATCTGTTATAAGCTATAAAATTGTTTAATTTAATAATTTACACATACAATTAGCGCGGGGCCTATGAAAATGCGGGGCCCACTGCGTTCGCATAGGTTGCAGTGGCCTAACTCCGGCACTGGTATTGGGTGTCTCTGTGTGGCGTCTGTGTGTAGTGTTTGTGTGTGGCGTCATGGTATGGAAGTATGTGAGATGTAAATGCTGCGTATTTGTGACTATTTCGTCTTTTTTTGTTTCTATGTGCTCAAGTAAAAAAACAAAATGAAGTCTAAAACGACGCAGCTCAAAGAATCCATAGCAACAGGCACTTTTTTGTACTTACATTTTTTTTGTTACTAAAGAAAAGAAATACACTAAAAAAAAATTATACGAGAAAGTTTAATAAATCATTCAAGAGTACTTTAAATTGCCCTAATCCAACGTATTCAATGATCTTTGAATTACATATTAAAGGAGCCTACAGCTATAGCTGTCCACTTTCCCCAGTCAATAGTTCTTAGCAGCATATCAAGTGAAAAGACAACCTTTTCATTCCCTCAGTTTGTAAAGCAGAGACGCTGTTCTTACTGGTCATTGAAAGAAGAGCGAGGTAAAGAAAAAACATTGTAAAGACAGTCTCTTCACAGTATAACTCAATACAGCTTTTTTTTTTTTTTGTAAATGATGCTTTAATTACTCTGTCATATACCTTTGACTTGGGTCGAATAGTTACAAACAGCCAGCTGTACCTGTGAATCTTGTGTACAGAATATCTGTGGCATTATATACCTCTAGAGATATATTTTGTACCCTTTGCAACTTGTCATGTGACTAAAGAGGCCAATCCTTGATACAGAGCTGCGGTCAAATGCTGGACATCTGTAATCACCAGACGCTGTAGCACTTTCACATGGCATAAGAAATGTTAAAAAACTTTGTCTATGATATTCTGCAAGTTTGTCAAATCAAATTTCTAAGCTTCTCGCTTGCAGCACAAAATAATTTGTATTCTCTTTTGGCTACAGTCTGCCTACAGTCTGCCTACAGCCTGCCTACAGTCAGCCTACAGTCTGCCTACAGTCTGCCCACAGTCTGCCTACAGTCAGCCTACAGTCTGCCTACAGTCAGCCTACAGTCTGCCTACAGTCTGCCTACAGTCTGCCTACAGTCTGCCTACAGTCTGCCTACAGTCTGCCTACAGTCTGCCTACAGTCTGCATACAGTCTGCCTACAGTCTGCCTACAGTCAGCCTACAGTCTGCCTACAGTCAGCCTACAGTCTGCCTACAGTCTGCCTACAGTCAGCCTACAGTCTGCCTACAGTCTGCCTACAGTCTGCCTACAGTCAGCCTACAGTCAGCCTACAGTCTTCCTACAGTCTGCCTACAGTCTGCCTACAGTCTGCCAACAGTCAGCCTACAGTCAGCCTACAGTCTGCCTACAGTTTCCCTACAGTCTGCATACAGTCTGCCTACAGTCTGCCTACAGTCAGCCTACAGTCTGCCTACAGTCTGCCTACAGTCTGCCTACAGTCAGCCTACAGTCTGCCTACAGTCTGCCTACAGTCTGCCTACAGTCAGCCTACAGTCTGCCTACAGTGATCTTTCAATTTTTTCGTATCGCTTTTTCTCTGTAACTGTAATTTTAGTTTTTAAATAATTGAAAGATAGTTGTGTTTGAAATGTATAATAAAAGCTTTAGCTAAGTGACTTTAAGTTGAAGTATTGTCCTTTTAATAATGTTGAATGCTAACCCCGCGGAACTTGCAGCTACCACACAGACATCGAGGCACAATCGAGTGTACTCATCTACTCCCGTCTGCCTGTCCCTTCACATTTGTTTTCATTACGCTGACCCGTCCCCACCCCCTTTCTCCGCCAATGGCATCTCCGCGCCATGTAAATACCACGTCAAGATAGCCCACGGACCAGTCAGTGCCAGAATTGTCTCCCCTACATACTGGTTGTGATTCTAGCCCTTGGACGAGCATAGAGAATACAAGTATTAAAAACACATTACCAAAAAGAAGCTAACTCAAAAAGTTGGCGACGTTTGAGGTGCCAAAGAAATGTTTTGTGTGAGTTTCCGCAAGTCATTTCACTTGTTGATATCGAAAATTTATTTGAAATAAAGTTTCTTTGCCAAATTTAAAATTAAATCTAATTATGTTGAATAGCAATGAAATAATGCCGGTGGCACAGTGAACATAATTGACTGTGGGGACTTACAGACGAAGGATGGATAACAATGAACTCTATATCTTCTAGAATGGTCACCACGTCACTCACAATGGCTTATACACTATTCACAAAGGTAGTGTATTTCAAATATTTTGTTCCTCAACAATTGTCTCCTTATATACCCATGTTTGTTTCTCCAGGCTTTTAATTCGACACTGTGTTGTAATTTAACTTCTCTAGACTTAATTATTCAATATGGTATCTTTAGTCTTATCTCTATAGAGTGTGTCAATTCAATCCAGTGTTTGATTGGCTGCCTGGTCGTGCGGTATGCGCGCTGGACTGTCGTTCGGTTGTTTCAATGGTCTCAGGTTCACACCTTGCCTGATGCCTTCCCCGTCGTCCTGCGGGAGGTTGGGGCTAGGATAAAGATAATCTTTAACTCTGAAGGAACATCCGAAACATGTCAAACATTTTACAAACCAATCTTATCTCTATATAGTTTGAAAATACAAAATATCTATAAAGATTTTTTTGTTGTCTATCTGTACTTGTAATTTTAGTTTGTAAATTCAACGCAATACTTTTAAACTCGACTCTATAAAGGGTGTACATTGAAATGAATGGAATATAAATTCTGTCTAAAAGTTTTAACTCTTTCTCTCCTAATTGACGATACCATCGTTGATTTGACGCCATTAAATTAAATCAATTTTTGATTTCTATAAACTTTAGTTTTGTGTTTTATAAAAAGAGTATGCATTCTCCTAAAATTCTAGACCAAAAAGTAACGTTTTTTTTTTATTGAAAACAAAAATGTTATTGAAGTTTTATCATAACAGGGTAGAATGTAAAAATGTGAAAAAAGAACTATTCTGTCAGAACGTGGAAACAAATGACGGAGATAAAGAGTTAAGGAGTGTTCAGAAAGACAAACATGTAGACTGACTTCACTGAATGATTTTACACAACTTTGCATCACGTGGTGCGCACATGTCTATCTAGAACGGAAGAAGAATTACGTGTTTTTATAATAAAGCGTTTAGTTTTCCTTTCGGATAGTGTCAAAGTTGAAAGTGTTTACAAATCTAATGTTAAAGTTTATGTTACTGTAATGTTGTAGTCGAACTGTACTTCAAATATCAAAATCATTGTTCAGTCACGTTTACCATCACCTCAATGTCAGAGAGAGGTGGAGAGAAACGTAATAGCATTTTAAATAGAAATAACGCAATTTGAAAAACAAAAAAAAATGTGTTTATAGACTAAAACCCGCATTCATTGCTCTGTTTCAGCGGCACTAGCTGCGTCAAAATAAAAATACAAGGAACTAAGGAACTTAAGTTAAAGCTGAACAAAGACTTGCGTTCACTATATTGCTGATGTCATTAGTCTTAATGAGGGAAATAGAATTATCAAGAGAGAGTTAATGAGTTTGAAAGATGGGGAGAGAGAGGTGGAGAGCAAGAAGTAACAGAACAATAGAAATGAAGAGAGAGAGTCAGACACAGAGAGAGAGAGAGAGAGAGAGAGAGAGAGAGAGAGAAGAAGAAAGTGGAGAAAACCTTTAAAAGTTTTGAGTCTAAAGTGATTAGTACTGAGCGTCAACGTTTGAAGTTTCTGTCGCCTTCAACTCTAAAAGGACTTCCGGTTTCTTTCTTAAGAATTTCTTTGTCGTCTGTTCCTATTTTGACTTAAGAAAAATGAGTTTTCCCCCTTTGTTTTGTCTTCTAATGACGTCGCATATTTACCAATGAAAATAGATTTGGTTGAGCTTGGAAAGAGTTTCAATGAAATGTGTGCTATATTAACATTTGAAATAAGGCAAATCAAACTAATATATTACATGGAAAAGCGTTCACAGTATACCGCATGAATGTTTCTTTCTTTTCATTCCAGTCTTTCTCTCTTTTTCTCTCTGACATACTTTCCATGTCCTCCTTTCTCTTCCTCCTTCTCTTTTAACTATGTCTCCGTTTTTCTCTATGTTTCACTCTCTTTTTGTCTGTTTTCTCTCTATGTCTCTTTCTCTTTCTTTGACTCTATCTCTCTGTCTCGCACTCTTTCTGTTCTTTTAGCTCTTTCTCTCCCTCCCTCTCTCTCTCTCTCTGTTGAAATAAGTTATTTTTTATTCTCTGCGAGCTTTAACTTTTTAATAAAAAAAAATGAGAGTGTTATACGTTATGGGATGGCTGCCTGGTCGAATGATATGCGCTCTGGACTGTCGTTTGGAATTTCGATATTCCTCGGATCTCACCGCGCTCGCCACAATCCCCCGCCGCCTACAATGTATTAAGCTTGTATTCTAAAGGAACACCACAAACGTTTCAAACAAAACAAACTACAAACAACCTTGTCATGTCTTCGAGGTGACGTCATATCCGGTAATATTTACATACTTCTTAATACTCCTTTTCTTTTCTGCATAAAGTTAAAATTAATAATTGATACAATGATAGTTGATACATTAATGATAAGTGTGTGTAAAATGTCCAAAATGAGTCTGCTGAATTGTTGATGATCAAAAGATTGCATGTGTATGTGTGTGCACGTATGCTAATACTAGTGTTATGTTCGTATTGCCCAACAGACGAACTAGACATACACAAGATTTAAATAACTAAACCCTCACCTAGACCAAGTCAACTTTAGAAGCTACAATATAATGTTTTAATTCAGAATGGGAACGGTCCATTCTAAGTCATTAACGTTTTAGGTGTTACCTCAAGACTAGCATCAACTGTCTCTATATAAACTAGTCTCGCATGGAATGAATGTCATCATCTCTGTGTGTTCACTAGTATGCAGAGCGTTGAGTTGATGTGCGAAACTAAAGCCCGATAGGATAACGATAGGTTGTCAAAATAAAGGATTCAAATTGTTGAATGGGAACATGACGAAAGTGTTGGGTAATAGTAAGCATTTAAATGTGGAGCCTGGATTAAACCAATACATTTAGAGTGAATATAAATATATAGAACCAATAGACAATCCTGGTGAAGACTGGGATTTTTAATTTCGGGATCTTTGGGCGCCTCTGAGTTCAACCAGCTGACATTAGTTGGGGAAAAGCAAAGGTGGTTGGTCGTTGTGCTGGCCACATGACACCCTCGTTAACCGTAGTTCACAGAAACAAATGACCTTTACATCATCCACCCTATAGAACACAACGTCTGAAAGGGGAATTTTACTTTACGTTAATAGACAATTTACCGGACATTGCAAAGGATTTACATTTGTCGACTCTATTTTAAAGTGCACATTACTTCCATAAACTTGTCACTTTTCTATCCACTAGGAACATATCAATCAATGAACAGAGCGCTGTTCTAAACAAAACAAATACACAATTAATTTTGGTCCTGGGACAATATATCTCTTCTCAATCTCTGGTTTTATCTCGCAGGGGAGATTATCATATTGGTAGGGAGGCGACGTCAAATCCCACTCCCACAATCCCATTCAGTCCCCTGTTTCTATCTCTCGTCCATCTCTCCCCAGTCCAATGGTTGTATCAATCAAGTGACCAGGGGTCACTCCCTGTGCCGCCGCCCGAGAGTGAGATGTAATAAATAATGTAGATGGATTGACGGAGGAACACGACACACGCACACACTAACACACGCACACACCGACACATGCACACAGCAGACAAAGAGCGCGCTAATGAACACATGGGACTATATGCCATTGGAGATGTATTTGAAAAGATTTACGAGAATTGTGTGTATTATTGAGCATTCTAAAATATATTTTCTGAACTCTTTTGCTTGTTGAACAAACTCATTTTAACTTTTTAGTTGGTAGCAGTGACCTTTCAATGTTGCGTCCTTGACATTGTTTGGGTTGTCTATTTATTTCAAAAACTCTCCCAAACTGCCCTACTAGCGTAAGTCTAATTCTAAGACTGTTGAAATATATAATCAAGGCTGGTGCCTACATAGAGCCCTACTCAAGAGAGTAGAACTGGCATTATGAGTTATAAAACAATTATGTCAAATAGTAGGAAAAAGAAGTATCAAGTCTTGCTTTAGATTAGCGCAGTGTTTCTCAAACTGTGTTCCGCAGAACCCTAGTGTTCCGCCAGGCCTGAATAGGTGTTCCATGAACTACTGGAATAACTAACTAGTAGGCAGCCACGTGAAGTAATTAACCCTTCTAATAAATAATAAGCAAAGTGTTCCGCTAAATACTCAGAATGCGCAAAGTGTTCCGCTAAATACTCAGAATGCGCAAAGTGTTCCGCTAAATACTCAGAATGCGCGAAGTGTTCCGCTAAATACTCAGAATGCGCAAAGTGTTCCGCTAAATACTCAGAATGCGCGAAGTGTTCCGCTAAATACTCAGAATGCGCAAAGTGTTCTGTTAAGGAAAAAAATGTTTGGAAACACTGGATTAGCGCAATGTAAATATTAAAATTGTCTTCCTATTTCAAGGTCACTTTTATAAGAGAAGTGATTTTGTTTTCTTACAGTTAAATATCAGTTAAACAGAATAAATTTAGCTATACTCGGTCAGTTATTCTATATAGCGCTAACCAGAACATTAAATCCGATGACGCCTATAAGTGGAAACAGCAGACAGCAGAAATGAGGGATGTCATTGATGTATATATAAACCGTGTCTTTTAAACCCTTTCTGAAAAAGGTAAAGAAGTAGCCTGTTACTTCACTGTACTTATTGACTTGGAAATACTTTGGTCAAGTTAAATCCAAAACCTTAGTCACTGGCCACCTTTTAGTAAAGTTGATGGAAGCGATTGCCCTTGCAATGACTTAACGGTCTTAAACCTTGGTACCGTATCAACAACTAGGTGAAACTAATCCTGCTGGTCACTGACCAGTGAGTGCTGTCATCAGTCTGTTTATCTCTGTTCTACTTTACTAACACAGACCTGTAAGTGCTTTTGAAGACATTTTTTTCTCAGACATCTTCAGTTTATGATTTTAGGGATTGGCCCAGAATCTCTAAACAAAAAAAAGGGGGGGGGGAGAAATAATGCAAAAAAAAAAGGGGGGGGGGGTTGATGAGATGGGGAGGATTGAGTCGCACTATATTGCTCTTTTATGATGAAGACAAAATGAGGTCGTTCTCTCTCTCTCTCTCTTTTATATTTTATTAACCGTACGGTGCCACTGGTGGACAGTGATCTTGTAATAGAGGAAAGTTAGACGGAAGAAGCTTCAGGTCTCCCCTTTCTTGGCGGTTTCCGCCAGCTGCTTTTCACCGTTTCTTTAGTAGTGTAGAATCAGATTCGAACCCGAGACTCACGATCTCCTTGACTTTACTTAATACTAAATCTGTCATAAGAAAGAAGCAAAGATTCAAGGCACGTTCTCTGAGAGACCCAGTAGTGTCAAACTCAGCCTTCTACCCCCTACTACCTCCTCCTCCTCCCCAGTCCCTACTTCACAGTTATGTCCGAAATCACAACTTCTATGATCTTTTTTATACTGTGGTTTCCTCCAAACATGGGAGCAGCCAAGGTCTCACAGAATAATGTCTGTTATGTTTGTTTATACAAGAATGAACAGAGCTAAAAATCGCCTTTCTCAGCCTCTATACTGCGACATATGCCATTGACGTTTCTCCATACAGGTAAAATAAAGTTGATAGTAACATTTTTGCACTAAAGATAAATATATAGCTGTTATCCTATCTGTAAACCTATGTGTATGTCTATCTGAAAGCCTATCTGTAAGCCTGTCAGCCTATCTGTAGTCTGTAAGCCTATCTGTCAGTCTATATGTCAGCCTATCTGTAAGCCTATATGTAAGCCTATCTTTGGACGGTCGTTATAAAGTTTGTTGACCTGCTGGAATAACTTTCATGTACAAAGATAAAAGTGGTTTTGTTTATTTGTAAGTTAGTCTCTTTAAAAAATGAGAAGATCTACTACAATGTTAGTATTGTTCGGCCTTTCTTTTTGGCCTGTGGGGAGGGAAGCATACACATTCTCGATATATCTCGCACAGGCTTCATCCCAGCACACTATCTTATGAGTCTCATTGAACCTGACCACTGTAGCTTCATTGTGCACTGTGGGCAGACATTTCCTGTGACTTGAAAGCACAGTATCTGGGGCCTCATTCAACCCGCGGGAAGTAGTTTCAGCACCTCTAAACTGTACTATATATGTCTATACTTTATTACGTTGACATATTTGAACTAAGAAATACAGATCGTTTCTCACTGGTGTCTTAAGAAATGATCTAAAAGAGTGCCTTGTGTCCACCTGACGTAACGCTAGACCGCCTTCAGGTATGCCACAGACGTTTTTATATGCAATAGATAACACCGTGGGCTTAGGGGCTATAAATCTGTTTTATTTGCTTGCTCAAGGGCAAGCAACAGCCTAAGATATTTAAACCTAAATGTGTATGTGTTTGATATATATATATATATATATATATATATATATATATATATATATATATATATATATATATATATATATATATATATATATATATTGTTACGATTCTCTCTCTCCAAATCAGGCCTTCTGTAAACACTGTTAGACACAACACAACACATCAACAAGAACTTGACAACAAGGCTCCAAATAATCTGGTAACTTTAATAATGAGTGAATAAGTAGATAACAGCCAATACTAGACAATTGGCATCAAACACATCAACAACTAAAATGTCACTCTGTACATCACCGTACAAAACTCTACTGTGTCTCTTTCTGGACTTGTACATCAACACATGAGGACTCAACCAGGACCGACTTCATGGCCGACTAACAGTCCCGGTCTCGACGCTCTCCGGTCTTGAACTGCCGCTTTCCTACACACTGTGTCCTCGTACACGCAGGCTTTCGATCACATGACCATAACATTGATCATATTTGCGTGTAATCGTGTAATCGTAGTACTGTCCCTTGTCCATGGCCCCGCTGACCTGAGTGATTTACGTGTGTGTCAGCTGAGCCTATAGTTAACCCTTTTGCGCCGCCAATAGGGTCATAACAATATATATATATATATATATAACTTGCTGTTCACGAAGTCTAAAACAGAAGAAGAAGAAAAAAGTTGTCTATAACAGCCGCCATTAGAAAAGTTAGCCTAATATTTGAAGTTTATAAAGGTCACACGTGTCTACAACACCGAAGAATGAATCCCTGTTAGTTGGCTATACAACTATCCTCCACTGACTATCGTACACCAGCACTCTATGACAAAGATATTGAATGTAGATTAGTGTAGACCAATGCACAGAGGCGTCAACGGAAGTAGGATTACGCGGTGCTAAGAACCTTTTTCACAACTATTCTTCCGGAAACTCTTACTGTTTGATTCTACATTGAATGTAAAGTATGCACAAATAGTATTGATTATTCTAGAACACAATCATAAACAGGGAAAAGAGAGTCTTTTGCGATAGACGTTCTCCAGTAGGAATTTTTTTTATTCATTTGGAACTCTTCATGTTCCTGAAACTGCTACATTTGTGAACAAAGAGCATTATTAAGTAAAGATTCAAACTTAAAAAAAAAGCAACAACAAAGCTGATCTAAGGGAAAGAACTCGTATACTTATATTTCTCAATAATATAGAACTTATATCCCTTTTTATATCAAACAAAATAATTAATAATAAAATTTCAACTTGTTCCGAGAATGAAAGTGGGAGAAATAACGAGTGCAATTGTATTCGAGGACAAAACCCTATGTATTTAGCCATACATGTGAATACTGAAGGATTAACTCCCCATGTTGATATCACACTTTAAAAATAATTATCAGTAATTAATTAATTGATTAATTGCTTTTTAGCGGCCCCCGAAAGGGGAAAAGACGCTATTAGTTTTGTGTGGCGTGTCTGTCCGTCTGCCGTCAGTCCCTCCCGTTTATATCTCAGAAACAAGAAAAGAAAATGAAAATCAGACATCATGATATTTAAGACCCTTCAAAGTTCTGATGCAACGGCTACTTTTTTCCGAAAGTGAACCATCAAATTTTTAAATTTATATATGCAAGCAGATTTTTCAAAAAATTACACCACATTTCAATGAAAAACCTTAGGGGAGGTAACTTTTTTTTAAAAGGTCATGGACTTCTTCATTAATAACTCAAGCTTTATTCATAGATGCGCGCATTGGTACAAAAAAAATTGCATCTAAAGTCACAATGGTAAAAAGTGTCAATGGTTCATTATAAAATATATTTTCCATTTATTAACTAACTCATTGAATAGAATACTAATTATAATGTTGTTTTAAAAAAGAGCTTTGATACGAACTTCGTTTTAGTTATAAGTTTAAAACATAACGAACTACTTTTGACATATCCTCATTATAGGGACCTACTCTTCACAGACTAACTAATACTAAATAGAGCCCAGATCTATATATATTTATAATAAACGTATTAATAATTTGAACAGAATTTGAATTATTAAGGCAATAACTTATCTTCTGACAGCCTAGGGGGTGCAGATTTATTTATTATGTAAACAATAGTATCGGATACGAACAGCATAGTACACCACTAGTAGGCCTAATGGCATACCCGGTAACAAAAGGCCTACTACTCATGATCATAACATTGGCTTAGGTCTAGTAATTTTAAAATTAAACGTGTAAATTTATACGAGTTCTAATCTAGTTAATCTCATGGGCGTAGCCGGGGGGAGGGGTTGGGGTTTACCCCCCCCCCAAATGAAATCCTTGCGATTGATTTTTTGCTTTGATTTTGTTTATTTTAAGTTAGATTTTAATACTAAACCATCACTTGCCCCAGCACAACCAAAGGGGTTTTGAGTTTAAAAACCCCTACCAGGGGTTTTGAGTTTAAACCCCCTTCCAGGAGTTTTGAGTTTTAAACCCCCTACCTGGCGTTTTTGCAGTAACTCCCCCACTTCTATAAAACAAAACAAAAAAAAAATGCAAACGAAAATCCCCTAATTCCACGAGCACAGTTAAGGGAGATTTTGATTTTAAAACCCCCTCTAAAATTTACGATAAACCCCCTATTCAATATACATAAAAAGCTAATTACGCACTCAAAATGTTATGAGCGTAGCTAAATGGGTTTTGACTCAGTTTTGAGTTTAAACCCCATTTCAGCGGGGTTTGAAGTTAAAAAAAATACCTCTTTAATAATAAAAACAAAGCAAATTATACACTCAGAATGTTATGAGTATAGTCAAAAGGGGTTTTGAGTTTAAACTCTTCTCCAGTGGAGTTTGAAGCTAAAAAGTACCTCTTCAATATAATAAAAGCAAATTACTCACTCTAAAATCTATGAGCGTAGCCAAAGGGGTTTTGAATTTAACCCCCCCCCCCGGCAGGGAGGTTTGAGGCTAAAAAATAAATCTTCAGTGTAAGAAAAAAAGCAAATTACGCACTCAAAATGTTATGAGCGTTGCCGAAAGGGGGTTTTGAGTTTAAACCCCCATTTATAGGGGTTTGATGCTAAAAATACCTCTTCAATATAAAAAAAAGCAAATTACACACTAAAATTATTTGAGCGTAGCCAATCCATTTGGGGGTTTTGAGTTTAAACCCCTCTTCTACAGATGGCTTTCTTAAAAGTTTAAAACCCCTCCAGATGGTTTTGAGTTTAAGATCCCCCTACAGAGCATTTTGAGGTGGAAAACTGCCAACAGATGATTTTGACGATAAAACTTCTCTTTTCGATAATTCCAAGAGCGTATTCATAAGAGGTTACACATTTTTTACAAGTGGCAGGGCTCCATTAATAAACTGCAATGAATAGTCATCTGCCGAAATTGAAAAACACTAAATGTGGCTCAACAAAGATGGCTGACAGATTTTAGGAGTCAGTTATAGAGATCGGGTCTAAATCAAGGAAATCCTATGCCGAACTGGGAGTCGACCCCTTAGTAAGATTGTGAGAGAGCGACGCATGAGGTGTGTATGTTCTCCGACAAAATGAATTACGCATAAGAAGAGTTGCCATGATATCCTAGTACAACTTGACGCCACTTATTCATGGAGGTCCTCATGGTAGGTGGGAAGAGGCATTACCAGTGACAGATTTTTATGGAAACAGCTTAACGTCAAATGCTCCGAACGGCGCGGGAGGGTCTAAGTCAGTAAGAATAGCACATTAGGTTTTTGAAATAAAACTTTTTAATAGCAGGGAAAATGCAGTTTAGATACCTCAGAATATGCATTTTGTTGGCTTTCAATACCAGAAATAGTGCTTGGCGGCGGGGCTTCGCCCCGCGCTGGAGGAGCTCCTAGCGCTCCCTCAGACCCCATTGCTAGTAATGTCGGTAATCTACAATTTTCCCACTAACTCATGGAAGAAACTATTCTAGGGCACAATAAACGTCTACCGAAAGAATGAAGGGTCAGAATGTAATAAAGATTATGTACAGACACACACATAAATACATTTTTTTTCTCGGTGGGAGGGGGGGGGTCGGCGGGGAGAGAAAAAAATCCACCTCCCCCCGCAAAAAAATTCTGGCTACGCCCATGCTAGATATTGTAGATTCTATACCATTCTAGACTACACTTAGATCTATTTCTAGGTCTAGACTTAGATCTAGTTCTAGATCTAGACTTTGATCTTGAATCTAGATTTAGATCTTAAACTAGGTCTAGATCTAGCTAGATCTATGTCTAGTTTGTATGACAAATGACAATGGAGATATTAATTTTTATTTTGAGGGGGGATTCTCTGGTCCAAGTAGACCTACTCCAAGTCTTTCAAGTCATTTCTAGCTAGCTCACTACCAAACTAAAATAGGTCAAGAATTTTTTTTTTCGTGTTGCCAATTTATCTAATTTTGTAAGAAATAAATCTTTTTTAGTTTCTCTTTATTACATGTTACATGTTATTAATTTTGAATGCATGAATAAGGTTAATTATTATTATTTTAAAAAATATAAGTGTACGCTAAATATATGTATGAAAATGCTGTGGCTGAGTGGTAAAGCACTTGGAACCAGAAGTCCCGTGTTCGAATCCTGGTGAAGACTCTAGAAGTGTAGACCACTTTGGGGGCCGATTTTGAGTTTGTGTTTCCACACAAACTGTCTTTGTAACCTTGATTTTATTGATTCATGTCATGTCGATGCCAACGAATAATTGTGCAAAGTTTCAACTTGATCCGAGAATGGGTGTGGGAGAAATAACGTGACTTGATATAAACTTTGTACAAATCTCTCTCAAGCATTCAGCAGATAAAGATTTACATGCGCTATGTCCAGGAGTGTGCCAAGTAGTGAGCCCAGTAGTGTGTCCAATAGTGTTTCCAGTAGTGTGTCCAGTGATGTGACAAGAAATGTATTGACTAGTGCTCGCAATAGTATATTCAGTATTGAGTACAGCAATGAGTCCACTATTGTCCAGCAATGTGTTTAGTAGTGTGTCCAATAGTTTGTCTAACAATGTGTCCAGAAGTGTGTCCAGTGCTGTGACCAATAGTGTATTTAGTAATGTACCCAATAGTTAAATAGTTTGTCTATCAGTCTGTCAAGCTGTGTGTCTAGTACTGCGTTCACAAAAGTGTTCAATATTATGTCCAGAAGTGTTTCTACTAACGTGTCCAGTAGTGAGTCCATCGATGTGTTTAGTAGTAATGCACCCAGAAATGTATTCAGTTTGAAATACTTGGCAATAAAATAATTCAACATAACAAAACATTTATATGACATTATTTTTTAATCAAAAAGGGAGATTGATGAAGTAAGACTCAGACTTGAGTTATATTCTCTTTTAAAGTTACTGTTGTATTAATTATAGGTACCTATTGACCTGACCATGTAACAACAGTTGTCTAATGGCGCTCTCGTGTCACAGGGAAGAGCCAGACCAACATTGCATTGCTCACACCGACACCCTAGAATTGATTAAAACTAAGCCAGTTAATGGTCCCCTGAGTCTCGGAGTTAGACCTCTGTGTTTACTGACGGACTGCACGGCACAGGGGCGTGGATCAGATCATTTTAAGAGTAGCTGAGTATGGTACTTTGAGTTTGAAAACCTAAGTGTAGGAGCTGGTCAAATGTTGGTATGGGAGTGGTGAGAATAAAATACATAGATAGGGACATAGGCAGGACACTTTTGTCTTTGTCAATATCTATCTATCTATCTATCTATCTATCTATCTATCTATCTATCTATCTATCTATCTATCTATCTATCTATCTATCTATCTATCTATCTATCTATCTATCTATATCTATATATATATATATTTTTTTTAAATTTTTTTTTATATTTATTCGCCACAAATGTTTTTATCGCATTAAATAAGATCTATAAACAACACAAAGGGAAATAATGAATGTTATCTACCTAATGCAGTTACCTCCTCTCCTTCTTTCATCAATATAGTGAAATATGTCTTTTTTATAAAGCGTATATTAACTCATTCTTTCTGTCTGTCTGTCTGTTAAATAGTTTGTACACGTTATTTCCCAGACACCCAATCTCGGATCAAGTTGAAATTTTGCACAACTATTTCTTTGACCTGACTAAACAAGAATCAATTTAAAAATATGACCAATAAGTAAATTTACTTTTGATAAATTATCATTTTGTGTAGTATTTCAAACAAGGGAAAGAATTTGTATTTGACTGAAGTGGTGGTATACGCTAAATTAGTCCGATTCATAGGTCGCCGCTTTAAAGTAAGTTTGAAACAAACAATACATAACTATGGAATCTTCTAAAGTCATAAGCAACTCACTAGCAGAGTGGTTAGATGTCGGCTTGAGGACGTGTGAGCCATGAGTTCGAATTCAGGTCGTTCCCTTTTTTTAAAAAATGCTTTTAAAAACCGATTACTTGAAATTCACCCTGATATGCCCTTTCTCCCCCCCCCCCACCCCACCGCATTTTTGCAACTTGTGAAGATAAGTGATAGGATCATAGGCGATAGGATCATAGGCGATAGGATCATAGGTGATAGGATCATAGGTGATAGGATCATAGGTGATAGGATCATAGGTGATAGGATCATAGGTGATAGGATCATAGGCGATAGGATCCTAGGTGATAGGATCCTAGGTGATAGGATCATAGGTGATAGGATCATAGGTGATAGGATCATAGGTGATAGGATCATAGGTGATAGGATCATAGGTGATAGGATCATAGGTGATAGGATCATAGGTGATAGGATCATAGGTGATAGGATCATAGGTGATAGGATCCTAGGCTATTGAGAAAGCTAAAAGAATGAAATAGCGCATTACAAAAATATTGGTACATTTAGTGTTGTTGGTCCTGATCTATTACAAAAATATTGGTACATTTAGTGTTGTTGGTCTAGATCTATTACAAAAATATTGGTACATTTAGTGTTGTTGGTCTAGATCTATTACAAAAATATTGGTACATTTAGTGTTGTTGGTCTAGATCTATTACAAAAATATTGGTACATTTAGTGTTGTTGGTCTAGATCTATTACAAATTCAATTCGATGACTTATCCAAACAAATTGATACAATTACACTTCGTTTAAGTTTGTTTATTTTACATTATTTTTTTAAAAATGTTTTTCGTGTGTTTTTTTCTACAATATTACAACTTTAACAATGTATTTATCCTAACTGAAGTGTAAAAAGCATGAGAGAGAGAGAGAGAGAGAGAGAGAGAGAGAGATTTGCATCAATATCAGAGAAATACATGGCAGAAAGAAAAGAAGGGACACGGTGAACCTTGGTGAATACAGGGACATTAATACCAGTCGTCTCTAATGGGAGTTGTCAATATCTGACAGCGGCCGAGTAACAATAGCGTCTAGGTGCTCTCTGATGTAATGTAACTAATAAAAGGGACCATATTGCTCTAGAACCTCTGGCTAGTCGAAATAGAACTGCAAGTTGGTGATAGTCCTATAAGGCAACGACAGATACTATAGTAGGTCCAACAATTTTTGGACTTTATTTGGTGAGCTGGTCTGTGTGTGTCTGTTTGTGATTTCACGTAGTAGCACCATCCCGTCTTCCAATGCGATGATTTGTGTGTGTCTTCCCTTGTATTTTAATGATCTTTGTGTGTCTGGCTTTTGTTCTGATAATGTTGGTGAGCTTGACTTTGGATGTGCTGATCTTTGAGTCTGCCTTTTGATGTTCTGATTTTTGTGACTGAATTTTGATGTGATTATTTTTGTGTGTTTTTTAATACAATACTCTTTGACTGTCATACTTTTGGCCTGACGATCTGTGTGCGCCATATTTTTATATTTGCTGAACTTTAGTGGGCTTGATTTTTTTGATATGATGATCTTTGTGTGTCTGACTTGTGGTTTGATGATCTATGTATGTCTGGCTTTTTGTGGGATAATCTTTGTGTTTTTGGCTTTATTATGATGATCTTTGTGAGTCTGATTTTTGTGTTTTAGACGTTTTAAGTGGTGATCTTTGTATATCGGGATTTCGGTGTGATGAACTTTGTTTGTCTGGATTTGGTATGAAGATCTTTGTGTGTCTTGCGTTTTAAGTGATAATCTTCGTGTGTCTTGATTTGGTGTAATGATCTTTGTGTATCTTGCTTTGGTGTGATGACTTTTATGTGTCTGGATTTGGTGTAATGATTTTTATGTTTCTGGATTTGGTGTGATGATTTTTATGTGTCTGGATTTGGTGTGATGATTTTTATGTGTCTGGATTTGGTGTGATGATTTTTATGTGTCTGGATTTGGTGTGATGATTTTTATGTGTCTGGATTTGGTGTGATGATTTTTATGTGTCTGGATTTGGTGTGATGATTTTTATGTATCTGGATTTGGTGTGATGATTTTTATGTGTCTGGATTTGGTGTGATGATTTTTATGTTTCTGGATTTGGTGTGATGATTTTTATGTGTCTGGATTTGGTGTGATGATCTTATTGTGCCTGGCTTTATGTATATACATTTTTCCTTTGTCTCAATTTTTGTACATTTTACCTTTGTCTCAAGACGCTTGCAATAATACTTTGTTGTGTGGGTGTGGGTTAACGCTAATGTAAACTTATTCCTACATCTTTCCACTGTTTTTATTTTCCTGTTGTTTTCCTATAAAAATGTACTACAAGTAAGTAACACGCCTCAATAAGTTTGTATCATTACGTCTGGTCACACCGGAGACTCTAACAAACGTAATTAGCCTTATTTCTTTGAGGAGTTTATGATTTATTATTTGTATCTGAGAATGTACATTTTTAAAATCATCTTGGAATAAGACTGGTTATTGCTTTGTAAATGTATGTCTGGAGATTGATCGTTTTGCTCTGAACGCATTGAGAAAGTATAAAATGATCGATCTACTTCTATCCGCCAAGATTTGCAAAAAAAAAAAAAAAGTACCAGACAGACAGACAGAGTGAGTTGATATAAGCTTTGTAATAAGTTATCATGTCTTAAACGTATTGTTGCCGAGTTTATCCAACACATTTGGATTCAGGGCAAGGTTTATGTGGCAAGAATGTAGACATCTGCTTCAGACAATATTAACTACTCTGCTTTCCGATCACACATGTTATTTTTTATGACTCTAGTTCTGACGCAGTCTTATATTTAAACGTTTACAGATATTTCCATATTGAGTTTTTTTTTCTCAAAAACGAATTTAAAAAAACAACAAAAAACTTAAACTAATGTATAGATCTAAGGGCGAGTTTGAATAGAAGTACAATACAGATGTAAAAATGTCAGTTTGAGTCAAGTTTTACAATATCTATAAGTCAGTTTAAGAAATTGTGTACAAAGTCATATTGATACAATTCACTTGGTGTTACAATCACAAATCCCAAAATGTTCATTTTGAGAATTGGTCAGAATGCGTATATCAAATAAAAAGAGGTTAACAATTCTTTCCAAACCAAAAACCTAAAATAATCAACAAAGGAGTGATTGATTATATCTTTTCCAATCAGTAGTCCAATCACTATAGTCTGTCAAATAGCCAGGCTTCTTATAGCATTAGAGCTTGTAAAACACGCAGTTCAGTCCGGGGCGCCAGGGCGGATTCGGACAAGGAAAAATGACATCCTGTTGATATGTCATCTCGACAATTCAAGAATGAACCGGGGAAGGAGTGTCAAGAATGTACTTTGCCGTTTCTTACTGACCAGTATCTCTAACCATTTATCAGTGGCGAATCCAAAGCCAGTAGACTCAATTTGTAGTCCAATCTAGAGTCAACTGTCTTCTGAGAAGGCAGCTTATTAGGGCTGGGTATCGCTCAAGTTTACGATCTCCTTTTTCCCCTACCACATTATTTCCATATTGCCGAAGTAGTGTATCTATCTAGGGATTTTCTTTGAACAAGATGTAAACGATTGTTTGTAAAGTTTTAATGTAGGCCTAGATGTCTCTCGACAGTATTAAATTTTATTGATTTTATGTGATGGTTCATTTTTTTTTAACCATGCATGCAGTGTTTTCGAAAAAAAAAATACAAGCTGAATTTAAAAAAAAATACTATTTTAAAAACCATCAATTATTTTGAATCTATCAGAACTGTACACAATTACGTAAGTTAATCCCCTTGTTTTGTAGCTTTTATGCGTCTGCTATCTTGTATATTGACAAGAGTTCCCTTCGTACTTTGGGAGGAGAGCACCGTTCAATTGCTGCCATATCTCCATATAAAACAAAATAAATTAATTACGACTAATTGATTAACTAATTAAATCTTAAATTTTAATTTTTTGATTGGTTTAAGTGTTGTCATTGACAATGATTAATTGTGCAGTTTCAACTTAACAAGAGGAAGTGGGAGAAATAAAGTATTTTGACTAGACCCACTGAAAGAGCGAGTTGATATCAGCTAAAAGTTACAATTGTTTGAAATTCGATTCAACGAAATAAAATAATGTATTAGTCAAATAGATTTAATATATAGCTTACATTTTAAATGAGCAAATCATAGCCATGCGTAGTGTTAAGAGGTATTGTCAATTCTGTTTGGAAGACTGTGAGTCTGCTGTGATTTAAAATGTTGTTAGTTTTAAATATATTTAGCTGCGAGTCCAATGCATAAATAACACTTACAACAGAATAAATAGAATAAGATTTGAAATAATATAATTGTTTCTTAACAAAATAAGGACACAGTCGTCGTCGTCAGATCTAGAAAAAAAACACAAACACCTCCTTTCCTAAGCACTACTACATGAGGTCTGTGCTGTCCGTTATTGTGTCTTCCATCTATTTCCGTTTTGAGATTTTAAAGAACCGTCGCGTCACTAAAGAAATCCCCGATTTGTCGCAACTTCTAAGAATCTAACTATTTATTTATTACATCCGTTATGTGAGATACTCAACTCCATAAACTTCGGAGTCGATAACAAACAGTATAATTGACATTTTAGTTATTTTCAACTCATTAAAAAAAAACAACAACAGCTGTTAGTTAATGAGATAGTTCGTTCAATAAAATCCTCTTGAAATATTACATGTAACCTAATTTATAGTAGGACTTAAATAATGACGTTTTGAAAGCAAGACATTGTTATGTTTTACTAATTGTTGACATTTGTTAAAGATTGTTCAATGAAAATAAACTCTTTTTAAGATCCCCCTGTAGACCTTACGATCTATGAGGGCGGTCGATGTAAAGCTCATCTATGACTTAGGGCGTCTTAGGCCGACGGTAAACGAGGGTGTCATGTGGCCAACACAAAGTACAATGACCTTTACTTCCCCAGACCATTAGAGACAGGGGAATTGAGGTGTGTCCTAATACTCCGAGGTTCAAATTCCAAGTTTTCAACTGGATTCGACCTTGATACTTGGTTCGTAAACCAAACGCTTTATAACTCAGCCACCACGTCTGACCCTTGAACCTGGACTTTGGCACTCGCCAACTATCACACTCAGATTAAAAAGAGAGCATTAAGATCAATCTTCTTCAAGTTTTCGATTGTACTGTATTGTTTGTGAGTAAAGAATAGTACTGCTTTCCTTTGTCATTCTTCTTGCAGGATGTAAAAGAGGTAAAGGTTGATGGGAATAGGATTCAATCCCATACCCTCGTGTCGATCAATAAAAGCGTAGGCCACACGGCCATCAAGTTGGACTCTTTTTCGGGACATAAAAAAGGGACGCTTTGTAAAAGAAGAAACACATTTTAAAAACTAAAACAATTTTAACACTACGCAGTGAGCAGCCACAAAAGCTAAAAATACATTTTAGGTTTCTAGTACCGTGTCTTATCATTAGTTTTACTGTTTGGAATTGTCTGTAGTGAATTCAGTTCTCCAAGTTTTATTTGAGAGCAGCAGCGCGTTTTTCCATATCTAGTAGTTCACGCTTAAAACGGTTTTAGACAAAATGAAACGAAAATTAACATTATTTTATTCCTGCTACATAAAGATGTTAACTTAAGAAGTGTCGCCGCCACGCCATCTAAATGTTTATTTCAAGGTTAGTGAAGAAAAAAAAAGAATTAATGGAATGAAATGGATTTTAAAATTTACTGTTTGTTTGTTTTTGTGTTAAATTGAGACATTCACTTTATATCTCTTTAGAAAATAAACACAATAATTGAATCCGTTTCTATAAATAAAGATTGTTTTAATTGTCAAAACCATAAACAACATGTTTACATTTTGAGAAACAACAGTAAATTTCCAATAGGACTAAAATAGCCAAGAGAGAAAATAAGTGGCCAACTAGCTAGTAATTCTTTTCTCGGTAATATACATGAACTGTGAAATGTCTAGGAAAATCGTTAGAGCCGTTTTTGAGATCAGTTGTCCAGGTTCCCGGATCCATAATTTACGAAGTTCTGTCTTGAATAAAAGTACTTTTAAAAAAACTCAGATTTACGAAGTGAACAGAAGACTTTTGGGAGCCACAAAATAAGTTTGGCTTTAGTAACTGAAGTAGATGGATAATACGACATTCGACAGTTCCCTTCATGAAGTATATAAGTACTTTTGACATCATATATCAGCGTCGACTACCTCCATTTGATTAATCTGCACAAGACACAGTGCCTAACTATTTAGTACATTACTAGTAGCTTGCAGTACCTGTAGAAGGGGACGTACATTTAGTGACTATATCGTTTCTCATAAAGGGATTTACCTTTTATTTCGGTTATGCAAAATTTATAAAGCGCATCGAAGTTTTGGAAATTTATTTATTAATTCCCCCCCCCCCCAATTAAGCAATTGCAAACATCCTACCTTGGAATAAAGCTATAAGGAAAATCTTTTTCTTTTTTTTTTAAAGATTTGTTGAATAACTTTTCTAAATATTTTTTGTATAACATTTATTATGGAATTAACATTATTCCTATGTAATCTACAGAGCACATATCTATTCAGTGGGCCTATTTCGGATAAGTTTTGGAAGCAATGAAAATATGAATCTATTACTAGAAAAGCATTTAAAATAAGAATCTGTGACTAGAAAAGCAATGAAATATAAAATCTGTGACTAGAAAAGCAAAGAAATATAAAATCTATGACTAGAAAAGCAATGAAATATAAAATCTGTGACTAGAAAAGCAAAGAAATATATAATCTGCCAATAGAAAAGCACTGATTTATAAAATCTGTGACTAGTAAAGCACTGAAAGAAAAGAATTTTTGACTTTGTAGCACTACAGAAATCTGTTCTCAGAAACTCGCCCGTCCTCAAGGTTAAATAAAACAAAAACGATTGACTTGGTAGCTCTAGAGACTCAATGACAACTCATATAATGAAATTCTCTTTAACCTTGTCCTTGACTCGTTGAACTGAGAAACAGGGGGCGGTAAAAAAAAATCGTGGTGTTTGATTGATCAGTCCTAGGAACGGTTCTCAATCTTTTCAAAATGGTAAACCAATGAAATGACAAGAGCCACGATTTTTGGATCAGCACAGAAGTTGCATGCATCAGCCACCAAGTAAAATATCATGGCATAAAGAAACTGTTTCCACAAACTACAAGACAAATAATCACTGTCAATAATAGTGAAGGGTCTATCATTTGAGAAGCTTCGGGATAGAAGATTGTGACGGAGATCATGATCGACTGGTAATAGCAGGTTTAACAGCGCTGAGACTTTGCTTGTCTTGCAATTGTTCTCTTGTTCTGGCTTGATTACTCAGAAGATAGCGGCCATCTGTAATGGCCTGTCAAAACAAGTGCTAAGAAGGATCTGAGACGGCCTTGGCAGTGCGCTGGGTGAGTGTCTTATGTGGGGCCTAACATGAACTGTAAAATATCATGCTAAAAGCTGTCTTGGTCATTGGTAGTTCTATATAAGCTTGAAAGTTTAAACAGGATCGAATAACAAGTCCTAGAAAAGGGGAACCGTTTTGAAATTAATTCATCACATCTTCATCGTATTGCGTGGCAAAGACCTCGCGTACTTGCATAATAGTCTGAAGGTGTCAAAAGAAACAGCAGGAGAAGTGCCTTAGGTGATTACCCCTGTTAACCCCACATAGGATAAACCATATTTATACTTCAGTAACCAGAAAAAGCATAAATACAAACTGGTTTAATGAACGCAAGAATTCTAGCTTCTCATTATTATATGAGATATTGTAACATGTAGAGTTTAGGCTATTACTTTTATTAGCAATCTTCGAAAAAGGAAAAGCAGCTATTGGTTTTGTGCAGTACTTCTGTCCATCTTTCACGTTTATCATTTCTTATGTGGCCTGCAAAGTTTCAATACAACGTCTAATTATTGTCTTTTTTTTTTATATAATTTTCACATCTTTTAAAAATATACTTAAATGTAAAGGATACTATATTTATATTATCAAAGAGTGTATAGTGTATTTTTGGTGACATCTATGCAAACGATTTTATCCTTTGTCAATATACAGTTATAAATGTATGTCGTTATATATATATATATATATATATATATTATATGTATGTGCATGTCTTCTGGTGTGTCAGTTACTAACAGTTAACAGCAAACATGTATTTCTATCAAATAAAGCTGGTAACACAGATTGATTATACATATTTTTACCCTTTATTTTAAGCGATATTTAAAGGTTCCTATATATGTGTTAGAAGAAAGCATGTTTGTGACAATCGAGGTCATAATAGTTGGCCTGGTCCCTTAATGAATGTCGGCAATTACTCTGATAGCAAATAATGCAGAACTAGATATCATTTATATCAATCAAAACAACCTGGCTTAAGTATTCCCAGTATTCTAGATCTATATGGTTCTCGAGTTTGTGTGATAACACAAACTCTCCTTGTAATCTTATTACAAAATAAAAGAAAATTATTTTTTTAAAGATGAAATTTAATAGTAGATTTCATGATTTCTTTAATAAAACATAGATCACATGCTTTTAGATTTATTAATATTATGTAAATGCATAGATCCTGAAGCTGAAAGAGGGAAGGCATCTCCTTATAAATCATGACCAGGGCCTCCACTAACTAAAATCTGTCAACGGACCAAATTGTGAGTGGGTACAATCAGATTCTTGCCTCTTTGACGACGTTCAATGTAAAATAAGTAGGCAATGCAGGGTAGGCAATGCAGGGTAGGCAATGCATAGAATGCAAAACTGTTACGGAACGTTTCTTGTAGTAACATTTCCTTTACCTTGCCTCTTGTTACAGACATTTCCATGAGTAGGATTATAACGTTTACATAAACACAAGACCATTGGGGATGCCATCAAAGTCAAGCACTGGAAGAGGAACTTGTTATGCGAAGTATTGATTCTTCTTAAAGTGCACAAGATCTTGACACAAAAATGGTGAGTAGGTCATTACCTTTGATTGCTAGATGATAATACACGAGGAATAGAGTGTTCCTTTTAAAATCCTAATTAATGCCTCATGTTTAGTAATTATCCTGTTCATTGTGTTTGTAGTTATTTTTGTCGTGACGAAAACGCCGAGAAAGTTTTCAATGTGACACTGAGAAAAATTTCAAAACTAATTAACAAGATGATGAAATACAGAAATAAAAAAGGAAATAATATTCCAGACATTGTTCTTAGTTAACACCGTAGTGTTTTTAAAGATTTGATTAGGTTGGTGTATATTGCTTCTAAAGCTTGCATGATTGTTATTAAGAGAGGTCAGATCCCTGACTGAACAGCCCTGGGAGTGATAAAATTCATGTTTAGGAAATTTTGTTTATATATAACAAAGTACAAATTTAAATGCAGAAAACTATTTGTGTCATGCTGCATTGTATTCTTGCATTGTATCGAGACCTACTCCGTGTTTATTTTGATCCAAATACTTTAACGTTTGGCCACGACTTAAAAGCGATTCTTACTCTAATGGTAATTTTATTCTTTTGCGTATGTCTGAAGAATAATATCCAGACGTGTAACTGCTCCCAAAGGTAAAGCTTTTTAGTCACTTAATAGCGCTGCAAATCATTTCTTGTCTCGGATCGATTCGATTAGATTGTCGTCAGAGGGACGAGGAGTGAACTATTTAGACATGATTGTTGGATTTCTCTTGGTCGCCAGAACCTCAAGCTTAGATTTGATGTGGTAATAGAAAACGATAATAACAAACATCAGAACGAAAATAGAACATTTTGTGTGTGGTCTATTCAACGAAACATCAACCAAAAGAACATCCTTAAACAAATCAGTTTTGGAGAGTCTTTGAAATAATAATATAAGTGTACCCCATACGCCTTCTGGATACTTCAGAGGAAAACGACGTCATTTTTTTCCCTATCATGCAAGACTTTTGCTTTACACATACATACACACACTATCATACACACACACACATATCGATACTCTCCTATCTATCGATACAACTTGTCGTTGTATCGTAGAAACAAAAGTACTCTTCCAATAAAATGAATGCAGATAAATAGATTCCTGAGACTTTTAGGTGGTGTACTAGCGCCACTATCCAATCTTGTTGACCAGATATCGTCATTTCCTTAAAACGTGTGTGTCATAAGTAGAGTGGTATCGGGAATGTACTATATAGAGAGAGAGCCAGTAGAGTAGCAAGGCACCCATGGGTCAAGAATATTTCGGTTGGTCCCCCCTCCCCACAATACGACAAATTGAGTGCGTGACAAAAAATGGAGTAATCTGAATGTATTGGTACAAGTCCAAAGATAGGTATAGAGAAAGACGGTCAACAGATCTTGTGTGATGCCCCAACCATCCAACAGACTAAGTTATAAAGGTGTAGATGTAGGTCAAGAGAATTGGTTGCTACAGACACTGCTCCATTGAGCCACAATGCATTCGCCTCATAGACAAACACATTGTGGAAAACACAACATTATATTTGAATTGTTTCCAAATTAGACAAAAGTGTTTCATGTTTATTTTCACGTTTCTCCAGCCAAAACTTGTTCCTCTTCCTTGCTCTGCCAGCGCCACCTAACGCCTGTGGCACTATGCACAACAACTAGCCACGCTAATCCATGCTGACATGCTTTTATCTGTAGCTCAATTTACGTCAGTCCCTGGCCGCGGGGATGTGCGGGGAAGGGGGACCCGTCATAGAAGTAATATTACACAGCGTGGCCCCAATAGCCCGGCCTGATGCAATAAAGCAATTGGGGTTTTTGATTTGCGTGTGATGTGTTTTATTAAATGGAGCTGACAGGATCCTTTGAACATTGAACTGGGAGGGACCGGGGGGGGGGGGGCGGGTAGATGAACGTTCACATTTAACTGACTGGCTCAATATGGGGCAGTAATTAGCATATTTAACAATTGTTTACTTTTATGTAAACATTTTGTTAACTATTACTAAATTAGTATACTTTTAAAAATATTTTTCTTAACACCAGTCACTTATATCTAGTATGTGGGCGGGGTGGCTGAGGAGTAAATGCTTGGCCTCCGAATAGAGGGGTTTCGGGTTCGAATCCCGCTGAAGACAGTGGTACCTGACATTAGTTGGGAAAAAGTAAAGGCGGTTGGTTATTGCGCTGGCCATGACACCTTCGATAACAGTGGGCCACAGGAACTGATGACCTTTAAATCATCTGCCCTATAGATCGCAATATCTAAAAGGGAAGCTTTTATTTGATATCTAATGGTACCAAGAGATTTGTACAGCTAATATAATCCTAGCCTCTAAAAGTGAATTTTCTGCATAGAACTCGTAGCGCTCTACATTACGTATTTTGTATCTATTAAGCCTTTGTATCCTGAATAGCTATCATGTATCATGTATCTTGTGGCTCTTATTTGAATATATATTTTGCATCTGTATCTCTTTAGATCTTGTATATAAATTTTGAGGTAATATCTTGTAGCTATATTTTGACCTATCTATTTTAAGAATGTTGATTATGTATTAACCGATCAATAGTCCTACCTACGTCACAGTAAAATGCACATACTGCTAATTTGCACTCGCTTGATTAAACAGTTTTCCCGCTAAAAGAAGAAGGTCGACTATTCGTAACCCACTATCTGTTTGGTGTCAACAGTGTTGGTGCAAAGAGAGTATCGTGACATTAGCATACACTTATCTAGATGCATTCTCAGCCTCACTTGGGAATAAGATTAATGATATTTACTTACATGTGATTTAATACATCGATAGAGAGCATTAACTTAAAATTGAAGAGAGATTTGTGATTGAGTTCAACAAACGCTTTAAATTGTATCCAATGTAACGTGATACTAAGTAAGCATTATAAAAGTGACAATCAACCGCTATTAATAGTTAAGCTTGTGTTTTGTCTTAGTTCGGGTATTTATTTCAAATCTTCCATTATAAAAAAAATGATTTCTAATTATGTAAAAATTATTTATGTACAGTATAAAGTTAATTTTACAATATCCTGAATTATAAGGATAATAACGTTTTTTGAAAAAATAATAATACTAATAAAAATAATTTAAGAAAAACTTAGTTCGAAAAACAACGAAAATATGGGAACCTAGGCTTGGAGATTAAGCGTTTATGGAAGTTATCTAAAACAACAATATACCCCATTGTTATATCAACGCGAGGGGATAACAACAACTGACCTCACAGATACCTTCAAGGCCCTTGCCATTCCTAGGAACATTCTCGTTGCCTGTCAGAGGGCGGTACTGCTGCATACCTGCCACATCACCAGAAAATTCCTCAGTGGAAACTGTTAAAGGGACTACGATGAATTTTGTTTCCCTTTTAACGAAACTCGACCCTGGCAGCGCCAGAGAATGAAACATAATAATAATTAATAATGTCTCACGTTCACATGCAGGCATCCCAAACATGACCTACCCATCAATTTAATCCTCACCTATCCTATAGTCTGTTGGACCGTTGGGGCACCATACATGATCTATTGACCGTCTTTATCCATTCATCTATATCTTTCGCTTGACTAGAATCTCTTTCAAATTATAATGTTTTGGTTTGTACAGAACATCAGCTGCAATTCGTTATATATTAAAACAGTTATGTAAAAATCAAAAGCTAAGACACTATTTACTAAAATGTGTCCGTATAACCAATGACATCAGTTCCATCAATACTATACGTACACGTTTTTTTTTATGTCCCCTCCATTCAATGTTAGTTTTTTTAAAAGTACCTTTTGTAGTATAAAAGAAGATAATCTATTACAATCACGTGATGTCGGCAGCCTGACAGTAAGCTCCCTTAGTGTGATGAATTAAATGGGAGCTGTCCGGCCGTACTTTTGGTCGTCTGATAACATACTCTTTAAATTCTGTCAGAGATGACAATCGACGCTAACAACCCGGTCTGTAATTAGCGTCATTATTTTTGAAGTAATTTGGTTAGCAGAATTGATTTTGTGATACCGTCTATTATGCTACATAAAGACATAGTTCACTATATACATTGAACACGTTGCACTCCACTGGTGTACATCTGTTCAACTAAGTTTGGTAATACTTTGAAAAGTTCTTTGTGAAAAAAATCTGTCATTACGATTATTTTATTTACACAGTAGGATTTACCTCTAGGCAACATAAGCTACTGCTTTGACCTGCTTAGGGCACCCGCTTGCTTGGGGGCTCTCCGGATATTGTTCCAAAGATATTTTCAATCATTTAAAGAAAATGCAAAGGAAAAGTTGCCTTCTGACTTTATGGGGATTACACGGGGCCAAATCTCAAATAGCTTAGGGCGTTATCAAGTCTATATCCGGACCTGATTAAAGCCTATGTACGGGTAGTTCTATAGAGAACAAACATCGTTTTAAAAAGGAGAGATCGGCCTGATTGAAAACTGGTCATTATTTTCCATACTATCTTTTAGTCTCTTTGTTTGATACTGACCAATAGATGTAGTCCTCGACATCCACTCAACAAGAGATTAACATTCACTTCATACAATTATGTCGTCCGTAAACTTTCAGTCACTATGCTTTACTTATTAGTGGGACTACGTGAGACTTAACCATGTTGAACCCAAAGAGCTTTTTTAATCTGGCATGGTGTTCGCAACACATTGTGGTTATCTAATCACCTATATAAATCTTTTAGATAAACAAGGTAAACCTGACCAACGTGATTATTAGAACATAATCTATGAAATATTCGAAACGTGTACCCAAGGAAAGTAATTACAATTCACAGGTTTTCTGACGATATCGGATTTTGGTATCGAGATAGCTCTAGATATATAAATAGATATTGACCAAGACAAAGTTGTTCAGCCTAAGTCCCTATAATTCATTCCGCTCCCATGCCAACATTTGACCATCTCCTACACTTAGGGTGTCAAACTCAAAGTACCATACTCAGCTACTTTTAAAACGATCTGATCCACGCCCCCCCCTCCCGGTGCCGTGCAGTCCACCAGTAAACACAGAGGTCTAACTCCGAGACTCAGGGGACCATTAAATGACATAGTTTTAATCAATTCTAGGGTGTCGGTGTGAGTAATGCAATGTTGGTCTGGCTCTTCCCTGCGACACGAGAGAAACCTCAAGACCAACATTGTGTCAAAAGGTACAGAGAAATATTACACGATTAATAACTTGACTCCTGTGCCTGTAGTCCAACAGTATCTCCTGAATTCTTTGAGATATTCTAATTGTTTTCTTTAGGTACTTTGGCTCGTTTTTATTTTCGTTTAGTGAAAGCAAAGGATGTGGGCTTGTTGAAGCTGCTATGATAATTCGTTTTTTTAAAGTAGTTTCAGCTGATTTGTTAACCAATATAGACAAACACACAGGCAGACAGAAAGACAGACAGACAGATAGATAGATAGATAGATAGATAGATAGATAGATAGATAGATAGATAGATAGATTGATAGATAGATAGATAGATAGATAGATAGATAGATAGATAGATAGATAGATAGATAGATAGATAGATAGATAGATAGATTGACAGAGTGTCACTTCTTTCTTAGAGTGTATCAATACTAAGTAAAGGTATTTCTGTCACTTCGTTTTTTTTTTGTTAATTTCATCTTACAGAAACACTACTTAACCTACATACCCTTCAAGAACAATAACTCTAATAGCGGAAACGTCATAAAGATGACAAGATGATTTCAAAATGAATTGAGACTGATGTATCGTAATGGGACCATTAACGAATACAACGACGACACGAATCTGACGGCTAGAATGATGTTGACGTCATTGCAGTTCATCACACACACGCACGATGACCAATTATTTCTATTACAAAGCCCATTAACAAAATGGCTGGCTCGCTTACACTTCCCAGACTCCTCCTTCCTATTGCAACCTGCCACATCAAAAGACATGGTGCAAACAGAAATAATAACATTACAAAAAAAATCATCTGTCATTTAGAAAAAGAGCTTTCACGTGTTGTCCACATATGAGGTCATCATCAGAGAACTCGTTTGACCTCGAACTAGGCAATATACTACGATACTGATCTACCCTCGACGCGCTCTCGAGAGATATAGGGCCACCGAGAGCTGTTAAGTCTAACACAATTGTGGCTATGAGAAATGTAGATGAGTATCTTAACAATAATTCAATGAAACCATCAGCGCACACGAATCATTTTTATTTTTTACTTAATAACAAGCACAATGAAAAATATAGTTCCATAAAGTAACAAAGCATAACTTACCATATCTCTTAATAATGTAGGAATTATATCCCCATATCGAACCATATAATTAATTACCAATAATAAATTGACTAATTTGATTTTTTTTTATTGATTCATGCTTTGTTAATACAATAAATAATTGTGTGGATCCGAGTTTGGTTGTGGGATAAATAACGAATAAAAAAAATTGTAGCTGACAGACAGACATACACAGTGAGTTGATATAAGCTTTGTAAAAAAGTTGGAATTAATTTTTCCGTAAAGCCTAGAAGATGTTCTATATACTTTCTTTATTGTCTACCTACTGCTGACTAAAAGTAAAAGAATACGTGTGTTCTTTCCTTCTGATCCCAGGGTTTACAGAAAGGTGAAAATATGTTCCGTCAAAGAAGGGACTTAACTGCACGTCCACTCTTAGCACTAGAGCCCACACATAAAAAACTCTTCAAAAACATACGATTTAAAAATGTTTTTCACAAAAAAAAAAAAATAGAAACAAAATTGTCATTGATAATAATTTACCACATACACACGCACACACACACACACACATACAAAATGACTAAAATTTAATTGAATGATGAGTCGTGAATGTATACTAGCAAATACCCGGAGTTTTCAAGCATGCAGAGGACAAAGCTCACGTAGTAAATTTTGAATTACTTTGTACAGGACAACATCTTTGAAGATACAGCAGGCACTACTACAGCAATGGTCCCCTTCAGGAAAGTTTTCTACACTTCAAAGGCTAAAAAATAACAAAGATTTACTGCTGCAGAGGGGTGGGGGGGGGGACGACTGTCTAGAAAATACAATAAACGTGCATGTAGGTAACCCTGCCGGACGTTTGGCCTTCACCAACTACAAATATATCGGTCAAATCATTATTAGGGAAATAAGCATTCCTAGATCTCGAGGGCTGTGAGAAATCTATCGTCTGCTGATTGTGGAGAAAAAATGTTTAAAAAAAAATTACTATCTCCAATTCACCAGCGGAAAGTTCCGATCGATCCTATAGCGGCAATATAGCCAAACATAGGTGGCCCTGTTTTTTTCTTTTTTAGAAAACATCCTTGAAGCGATCAAATGTTCAAGCCAAAGATGAACTACTCAATGATAAGAATATATGTCTTGTGATTACGTTTGATGTTTCTTTTAGAGAATTCTACTCGAGATCGCTAGTACATAGAGTTTATATCTGTAGCCAAGTAGGGCAAACAGAAATGTAACCACGTTTTGGAGAGACGAATCCACATGAGTTTAAGAAGATGTGAGTCAACAAAACTTCTAAAAGTATCCGTAAAATCACACCTACAATTAAAGGGTTACATACAGCGCTTCTTTGCAACCCTTGGTGTTTATGTACATGTCTTTCCCTTCTGATGGCTGTCTTAGTAGAGTAATGCATAATCTATGGACAGCGGGCTGTTTCCAGACCGTGAAGCTAAGCTTTCTGGTACCTGAAAACGTCAGCCCACTGAGTATTTTAAAGCTGCATGGACTCTGTTCCACTGTACTCGAGGTGTTTTGTTTCTCAGTGATAGCATCGCATGACTGTCAGAAATATATTCAAATATTTTCATAATTTCTTCTGGTCTTTGTTTCTTTCTCTATCTATCTATCTTATTGCCGTTATCTCATTCTCTGACTGGCTGCCTCGCTATCTCTGTCTTTTTTTAAAACAAAGCTTATATCAACTCACTCTGTCTGTCTGTCTGTCTGTCTATCTGGTAAAACGTTTGAACGTGAGTTTTCTCCCATTTTCCATTCTCGGATCAAGTTGAAACTTTGCACAACTATCCGTTGTACATAGCAAAACTTGAATCCATATTAAAGCAATTAATCAATTGACAAAATTAGTTATTATTCATAATTTTTTTGATATATAAATAAGGGAAATAAATGTTACTTAATGAGAGATTCGGATATATATATATATGGTTTTAACCTTTC
Organism: Biomphalaria glabrata; assembly: GCF_947242115.1. Taxonomy (NCBI): domain Eukaryota; kingdom Metazoa; phylum Mollusca; class Gastropoda; family Planorbidae; genus Biomphalaria; species Biomphalaria glabrata. The sequence continues at coordinate 20,606,829 of NC_074714.1, read as the reverse complement.
TTATTGTGTTGTGTCAAGTTTTTTCTCCCTTTCCGTTCTTGGATCAAGATGAAATTATTTCATAAATTTTCAGAACCGATGACAATATTAGAATCAATTTAAAAAAAAAATTACCAATTAAATAATCAATTAGTATGGTAGTATATAATTAATTTGGTCTCATATAATAGTCAGTGAGTTAAACCCTGTCATCTTGAAATTAATGGAAGTAATTAGCTGTTCTTACTCTTAAATAAGCTTTGTTTTAAAAAAAAGTTTTCTTTTTCTCATTTCCTTGATTCTCTTCAATTCTCCCCGATAAGCAAAAAAGAAACAAGTCTGGGTTTGATTTAAATAAAAATAAAAAATAAATAAATAAATAAAAGGATCAATATACGTAAAGATGCAGAACTCCATCTTGTTGACTCAAGTCCGGCATACGTCTGGGTTAATACCAAACTGTCTGGCTCTGTTCTGTGTCTTCATTGTCAGACCCAAGTGTTTCCCTTATTTTTAAAGAACTGCGAAAAAAAAAGTCCCAATTTTCAGTTCAAATATCAAACACATTCATATTCACAAGTACTGCATAGTCTAGTGAAGCGTAAAAAAAGCGGTGACATCCATTTTCTTAGGATGTGATCAAAGTTATGGTAAATTAACTTCTATAACATAATCAAGCCAAATGGTATCAAATAAAATGCGTTTGCCTAAACGAGAAAGGGAGGGGGTGAGTGGAGTGAAGGGGATCAGGATCCTTTGACACGAAATTTTTATTCAATGAACTGGATCCCTAGACATGTTCAGTTGTCAATGAACAGGATCCCTTGAAACGTAACATTGCTAATAATAATAATCCTTTGACATGATGTTGTTGCCAATGAATCACTTACTTTTAGATACTAGCGTTCAATTACCTTTTTTTTTGTCTCGTTTTCAAAACTTATAATAAAAACACGTTTTTTTTTTTGGTTGATTTTTAAATCCTATGTTGTTATATTCAGATGTAGATATACCCTTTTTTTTTAAATCACGTGTTGTTATATTCAGATGTAGATATACCCTTTTTTTTAAATCACGTGTTGTAATATTCAGATGTAGATATACCCCTTTTTAAAAAATCACGTGTTGTTATATTCAGATGTAGATATACCCTTTTTTTTAAATCACGTGTTGTAATATTCAGATGTAGATATACCCCTTTTTTTAAAAATCACGTGTTGTTATATTCAGATGTAGATATACCCTTTTTTTTAAATCAAGTGTTGTTATATTCAGATGTAGATATACCCCTTTTTTTAAATCACATGTTGTTATATTCCCTATTTTTTAAAGCAGAAGTACTTATATTCAGATGTAGATGTACCTCTTTTTTTTAAAATCATGTGTTCTTATATTCAGATGTAGATATACCTCTGTTTTTGTTTATATCAGACTTCGTGTAACCACAAAAACCGGTACTACATAAGCAAATAATTGACCATTTGCCGAAATTGTTTACTATATGTATTCAGACTGTGCTACGATCGCGCAAGTAACCTCATGACTAAAAGGCTTAGCCAGGGAAGGACAATACACGAGGACGTAACCAATCGTTCGGTATAAGCTAGTACGCTGTAACCGAATTGAGGCTGATATTTGCATTTTGAATGTGCGAGAGAGAAATGGCTGTACAGGATGGACATTCCCGGACGATGGGAACGCCGAACAGAATGCATTTTAATCATATGGAAATATAAAGTTTTGAAGGGGAGAGTAGGAAATGATGTAACAAGCAAGAGGGGAGGTCATGGGAGACAAGAGGTTGGGGGGGGGGGGCTGTGGAAAACATGTGAATACACGCTTCGGTCTTGGCTATAAATATGATAATGGGAAGAACGACTATCTGGGGGGGGGGGGGGATTTTTTCAGCTCCCCGATACACGGTAAACCTGTATTGTTGACAAGAAGTTCACACACAGACTGGCCTCAGTAGCGTAGCAAGGGATTTGGGGGCCCGAAGGAAAACATGGACTCTTTAGGGGCCCCTACATTTCCTCATTCGACATCGTGACATGAGATAATGTACTTAATAAATATATTACTCTAATGTGTGGAATACAATCAACATGGTCACTTATGACCAACAGGAATAGCCCAGATAAAACTGAATTTAATGGAAAAAAATGTGGACACTCATTTGGGGACCGTCAAGTGGGGGCCCGGGGAGATTTAAAAATGTGGACCCTCCCGACTCCCCCAACTCTAGCTACGCCACTGACTGGCCTCCACACACAGACTAGCAATGATTTACAGAGCAAAACAATCAGAAGTCATTACATCATTAAAAGAACTCTTAAGCGCACATCGATAACAAAAAATTCCCGATTATTTTTACTAAAGAGTTAAATCAACAAATGGACATTCAGGAACCGTCTTCTATGGAAATCAGTCTAGACTATTGTCTGTTTATGTTTCTAAGCCTGGATCGATTTCATTACCATACAAGTATCCTATATCTTCTATCTAGTGTTATCACTTAGCCATATAACCTCAACGAAAAGATTATACAATAATACGTTTAATCATCAATAAGAAACTAGATCTAGAGCCAAACTGCTAGAGCGTCCTTGGTTTCACTCTCTTCTCTGTTCCCCCATTGTCTCCCATGGTTCTAGTCTGAACTACTGCCTTTTATGTTTCTTATATCACCAGACTTAAATCTTTTGGAATTTAATAGCGAGAAATACGAATAACTTGATACGAGTAACTCTTGATACGAGTAACTCTTGATACGAGTAACTCTTGATACGAGTAACTCTTGATACGAGTAACTCTTGATACGAGTAACTCTTGATACGAATAACTCTTGATACGAGTACACTATAAGAACTAATCGAGGTGCAGCATGACAATGAAACGAGTTAGCGGACAGTTTATAATGTATAACACATACGTCTAACAGAAGAGTTATGTATAACACATACGTCTAACAGAAGAGTTATGTATAACATATACGTCTAACAGAAGAGTTATGTATAACACATACGTCTAACAGAAGAGTTATGTATAACACATACGTCTAACAGAAGAGTTATGTATAACACATACGTCTAACAGAAGAGTTATGTATAACACATACGTCTAACAGAAGAGTTATGTATAACACATACGTCTAACAGAAGAGTTATGTATAACACATACGTCTAACAGAAGAGTTATGTATAACACATACGTCTAACAGAAGAGTTATGTATAACACATACGTCTAACAGAAGAGTTATGTATAACACATACGTCTAACAGAAGAGTTATGTATAACACATACGTCTAACAGAAGAGAGAAACAGGAAAAAAATGCTCTAGAGATTTAAGAAGAAAAAGTATTTCTCCCCCATACTTCTCTGTTCGTTCTATGCTCATGTGTGTGTTGCCTTAATGCACCTCTCTTTGTTTTCTGTTGTAGCTCAAGTAGTGCTCTTTGGGGTTGTAAATTCCCATGGGGTTTTGTGTTTTGCTTGGTTTAAGCACTGAAGGTTTTTAAAGTTTTTTAAAATTATTATTCACAGTGTACTCCTGACATCCTTGTAGTCACGAACTATGAAACATTCAGAATAGAAAAGTTAATGATGAAGATTGACTTATAAGTTTTAATTTTTTCTTCATTAAATAATGTTCTTGCCCGAAATCTTGAGCAGGACTGCAGGTGATGACAGGAAGAAGGTCGTGAACTCCGGGCCATAGTAACGACAGTCCAAAGCGAATACCTCATGGCTCATGCTCAGGTAGACGCCATTTATAATAATACTAAGACTACAAACAGAGTTGTTGTTATCACACAAACTCAGAGGCTCTCTTCACCCACTGTATCCTCCAAAAGAATTGTTTTGATTGTTCAAAGTAAAAAACAATTCAAAGAATCATATTTTTTTTACTTAAACACAATTTGAACAATCTATTATATATAATAAGAACGCTAGACCTTTTTGCAAGAAAACTAAATGTAATACATATCAGAAGATCGAGTTTAGATAAACATTTGGCGTAAAATATATCACTTGAATACAAACTAAACAATATAGCAGAAGAAAGCGCTATGATAGTTTTTGTTAATGAGAAATGTCAAAAAAAAAAAAAAAAAAAAGAAAACAAATTCGGTGACTATTCTCTCTTTTTTTTAAGTTCACTCCAGATTGTGATTAAGTTTACTTTAGGGTCAAGACTTAAACAGATTGAATGTCTCAATTAGAGAACAGAAAGAGTGAAGACCAACAGAGATCCTCCTTGTCCAACCCCACCAAGTCACGTGTACCTTGGACTAAAATCAACACAATTAGCGACATTGTTTCTGCCTTCAGACTTGAAGGACGTGTTTGGTGGACATCGAAATGATCTACAAAGGTGACTTTTAAAAGGAAACTTAGATCACTTCTGGCACTCAAAACAGTGCGAGGCTGAAAAAACAAAAACTTGTGACTCTGAAATAAGATGCTGGATGCTTGATCTAAAAAATACAACAAATGTAGTTCGTAACAAGAAAAAAAAAGAGTTCAGGCTCCTTGACCTTCCCTCGTCTTGATACAAAGGAAACAAAGAAAAGAAAACAAAAGTAGATATTTCATACTTAGCAATTTATACGTTAACAAACCTCGAGTTCTTCAATACTAAACTTTGGCTTCTTTAATGTTAGTGCTTCTAAGCTTCTCAAACAGAAAGTTTGGTTTTACTCATATTTAGCATCCAACGAAAGAGGGAGAAGCCGCTTTTAGTTTTGTGTAGTCTGTCTGTTCGTCATTCCGTCCTTCCAGTTTAGATCGCGATAACTCGAAAAGATAATAAAATTCAGATAGATAAATTGCATCTTACAAAGTTCTGAAGCAACGGCTACTTTCTTCGTTTTTCTTACCCGTAAAGAATAGCTTTCGAATGCCTCTCAAGGGAGCTTATGGTTCAAATGCAGCCACGTTATAAACGAAGTCCAATTCGCCGCGGTCATCCTCAGCCAACAGTCTGACGTCAGGGAGAAAGTTCTCTTCAAGTTCAAGTTGAAAATGTGTTCCTCTAGCCAGCTCAGATTTAGCCTGGATTGGTTGACATTCGTCTTTGCCAATGTCGCTGATGATAGCAGAAGTACACATGCTTTGTTGGTGGTTTTCTTGGCATCTAAATTCTCTGTGTGATGTGTCGCACGTACAGTTCATGCTAAACTTCTGGATGCAATTATCGAGCTTCAAATTTCCCTCGTAAGTACCGGCAGATAGGCAGAGGTCTTTAAGGTCTACAGCAACAGGCTTGGACGCAGACCCAACCTTGTCTTGATCTGTCCGGCTCATTGAGGTACTGGTAGCAGGTACAAAAGGAGCCAATGCTTTAGGCACATCACAGACTTCAGTTTCTTCATTTGTCTCTTTCCGTTGGATTCGGTATACCCCGATGAGATTGTCGCAGCATACGTTTTCACGTTTCTCGTCTTTAAAGTCACACCCACAAGACTTGCCCGCAACACAGTCAAAGACGGCGCTCCAATCCCCCAGCGTCTCCGTCACCACTGTTTGTGCAGCCACAATTCTGACCATGCAACTTCTTCACCAACGAATCTACAGGCAACTGCTCCTTCACCAACGGGTCTATTCCTCCCTTCGCGTGAGACACCATTTTATCAAATTGATCTATTTGTCCTTCCACTTGTGATACACTTTCTACTACCTTGTTCCCCATCCTGTTAATTTGTTCACGCATTGCATCAATATCTTCCTGTATCTTGCCAATGAGCTTAACAATCTCAGGCTCAATTTTAAATACGTAGGTCTCCGGATCTTCTTCTTCATCGATCAGGGCTGTAAGCACCTCCTTGCTACCACCAAGCTTCAGGTGTCGGTAACGAAGTTCTTGCCTTAGCTCTAACTAAGAGTTCGTCTAGTTGTTTCAAAGATGCCATTGTGATCGAATCCTACCTCCTCTCGTTGAGTCGCCTATAATCCCACTTCCAGACACCAATGTAATAACTGCACTATCTTGGATGTCGGTGTGCATGGCGGGGTTATAACAGAACGAAAGAAGTCATCGCCAACTTCAGTCAAAGTTTATCAAAGGCTGAAAGAAACTACTGTATCACAAGAAGTTAACTCCTGGCCGTTGCGGATTCAATAAAACAATTTTCATAAGTAACTTTGAGGGCAGAAATTTCTCCTAAGGACAGATCACGGAGCTATACAATGGCTGCTTTAAGAGCCCTGAAGGTCAGGTCAATAGGTGGATCGAGAGTCTGTAACTATATCAATATATAAAATTCAAGACCGGAAAGGAAAGAATGACGGTCCTGTCATTTAAAAAGATTCTAATACAAAAGACAGAAGACTGGAGAATGACAGTTTATATATCATCAGTAGTGTCACGTTGGTTAAACAAAGGGATAGATAAATATTAAGTTTGTTTTAATCTATTGATTAAAAAATGTTTTCTAGCATTTTTATTATTCCTTTTAAACACAAATTTTAAAACTGTATTTAAAAACTAAAATAGTATCTTTAATTGCGCTTATATATAGACTGAAATATAATCCCCATTTTGTGATATATAAATGTGTATAAACAATTATATCGAGGAAGAGATGAAATATCTCTTGAAAACATTAATTCAGGAATTAGTTACATAAAAATGTGGGATATAGTTTGTTGTATGTAAAATGTGTACATTAACACTTACATTATTATTTTTTCATAAATAAGTTTTTTTTGTTATGTAATACTATTTCACGACATAATGACTGTATTCCTAAATGTTTCCAAGGATTGCGTTTGGCGTTTATATATATATATATATATATATTGTAGTAATTCTATTTATTTACAATTTTTTGCAAACAATTTTTCAACAAAGCGTCAGCTTTAGTGCTTTTAACTTTGAATCTCTCTTTGTGGATTGTTTCCAAACTTTCTAGCATCTCGGCATTCTCTTCAGACTTCTTAGAGAGAATTTCTGTCTCCTTTTTGGATTGCTCCAACATGACTTCCAATAGTTGTTGGAGATTCTGGTCATTGGGGTCATCATGGTCATTGTGGTCATCATGGTCGTCCGTGGATTTCTAAAACTTTTTTCTTGGCGTGCTCTCAAAATGTATATCCAAGTGTTTTTTTTTGTCTAAACCAGCCACACAGAGGTAGCAGTATGGCTCTTCAAATAAGCATTGGGTCGAACATCCAAGAAAAAATGTTGTAGCTTCTATCAAAATATGATATTTCACAGTACACAATTTACATTTTAAATACTATATATTATTTAAGAAGTCAGCAAACTACGAGTTTATTCCTCCATTTGCTTGCGACACAATTTTATCACTTTGGTCTATTTGGCCTTCTACTTGCAATACACTTTCATCAACTTTGTTCAACATTATGTTCCTGTTCATGTACAGTTGTTCATCAAATGCATCCGAAAAGTCCTGGATCTTGCCAATGAACTCAACAATCCCAAGTTCAATTTCAAATGTGTAGGTCTCCGGATCTTCTTCTTCATTGATCAGAGCTTGCCTCAGACGAGCCGTAAGCGTTTCCCTGCTGCCGAGGGATTTTAAACCTCGGTCCCAAAGCTCTTGTCTTATCTCTTTAATTGAGAGCTGATGTAATAGCTTCAAATATGTCTTTGTAATCAAAGCCTACCTCCTCTCGTTGAGTTGCCTATGATCCCACTTCTGACACCAATTGTAATAACTTAAGTGAGGCAACTCAAAGAGGCACATATATCTTTATTTATACGACATCACAAGTTCATAAAACATCACCTTTCTTAGGCACAGTCTTTTCACTTCGGCTCTCCACTTGGGCGAAATCGTTCTCCTCTCTTCCTAATGTTGACATCCTTTTTAGTCTAGTTTATCACAGTGCGCACCTTCTAGCTTAGATGTCGGTGCGCATGGCGGAGTTATAACAATATCAATATCAAGGCAGGAAATGACAAATCCACCGCAATGCTAATGCGTTATGTCGGCGACCTTGCAAACAGAATGCAAACACTGAAAGAAAGCTGAAGAAAAGGAGGTGACAATCGATTACCAACGTTTGGACTTGAATGTTTAACGCCCTTAGCCTATTGAGACTAACCGATAAGATCAGCTGAAAGATGAGGATGAGGCAACCATTCTCTTTTGGAATGAGCTTTGAAAACGACCAGTTAGGCAACACATCACTAAGAGAGAGCATGCCATGAAGACCTACTGGGTACAATGGGATTCAATAGTAGTAGAATACGGCGTTCTTAAACGAATATGGGAATTCCCCAATGGGACATCAACACGATTACAAATAGTTTTTCCAAAAGTAAGAATCCAGAAGTACTGGAGAAGATACACTTGGCTCATCAGGTAGTCACTTGGGTATTAACAAGACGTTGGAGAAAGTGACACAAAGGTTTTATTGGTGTCGGTACTATGAAGACGTATTGAATTGGTGCCGAAGATGTGACCGATGTGCAGCAACTAAAGACCCGCAACGTCGAGCAATGGGACACCTACAACAGTAAAACGTAGGTTCGAGCGAATCGCACTGGATATTGCTAGCCCGCTTCCTGAGACACACAAAGACAACAGATATATTCTAGTATCAACGGACTATTTTCGTTTATTGCATGAGGCCTTTGCGATACCAAACAAGGAAACCACGATAATAGTCGATATTGTGGTACACCACTGAATCTGGCGGTTTTGTGTCCCAATGAGGATCAAGGACGAAACTTTGCGTCCCAACAATTCGAGAAGATTTGTAAAATCTTAAAAATTGAAAAGACGTGAACCACATCATTTTACCTTCAATCAGACTGGAACAACACCACTTCACCCTCAATCAGACGTGAACAACACCACTTCACCTTTAATCAGACGTGAACAACACCACTTCACCCTCAATAATACGTGAACACCACCACTCCACCTTCAATCAGACGTGAACACTACCACTTCACCCTCAATCAGACGTGAACACCACCACTCCACCTTCAATCAGACGTGAACACCACCACTTCACCCTCAATCAGACGTGAACACCACCACTTCACCCTCAATCAGACGTGAACAACACCACTTCACCCTCAATCAGACGTGAAGAACACCACTTCACCCTCAATCAGACGTGAACACCACCACTTCACCCTCAATCAGACGTGAACAACACCACTTCACCCTCAATCAGACGTGAAGAACACCACTTCACCCTCAATCAGACGTGAACACCAACACTTCACCCTCGATAAGATGAGATGTTAGAAAGCTTTAATCCTACGTTGATACAACACGTGCCTATTATGACAACAGAACAGCAATAACGTTTAAGATGACTTCATATAAAGAACACGATGGGAAGACAACATAAAAGAACTGACAGGTCTGTCATTTAATGACATTATTGAGGATTAGTGAGTTTGAATTGGAATTAAGACCGTTGCGAAATCGCCCAGAAATCTAAAGTACAACTAGACCACCCCAGCAACACCTTTTTAGTGTATTTAAAAAGTATTGAATGCTTGCTTATGTCTTTAAGAGTAAACAGATGGACTCACTAAGATGTTGTCACTAAGATGTGCAGAACATTAGCTTCTACACGTACAGAAATAAATGGCTTGGTGACAGTGCTGCAAACGAAGTAACTGAGCAAAAAAAAAAAAAAAGAGAGAAACGTGATACTTTGTGTAGTGTTATGAAACCCATTTTGGCATCTTAAACATTCCGGCGCCCAGGGCGGCTGCACCATTTCCTCCCTGCTACCTTGGTTTGCTCAAGTCCGATCGCAAAGAGGACATTTGACTCCCTTTTAAAATCTAACTGGCTGTACACATCGAAACTAAAAAAAACATGGGAAAATTCAATTCTGACTGCTTCTAAGAGATTTAAGAATTAGTTCGAGATGAACAACATACTCCAGAGTCCTTGACCTTGTGTGCTTTGCGTGCAGGTTTTTATTGTTACAGCCCGGCGCAGACAAGGGCGACAACAAAGATAAGAAATGTCTAGTAGACATGCACAGATTTCAATGGTGGCTGCATAAAGATGTTCTGTAAACAATATGTTTTTCTTTTCATCTGAAGCTTCAGCAAATGAACAATACTACGGTTTTCAACTTGTTTTCCCAATGTTTTAATGCTTCAATAAGAGCCTGGAAAGTAATCAGGATTTCTTGTCAGAGGATGGGGGCGAGCGATTTGATGGCCAGTAGGGAGAGACGCTGTCGTGTCCTTTCGTGAATTATAGTTGAAGCTATTTCATATTTAATTATGGCTGATTTAGAAATTATTTTTATTTTATTATTGAAAATATACATTTTTTTACAAAATTTTTTTTTTTTATTATGAAGGATGTTGATGGATGATGTAGCTTCAGCCCTCTAATTCAAACTTGCCTGTAGGTGTATGTAATGACTCCACACACACACACAAATTGTACTCGTTCTGGAGGTCCTCGTTCACCACATTAGAAACACACACTTTATTCACACCGGAGGCGCGGTGACTGAGTTGGAAAGCGCTTGGCTTCCGATCCGGGGTACCGGGTTCGATTCCTGGTCAATTTAATTTCGTGATCTTTAGGGGGCGCCTCTGAGTCCACCCAGCTCTAATGGGTACCTGACATTAGTTGGGGAAAAGTAAATGCTGTTGGTCGTTGTGCTGGCCACATGAAACTCATGTTAACCATGAGTCACAGAAACAAGGTTTGAAAGGAGAACATTACTTGACCATTTTATTCACACATGTTTACAGGGCTTTTGATGTGTGTAGAAATATACAAAAACAAATTTAATAAAAAATTTCGAAGGCTTTTGCAATCAATCTTTTAATAAAAATAACATCTTATCCATAATAAATGTGTTACACTGTTATATATACACACACACATTCTCCATAATAGAGGATATAGGTGAAGTATGTGGATGAGAGGCTTGGCTGAGGCTAGGCCACCAAACAGGGGGGCTTGAGTTCGAACTCAGACTCGTGTGTCTTTTTTATTTCCTTTAGTAGTGGATACACCGTCTTAAACGGGTAGATTTCTGGTGCCGTAGGACACAATGTGTAAGGAAGTTTTTAGTATCATACAGAAGACATAAATAAGTCATTTAAAGTAAGCTCCTCCTTCCTAAACAAACTAACTTCTTTTCATCTGTGCGAAAGTTGCAGGTTTGGCTATGTGTAATTCATTACTCTATGGTTAAGTACAGCTTTGACTGGATCAGCACACTATCGTAGGTCTGGCATATTTGTAAATATGCACTCTAATGAGATCTGGTGATTTGTGAATATGCACTCTAAAGTAGGTGCGGTTATTTTTTAATATGCACTCTAACGTAGGTCTGGCTATTTGTGAATATGCACTCTAACATAGGTCTGGCTATTTGTGAATATGCACTCTAACATAGGTCTGGCTATTTGTGAATATGCACTCTAACATAGGTCTGGCTATTTGTGAATATGCACTCTAACGTAGGTCTGGCTCTGCCTAAGAGGGACAGAAGATTGAAAATGCGTAATAAAGCAATTACTATATAAGTAAAAAAAAAAAAAGAAATAAAAAAACCACGAAGTTATGAGTTGTAAGTGAATCTGCAAAACAAGAAAAACATTTAAAAAAAAACTTCTTAAAAAAAAAAGCTTATACTAAGCTTACTTGTGTCAATTAGTTTATAGATGTAATTAAATTTGTAATAGATCTAGACATCTAGATTAACAATAACAAGGTTACAAAAGACAGTTTGTGTGGAAACACAAACTCAAAATCGGCCCCCAAAGTGGTCTACCCAGGCAGGCTTCAATATTTTCAAAAAGAACATCCGAATGAAATTATATCAAAGACAAATAAGAGATAAGAATGGAGAAAAAAGGTTAACAGATCTTGTGCAGTGCCCCAACGGTCCCGCAGATTAAAGGATAGGTGAAAGTGAATGTGTCATGTAGCCAGCACAACGACCAACCGCCTTTACTTTTCCCCAACTAATGTCAGGTACCCATTAGAGCTGAGAATCCCAGTCTTCACCAGGATTCGAAGACGGAACCCCCGGTTCGGAAGCTAAGCGCTTTACCGCTCAGCCATTGCGCCTCTCCTGGCCTAACTGATGTCTTATAATTGATCTAATTGTTTTGAAAAGCTCAAATCTTTTATTCGAATCCTCAATGTAGTCTCCGGAGTGAAAAAAAATTCACAAAAATGAAGTTTACAAGATTACTATTTGTTTTAAATTAGGTCTATTTTATAATGCATACTAATTAGCTTTTTCTCTTAAAAAAACTGCTTGCATAACTGATATTAAAATTAAATTTTTCGATTTCAGAAAAAAAAAAAGTAGCCGTTGCATCAGAACTTTGAATGGTCTAAAATATTGTGATGTCGGATTTTCAATATCATTTCTAGTTTACGAGATCTAAACGGGACGGACGGACAGACGGACAGACATTTCGCACAAAACTAATAGCGTCTTTTCCCCTTTCGGGGGCCGCTAAAAAAACATTTCTCATGTTTCTGTTCACTCAGACGACAAGCTAAAATATAGGGGACTAATTCAGCTTATACCACCACTTCAGTCAAGTACTATTTCATACCCTTGTTTGAGATGGCAAACAAAGTAATTTATTACAAATAGTTAATTAACTAATTTTGTTTAAAATTGTTTTTGTAATGTCAGGTAAAAGAAAAAAATTGTGCGACATTTCATATTGATCCGAGATTTTTTTCCTAGAAATAACGTACAAACTTTTGACCAGACAGACAGACGCACACACAGACAGACGGAGTGAGTTGATATAAGATTTTGTAAAAAAGGGGGGAGGAGGGCGAGAGAATTGAGAAGGAGACATAACCAATACGTGTTTAGTTGAGCGCGCTACTTGATGGAGAAATGATAAATACTTGGTCCATCAGTCATCTTACTAAGTCGTAAATATAAATGTGCCATAAAATGTGTACGTGTGATGTCAATACATGCTTGTGTGTGTGTGTGTGTGTGCATCAGTGTGCATGTGTGTTCCAGTAATGTACAAACAGTTTTATTTTTTACTGCTAGCCAAAGTATTCTTGTGGCACATTGTACTTGCGTCTGTGTGTGGGAAGGGGGAGGCTGGATCTTAGATTGTATTAGAACATTCCATCATCCATCAATTTTCTTATGACTGTAAGACACGCACGCACACACAGACACTCACACTCACACGCGGTAGTACTTAATCACTTTGGTCAAAACAGGAAATGGGAGTGAGGATGTCCAATAAAATAAATTTGGCTTTTGGTGAATTGTGACACGCCCACAGCATTGTTTTAGAACGAGGAGTCTCAAATTGGGCTCAAGCCAAGCATATTGGGTATGTGTGTTGTGTGTTTGTGTGTGTGTGTGTAAGCTAAGGACAATATTTTACTATTTAACAAATGTGTATAAAGTAGCAGCCCACATGGTCTTTGCCCACCACCAACAAAAATACAATGTGCTGGCTTCATGCATGTAAAACAGTTTGCTTTGATAAACAAAACAAACATATCAACACAGTATAGTAGAATATATGAAGAACAACTGCTAAAGATTACTTTATGATGATGCGTTTGTCTAGGTCACCCTAACCATATTGCGAAACTAGTCTATTACCCTTTGGCCTAAACATATGACCCGATAAAGGTAGAAGGTCAGTAGCTTACTTATTACGAATTTTCGCTCAGATGCTACTCGAATGGCCAGAATAAATAGACAAGACGCTATATTTCAATCGACAAGATCAACTTTCTATTAACTGCCAAGACTAAGTCGAAGTAATTATTGACTTTATCGTCACATTATCTCACAATGTTTAAATACAAACTAACGTTTAAGGGAAACAATAAACTATGAAACCCCATGCTTGGAGCTGAACACACCAGACACATTGTCTAAAATAACAATAGATTCGAAGTCAGTTATGTCAGCCGCCTAATGGGTAGTGGTAAATGATCGCATCGACTTATCTAGGCCCTAACAATACCTACTATGTCCAATATCTAGGCCCTAACAATACATACTATGTCCAATATCTAGGCCCTAACAATACATACTATGTCCAATATCTAGGCCCTAACATTACATACTATGTCCAATATCTAGGCCCTAACAATACATACTATGTCCAATATCTAGGCCCTAACAATACCTACTATGTCCAATATTGCAGCAGATCCCAGAGTTTATGGGAAAGATTTAAAAGTGGCCCTTACAATACATACTATGTCCAATATCTAGGCCCTTACAATACCTACTATGTCCAATATCTAGGCCTTAACAATACATACTATGTCCAATATCTAGGCCCTTACAATACCTACTATGTCCAATATCTAGGCCCTTACAATACCTACTATGTCCAATATCTAGGCCCTAACAATGCATACTATGTCCAATATTGCAGCAGATCCCAGAGTTTATGGGAAAGATTTAAAAGTGGACACTGTTGGGACAAGAATGATTTTTGTTATGTTTTACAAATCTAGATCCCGTGCCAGTGTTCTGAGTTTTAGTTCCTGTTTCTCTTAGAGATTACAGACGTTACTTCAAAAAAAAAGAAGATAATTACGTCCTACGCATTTCGTGTGTCAATCTAGACTTGAATACATATTGTTTATACTATCCTTTATTATCCAGATGGAAATCTATTTAGCTTTTGTTGCTTATACATTATAATGGAAAATGTATTATTCAAACTAAAAAGACTATAAATACAATTTACATTTATTCAACAACCACAGAGAGAATTTAGAGAGTGTGCTGTATAATGATGTTACATTCTAATCTGAAGTTTAATGGCCAACTTGTAAATATAGTGCATATGTCTATCAGAATAAAAATATATATATATATATTAATTTATGTCGGTGTGTGTGTGTGTGTTTAGTAGTCTGCAAAAGGTTTTTTGATGTAAGTTATATTTTGTATATTTAGTGACCCGCAAACAAAAATGGTCAATGGTGAGCACGACAATGAAGTCGAGATGAAACTATCAACATATTTAGTTCACAAAAAGCTCTGAGGCTTGTGGATAAGATCTCACACTATAGGACAGACAATAAACAGATATTAGTCTGATATGAAGGGCAGGCACTGGTCAATGCTTGAGCTTGATTAATCTTACTGGGCATGATTAGAGTTTGGGATCAAATAGCTTAAGCAGTTTTTTTCTCTGTTTATTTCAGTACGGACAGATCCATTGCGTCATACGAGAATTGGTGGTCTTAAAGTTTGGGGAGGAGGCTTGGAAAACAATCTTGTAAGTTTTTGTCATTCGTTTTATTTTATTTACATTTTGTCTTGTTTTGTTTTTTCCTTTTTTTTTCCCAAACCTACACAAGAAGCTCTTTGTGTGAAGATAATGTTGAAAAGTCTTCACTATCTAAATGTAGATGTCAGAAATGTATTCATTATTGGTCCCATCACACTGTGATGTATTCTAAGAATTAAACAATAGCTCAGATAAATATTCAAAGAAAGAATTGAACATAAATGTGTTGAGAACAGAAACAAATTACATGGAACCATCATGACACTACCTACAACATTTTCATGTCCTTTTCAGTTTGTTGAGCTAACCAATCCACAATTTGTCCATAGTGCTTTAATACTAGCAATCAATATTTAGGGACATTTTATGTTCACTCTTCTTGAATGTTTCGAGTAGACAATACGCATAGAGTTGGTCTTTCCAATGACAAAAAAAAAATAGTCTAACTTTAATACAAGTTTCTTTCAGTATTTTTCCCCATTCTATTTTGCTTGCAAACTCTTCGTGGGCTTAAAAAGTTTCACACTAAACCGAGATTTCGAAAACAATTGTTATAGAAATTGGATAGTCTATGTACACTGTTGATTAAAAAAAAATTACTACGTGATTACCCTAATCGTAGTTTGAACGTTATAATTTTTAAAAAATATCATCTTAAAGCTAAAATTTCAACTTTTGAATAGTTACATAAATTTTTGATACTTATACCTGAGTCTTTAACCACGATAATAGTATAAAAGAAAAAAATTATATACATCTTGGAAATACTTAAATAATTCATAATTAGCTTTATAAATTGCATTATATACAATTGATGTATCACTATAGACTTAATTTTTATTCACACTACAATTTTCATAATCTTAAACTTATTATTATAAGTGTTCAGTCTGTTGTTGTTTTTGATACCAATAGTTTATTTGGGTGAACAATTGTATGTGAACTTCATCCAACTACTGAAATAAACATAGCTATTGAGGCCTCGTTGAACAAGCTGGGTTAACGGTATATTGATGTATTGATCCCACACTGATCACATATTGAGCGGGATCTAGCAACATATATGTGTGTGTTGACTAATTTCCGTCCCTTTATTCTGGTATTAATAATTTTCGCCTGATAATATCAATGACCTGAATGCATGGGTATTTGCCTTGAGTCTTTGGCGTCTAGACATCGAATCGGAAAAGATTATGTGAGTCATACAAGTCGGGGGAAGGTCACAAGATGAGATAAATCCACAGACTGTTATACTTTAAAAACGTATTAAAAATATAGAGTCATTACGTCCCTTGGTTGAACTTTGGATTACCTCTCCTTAGATCCGTTGAGATTCTCCTAATGAAGAAAAGCCAATATGCCAACACGCCACAATAAACAGAAGGATTGTCAAGCAATAATACTTGTTTGTTATTGACCAAACATTCTCATTAAAAAGTTGGTCTTCGTTTCTGTGTGTAAATATGTTTTCAAGCTAATCTAATCTCAGCGTCTTTGAGAAATAAATCAATTTGATAGACAAGATAGGCTAATTTAATCAATATGTACCTGTCAACTCATCATTTTTATTTTAATCAAAGTTAGAGAGCTTATAGAATATACAGGTCTATAGATGTCCATCATGTATTATAAAAATGTATCATGAAGCAGACCTGTTCTTCAAGGTGCCGAACCAGTTTTTTTTCTCTCAATGACCTGCACAAGTCCTCACTTTACGGAAACCAGAAAGTACACATACAAAACGAAAGCGTCGAAATGTTTTTGTAACAATGAAAATATATAGTAATAAATGTTAGACCATGTTTGAGAAAGAAATTATAATACATGTCAGTAAATTTTTGAGCCAAATCAAAATTTGGAAAGGTCAGCGAACGGAGCAAGGCTTTCTGATTAGATTTAACTTCTTGATGCACTTATTCTTGATGCTATCTACCTTTTTTAAATAAGTAATTTACAACCCATCTTTCTTATGAATTTACAATGTATTTAAAGGAAACACTTTAGGTAGTATTACCACTAGAAGGAAATTGTTAATTTTAGAAAAGAAAACGTTGCATTTTTTATTACAAAGTTTATATCAACTCACATAGTTGGTCTGTCTGTCTGGTAAAAAGTTTGTACACGTTATTTCTCCAACACCCAATCTCAGATTAAGCAGAAATTTTGCACAATCATTTCTTCTATCTGACAACAAAAGACTTAATAAAAAAGTTAACCATTTAGTTAGTCAACTTTTAGAAAGTAATTATTGTGTTGGGCATCTCGAACAAGGGAAAGAAATTATACTTGAATGAAGTGGTGTCATAATCTGAATTAGTCCCCTTTTATAGGTCACTGCTTTAAAGCAAGCTTGAAACAAACAAAATAATGTTTTATAGTCAAAAGCTTCTCATTCGCAGAAAGGATAGTATGTCGGCTTGAGGAGCCATCAGTTCGAATTCAGGTCGTTCCACCCTCTCCTTTTTTTAAATGCTTGTAAAAACAGTAAACAATAAAATTCCCCCAGAGATCCCTCCCCCCTCTCCCGTTTTCCCAACTGATCCATACAAGTGATAGGATCATATCATATTGAAAAAGCAAAAAGACTGAAATATCGCTAACAAAAACAATTTGCAAAAATATGTCTAATCCTACAGATTTATTGTTGTTGGTCTAGATCTATTAAAAATATAAATACATGACTGATCCAAACTAATTGATGCAATTAGAATTTGTATAAGCTAAAGGGGAAAAGACGCTATTCGTTTTGTGTGGTCTGTCTGTCCGTCCGTCCGTCCCGTTTAGATTTCAGAAAATAGAAGAAAAAATGAAAATCGGACATCATGATATTTTAGATCATTCAAAGTTCTGATGCAACGGCTACTTTTTTCTTTTTCCGATAGTGAACCATCTAATTTTTTAAATTATCTATGCAAGCAGATTTTTCTAAAAAATACACCACTTTTCAATAAAAAACTTCAAGGGAGGTATGTTTATTAAAAAGTTCACAGACTTCTTCATTAATAAATCAAGCTTCATTCATAGATTCGCGCATTGGTACAAAAAAATTTGCATCTTAGGTCACAATGGAAAAAGTATCAATGGATCATTATAAAATAGATTTTCCATTTATTAACTAACTCATAAAATAGAATACTGATTCAAATGTTGTTGTTTTTTTTTATTATTTTTATACGAACTTCGTTTTAGTTGAAAGTTGAAAAAAAAAACTACTTTTATAGCTCGTAGTTTTGACATATCCTCATTATAGGCCTACACTTGACAACAATCTAAATTAGACTCATTAGAGGCCAGATGTAGATCTAGATTTAGATTTAAACGTATTAAACAATTTGAAAAAAAAATTACATTTATAAATTATTAAGGAAATTGTTTATCTTCATACAGCTTAGGGGTGCATATTTATTTTATTATGTAAACAGTAGTATCACATTAAGAAGTGAATGTGATGCAAACAGCATAGTGCATTATTATCCAGTAGTACTATTAGAGCATGGAATGGGTTGCCTGGGCCAGCCAGAAAAACCAATGACTTGGCAGAATTTAAGATATTGGTTAACATGCACGACTAGATAACATAATCATCTTCTTTTTTGTAGTAACGTCTATATCTTATAAGATAAGATAAGTAGGTCTACTAATCATGATCATAATATTGCCTTAACTCTAGGTCTAGTAATTTTAAGATTAAACGTGTAAAGTCATACAAATTCTATTCTAGGTCTAGATTATATATCGCCTCTGAGTTTGTGTGATAATTTGTAATTTTTTTTTATGTATTTTGTTATGTCTTTTTTATTTTTCCCATTGCGTTTGTTAACTGTGTTCAGTTTGCAATGTGTTCTCAGTTTGGAAGCCATGTTTCTATTCTATGAAGAACTCTACTGCTAATATTCTCCATGCCTGAAAAATGTCTGGAAATGTTGCCATCATTGATGTCTTTGACTTGTAGCACCAAACTGCTGGCAGACAACTAAACCGCTGTAGGCGTATTATTTTTTAATTAGTAAAACTTGAAATAACTTGAATGACTTTTTGTGAATAAAATTAAAGATAACTTTTATTACAATAGAATCAAATTCACCTTTAGATGAAATGCAATAAAAAGTAATAATATGAAATGGTTTTTTTTAATAAAACTCCCTACAAAAACACATCTTTTCCCTTTGGCAATCTGGAGTTGTCTGTCGTACCTTAGACCGCTGACGCCACTGACGCTTCTCTTGCATCAATCACACTGCACAGCTAACATCTTCCCACCATCAACAAAGAAAAACACACACGCACTCCATAATAATCATCCACACTTCGAGTTCATAGTTTTATATTGACAACAAGTTTGTGTGTGTGCATTATGTGCACAGTGCACTTCGAAGCAGTTTGTCATGATTTGCCTTAAAAATGACTAATTTATTATGTTATGAGCCCCACTACTGCTAACAGACCATAACGTAATCTTCTCTATTTTCTCTTAAAATGTTTTGCCAATTATCCTGTCAGAAAAGGCCATATAATAAATGCACACATTGTAATGTAACTCCACTGTCCAATGCAGATTTTTGTTTGTTTATTTAATGTGTAGGCTACTAAATCTCAAATACATGAGGTCTAACGTTGCTAGATCTTTATAGTATTTTTTTTTTTAGTAATGGAGGTTTATTACTAACAAAAACGGTTCGATAGCTCATGTATTGATGAATGTGTTTAGAGTTTGTTGGTAATCGATGAACGAATCATTCCATATGTTTACACCTCTACCAGGCAAAAGTCTCAGTTGGATGAACACAACAGTTTTCTCATGTTTAACAGATACGACGATGCTTGTACTATTGGCTTAGTGGGAGCAGTATCGGACACTCTCGGTAGGTACACGAATAAAACGTGTTGTGACTTCCAAGACAATTGTTTGAACTTCTCCAACGACATAAATGTTCATTTTTTTATACAAAAAAACAAAAACAATACAGGTGTGGGGTTTTTAATTTTACATTGGCTGTAATGTCATGATACAAATAAAAATAAAGTACCCATGCACTTTTAAAAAAAGAAACTTTAACTGAAGGGCAGGCGTTCCAAAAACGTATTGACTTGTTCTAAATACATAATACAGCAATAATTACTTAATATTGCAAAGAAATTGACATGGACATTACATCAATATATAATAAATACAATTTAAAAAATTAACTCAAATTATAACATAAGTTTTTATGTTGTTTTTTTAAATCGAAAGAAGGGAAGGGCAATGGCGTTAAGTTTCAAAAGATTTCAATGTTAATCTATTTCAGGAATATTTTTAGCGGTCCCCGTAAGGGAAAAAAGCCGCTATTAGGTTTGTGCAAAATGTCCGTCTGTCCGTCTGTCCGTCTGTCACACTCGGATCTCGAAAACTAGAAGAGATATGAAAAATATTATTTCATCATTAAATGCGGCTTGAAAAGTTTAGGTGCAACGGCTACTTTTGGTTTTCTAAAAGCAAACCGTTTAATTTATAAAATTAATTATGCAAGCGATTTTTTCATAAAAATACACCAATTCTAAAACAATTACGTAAATGTAAGGGAGGCAATGTTACAATATGCTAACAAAGATGGACAATTTTTGTGTATTTTCAGTTTCACTAAGTCAAATATATTTTAAAAATGTACAGGAAATGTTTACAACAAATATAAATAATAGTTAAAGATGTTTTTTTCTGGTCAACTAGCTGCTAAAATTAAAAGAAAACATTTCTGTTTGTTTATAAAGGCTAATAATGCATTTTGTATGTAAATATCACGCACATTTTTTTTAATGGACTTTTTATGCAGCGATCTTCGTGCAGTAGCGTAACGTCGCTACATGACCAGTTGCTAAACCAATTCCTTAAACTTTTTTAAAAAATCAGATTTTATTTATTTTTTGTTTAGTGCCCCCATCCGAATAAAAGAAGATTATTTTTGTGCGTTTTGTCTGTTGGTCGGTCTGTCCGTCACGATTAGATTAAAAAAACTAGAACTCTAAAAGCTATTGAAAATCTGATTTACACTTTAATGTTCCTCCCGTAACATCTCAATAGTTTTAAGTATCTAAAAATTGATTGTTCCGGATTTTTTTGTGCAAAACTAATCAACCCCAACAAATGTTTGTTTGCCCTTCTAATTTATATTACATTCAATTTCCATGCTTAAACGTTGCAAAAACACATTATCAATAATATGTTGTTTCGTTTTTTATGTAAATAGCATATTAATGCTAAATCAAAATCTCTATACTGACTTATATTTCATTAATTGTAAAAATGTTCCGGATATTGTTTTATAAAACATGAATTATGCCTAATGATTGTTTGAAATCGCATAATTTACTAATATTACACTTATATTATTTGACAATGAGTCACTATAATTTGGTTATCAATATCAAATTGTTCCGTATTTTCATCTTTAAACAAATTTTTAAAATATCGACAATATGTTGTTCAGGGCTTTAAAAAACAAGTAATTTACTAGAATTGATTACTGAAAATTACTTTTTAGACATTTAATTTTCTTGCTAAAACATAACATAGAAGTTTTGTAATCGATAAAGAAAGTTCCGGATTTTGTTTCTTACAAATCGTCGCCAGAAATTTCCGAATTTATTTAAAAATCTACTAACGCCAAATAATTGTTTGAACTCCCTCTTCTAATTAATAAACAAATAATCTTCTCATTTACAAAATAATGTTTTTACGGATTTTTATGAAAAATATTTTAACTCACTACTCTCTTACAGTACATTTAACTTTCTACCTAAAACATTAAAAAATCTAATTATCGTTAATATTATGTTCCGATTTTTAAGGAAAACAGAATCCAAACACCAAAGCAAGGTATGAAAATCTCTCCACATGGCTGTAGTACATCTAATTTTTATACGAGACCATACTATTTATACAAACATCCGGAACAATTTATTATATAAACTTTTCAATTGTGTTCATACCTAAAAATTATTGCGATGTTTTGAAACGTAGAATAAAGGTTAATCAATTTTTAATAACTTTTAGTTGTTTTTTTTTTTATATCAAGATGACGGACAGACCGACTGACAGACAAAACGCAAAAACAATGCGGCTTTGATCCTTTTTAAATTAAATCTATTAGAACTCAGTGCACCAATGTCTATGAACCCTCGTTAAATATCTCGTGTAAATAAAGACATTTTTTTATGGTACCGGTACTAACCTATTGTGAGGTAATGGAATTTTTTTTCTTTGACGTCATATGAATGGACTCTTTAAATGTAATGTTAAAAGAACGCACTCAGTGGACCAATGTCTATAAACACTCGAAAAATTGCTTGTATTAATGAAAACATATTTTAGTCTAACTAAGCCGTGTGACGTAGTGTTTTTTTTTCCTTTGACGTCATATCGAATGAATTCTTTAAAAGAAATGCTAAAAGAACGTACTCGGTGCACCAAAGTCAATAAACACTCGATAAATGGCTCGTATCGATGAAGGCGATTTTTAGTCTAGCTAGGCCGTGTGACGTAGTGTTTTTTTTTTCCTCTGACGTTATATGGAATTAATTCTTCAAATGAAATGAAAAAAGAACTCGGTATAGTAATGTTTATTAAGCCTCGTTATGTGACTCGCGTTTAAAAAAGGAATAATATCTTGATTTAGATCTAATGTAGATTTTTTAAACTAGATCTAGATTTGTATTACAGTATATCTAGATCTGGATTTATATTCTAATTAAAATTATTTTAGAATCTATATCTAGAATTTCTAGATCTAGTTTAGACTAAAATAGACTAGATTAAGATGTAGAATTTCAATTTCTAAACTTAAAGTGTAAAAAAAAATGTAGATTTTCATTTCCAAACGTTTTGATCAATATTGTAATGTTTTAATATACTAAAACTAATCTACTATTTTTTATTTAATTTAAATTTAAATTTACGGAAAATGAATCATAGAAACATTATTACTTTTGACCATCGGATGGCTGCCTGGTCGTGCGGTTTTCGCGCTGGACTGTCATTCAGATTTATGGATGGTCCAGGGTTCAAACCCTGCCCGCTCCCATCCCCCGTCGTCCTGCGGGTGGTTTGGACTAGGAAGTAATTATCTTCAACTCTGAAGGAACATCCGAAACATGTAAAACATTTTACATCAAAATTAAATCACCTCTTGAATATTATTTGCGAATATGCAGATCCGACAGGGATCCGACTTCGACGGGGGCCGCCTCTGAGTTTGTGTAACACAAACTCTCTTTGTAATCTTGTTTTATATCTAATTGCTTCATAAAATTCCACAATTTTGTATACATCTTAATAAAATGATATTATGTTGCAGATGTCACCATAATATCATTGGAAAGATACACTTGTGCGATCTGGCAACATCTAATTACTTATAACAATATTTCTACTTTAATCCTTAAGAAATAAACTGATTTTAAACTGAAGTTAAATATCCCGCTAAATATAATTTACAAACACTCTCTAAATTACATATACAGCTTAAAGACTTGTCAAGATGATTATTTCTCAATTTTTAACTTTCTAAACAAAGGTGTCCCCGTCGAGACGGTCCTAGAGATCTTCGGAGAGTTCTTCTTCGACTACTGCCTACGTCACGGATACGACAAGATGTTGCGGACACTAGGCAGTGACATAAAAAGCTTCATTCAGAACCTGGACTCCTTGCACTCCCTACTGGCTCTAAGCTATAAGGGGATAGCCGCTCCGTCTTTCAGGTAAAGTTGTATATGTAGGTCCAGTTGTAACCTATATGTTTAGATCGATTTATCTTACACACAGATCATCATCACTTTCTCAGAAAACTCTCTACTTCAATGATGTAGTTATCGTTACCTTTACAACAATGGTTCTCAACGTCGTACGCTCAAAGGGTCCATATTAATTATAGCTACGCATGCCACGGACTGGTCATTGCAAAAAAAAAAGTTGAATCTAAAAGATCTGAGAAAGAAATTGTACTTAACTGATGTGGTGGTAAAAATAGAATTTGTCCCTTTATACTTTTTTACAGAGAAAAGCTAGAAATTAACAATAGATAAATATAAGATCTTCTATTTTCATAAGCACTTCCCTGGCACAGTGGTTAGTTTATTAGTTTAGGGAGGCTTCAGAACACTTGAGGAGGCTTGAGCCTCAATTTGAATTCAGGTTGTTCAACTTTTTAAAATAAATGTATTTAAAAAGCGATCACGGTAACAACTACCGAGATACCTCCTTCGTTTTGCCCACCCATTTCTCAACTGGTCAAAATAAGCGCATTGAGAAAGCTAAAAGCATGAAATTGGGCTAAACAAAAACAATAAGTAAAATTATTTCTAATCGCCCAAATTTATGATTGTAAGTCTAGATTACCAATTTAGTTAAGTGACTAATCCAAACTAATTGATACAAGTACGCTTTATTCTTTGTAAGTATTTTTTATATATTTCTAGTTTGTGATATATTTACCCGTACATAAAGTAGCTTAATTAAAACAGTTTGATACTTTGAAAAGTTCAGCACAACCTTTATAAATTTTCATACGCTGTTAAATATTTTTTACAAGAATATTCCAGAATAATGATTAGAAATATTTGTAATTGACTCCATTTGTGTGGTGTCCCTTCATCTACACTTCAGATTGTAATAGTAGCAAGCTCTGAAGCCAAACCTTTTAGCATTAGAAGAACTAGGAAATTAGTTTCTGCTTTTACGCTTTCAAAAAATATTCATATCATGTCTCTGCGTTTTATTTATAATTTTCTATACTCAAATTTTTAGCTGTCCCCGAAAGGGGAATAGACGCTATTATTTTTGTGTTGTCTGTCTGTCCGTCCGTCCTTCCGTCCCGTTTAGATCTCGTAAACTAGAAAAGATATTAAAAATCAGACATCATGATATTTTAGACCTTTCAAAGTTCAGATGCAACGGCTACTTTTTTTTACTTTTTTCTTTTCTGAAAGTGAAAAGTGAAAAAATTAAATTTTTAAAATCAAGTATGCAAGCAGTTTTTTTTCATAAAAATACACCATTTTGTTTACAGCTATTCACAATTAATAGTAACAAATACGGGAGGGTAGTTAGTATGGGAGATGACTAGTTACCATATTTTTAAACACATTTATGGGAACGGGTTAAGATTTCTTGTCAAACATTTTTTTTTTTTTTTTTACAAATGTATTGCTAAGTTAGATAAGTTCTGTCATACTAACTACTATATTTACAAAAAAAAAAGATAACTTTTTTTTTTCATAGAAAACATCTATTTAATATGCATAAAGTTAAAACAACAATTAATATGTAGTTTTTCATATTATCGCAGCTCACCGCCACACTACTATTGCATATGGCTAAAGGAAAGTTGGATGTTTCTTGCCAATATCTTATATCACCCTACGGCAAAACCTTGTTATTCAATTAAATATTGTCTGGTTGCCTCGTTTCAATGTCATTTTTGCCTTTATGTACCTGTACAAGTCTGGAATAAAAAGATCTTCATTTTAATGTTGTTTTTTTCTTAAAGCTTGAATAGGAGAATGACCCTTTACAAAACAATTAGAACAATTAGATAACCATTATATGGCATCTAACTTCACCTTCACTTCCACCTATCCCTTGGTCTGCTGGACCGTTGTGGCACCACGTAAGATCGGTCAACCTCCTTTCTCCATTCTTCTCTGTCATTTGCCTTTGATAAAATTTCATTCTGATATTATTTCTGAAAATATTGAAACCTGCCTTTTTACCTGCCTGGGTGGATTACTTCGGACTGATTTGAGTTTGTGTTTCCACATAAACTGACTTTGTAACCTTGTTAATCTCAATTTATTGATAGTTAAAACTGAAACATGTTGAAGCAAGATTTCTTTCAGGGTTCTTCTAGTTTCTTTCAGGGTTCCATATTTGCGCTGCACAGTGTGATCTTTGTGTTGTTCAGCTAAACGCCTCCGTTTCATTTCAAAACTCTTCTTTTTTCATAAAAGTGTGACTATTTGGTTATTCTGAGATAGGTGTACATTTATAAATTTGTATTAGACCAGCGAAGAACTCTGCTGTCCTGTACACTCTATTTCTCTCTTTTTTTCTGATATTCAATGACATTATTTAGTAGAACATCGTCAACTGAGTAATCATTCTATAAAATATTGTTAAGTAGTTCTCTACAGTTCATGAAGCTA